>NW_022900951.1:49492082-49514097 GCF_012274545.1 Fukomys damarensis | reverse complement strand
TTTCATGTTGCTACAAGTTGATAAGTTTCCCAAGTTGGCTGAAACTTGTGATCCTCCTGTTTCAGCTTCCCAGAGTGCTAGGATTACAGGCATGTACCACCACACCTGACAAATTGTAGAGCTTTCTGTTGAAGATCAGCCCATTGTATATTTCTTGGGTGTGTGTGTGTGTGTGTGTGTGTGTGTGTGTGTGTGTGTGTTTGTGTTGTTGAGGGTTGAACCCACAACCCCAGTCAATTCAGTATAAGTGATCCTCTTGCTTTAGGTATGTCCTTCTATGCTTAACTACAGCATTACTTTGTGACCTGGGTTGGCTGCCTGAGTTTAAGGTTATGACCGAGGTGTTGGTCTTTTCTCTATTTAGTCAATCCCCACGTTAATTAGGGGATTGCTTATGCTGCCTTGGTGATGAAGAGAGGAGGACCATGATTACATGCCTCGAGATGAGGTCTGTTTCTGTGGCACCTTGGATAGTAAAGAGCTTTGGAAAATCAACATAACCAAATATATTTTGGGGGGGTTAATGTAGTTATCATTACAAGTAAAAACAAAACTTCCTTTCTTTTTTCATGACTTCTTCATATTAAATGGTATTATTATCTTACCAACATCATTTACTAAGCCCTGAGCAACAGGGCTTAGCACTTAGCCCCAGCCATGTCCTAGAGTAGGATAGAAAAGTGCTAAGAGTATATTGAGAAGCTTCCTCCCAGGCCTAGTGTCCTACTAATTGGAGGGTTACTGGGACAATACTGCTCAGAAGCAGTTAATTATTTTATAGTTTTCATAAGTGAGTATTTTCTGAAAAGCCTTCATTCTGGGATGCCTTTATACCGAATGAGAGAACTGATATTTCTTTGCTTTAGCTCTGTTACAATGAAACCCATTGTAAGTAAAGGAATATCTATATTAGCTTTACCCTATTTATACTGAAATGTAAATGATTGATGTCAAGACCTTGACTGAGAGTGATTTGAAGGTAAAAAGGGATGTTAAGGATAGCAAGGAAACAAAGTAAGTAGAAAAAAATGGCTAAAAACACCATGGGAGGGAGGATTGGAAAGCACATTTTTCTAGTACCACCATTTGCTTGAGGACAACTAGCCCTCCTCAGGGACTCACTCCTAAGGTTCTATATCCTATAGAAAGTGCTAAGAACTTTAGATGACTGGCCTGACAGTCAGATGAAATTGATTTCACATCTTTTATCTAATGCTTGTGAGTGGTATGATCTTTGATATATTTCTTCACATATTTGAACCTTTTATTTTCTTCCCTGTAAAATGGGACAATACATCCTGCTTTTTCTCAAATATCAGAACCTGACATCTGAATAGCATACTACAATTTGATAGGACTTTTGCAAACACATTGTAATTTGCCCTCCCTCATATATAGAGTTGGAAGGCTGGCAGAGGAGGACAGAAAGGCTCAGTCACTGTTTTCAGATGAAATACAAAGAATAGAGAAACTACCTTCCTGGAGACCAGGTAATTTAGAAAGAATAATACCTGAACTTCTTAGGGCTCTCAATTAAATGTTTTCCTTATTCCCCTGGACCACTGTGGGGCTCAAAAAAGCTAGTGAGTATGAAAGGAAATTAGCAAGTCTGAAGACTATGCCTTCATGAGAAATTATGCTTGTTCTTTCTCTGAGAGGGAATCTGGAGGATTACTTTGTCTACAGACAGGGCAGAGATAATCAGTTCAATGCAGAGGGCTGATACACAGCCAAGGAATATACTGCTACTGTGAGGACTAGATAATGGTACCTAGCCCTGCAGCTCTTTTATGTTCCTCCTTGTCCTTAACTTCCAGTTCTATAATGAGTAGGCTTCATAGCTACCATTTACTGATGGCATGCTTCTGTGCTGGCCTTGAAACAAAATTACATTATCTCTGGCCAAGCCCTTTAAGAGCCAGTCTCTTTGGTCACATTGGTTAGGCTGCTAGTCTGCAGTAGTCTGCGGGCATCTTTATGTCTCCTCTAAGGCCAACTTCTTCCTTTTTTGACCCCCTGAGAAGAGCTTCAGGCTATGAAATTTCTGGGTCTACCAAGTATGGCTTTCAAGCATACCTCTCTTTTACATTCCCTTCCCATCTTTGGTCTTACTGTTTCTCCATCATTGTACTATAGCCAAACTGGGTGCTAAACTCAGGCATGAGGTAAGTTGGGGCCACTGTAGGCCTTAGCTAAGGGTGTGTACTGAGTCTTTGCCCATCGCAAAGATCTATGACCGATCTTTGGGAAGCACTTACTGGCTCCAGATAGGATGCCTCCCTGAAGTCCTTGCATAATCTGGCTGATCCCAGAAGATTGGATAGTCATGTCATTCAATGGAGTTATGATAGGCATGCTTTTCCCCCTTGCCTTTCTCCCTTTTCTATGGAATTTACTTCTAGTCTATATTTGCTCCATTTTTCTTTATTGGTTTGAATAGGCAGGGGCCATTCCCTACTTGCCCTACCCTCTGTTCTGAGACACACCCCTCAGCTCTGAACAGAAACAACTAAAGCTGCCAGACTGATTCAGTCAGCTTATTTTCTCATATAATACCCAACTGTCACGGATGTTTTTGGAGAGATAATAAGGTGTTATGGTTTGAATAAGAAAGTCTTCCCCAAAAGCTCATGTGCTCAGAGTTGTGGTTTCTGAAAACTGATTATATCATGAGGGTATTATCCTCATCAATGGATTAATCTTCTGTTGAGTTCCAAGTTCACTGTACTGTTAGAAGGTGGGAACTTGTTGGAAGAAGTAGATCACTGGGGCCATGCCTTTAGAGGGTTATCTCTTCTTAGGCCCTTCTTCTCTGTTTCCTGAATAACGTGAATTAAAGAGCTTTCCTGCATGACCATCCATGGTGATTTTTCTCCCTTGGAGCCAGCTGCCCATGGACTGAAACTATGAGCCAAACTAAATTGTTTCTCCTGTAAGTTGACATTTCCAGATATTTGGTAACAATAATGAAAGTCTGCCTAATACACAAGGTATTCAGAAGGAGGCAGGTGATGGGGTTTTATATAACAGAACATCCAAAATGGCACCAGGCCCAGGCCCTCTTGAACCTTCAGTAGGGATAGTGTTGGTGAAGCCCCTGTCACCAGTAATTTCCTTAAAGTGAAATAAATAGCTAGTTCTGTTTAACTTTGATTTTTTTTCCTTCTCTGTTGGCAGAGATGCAGTTTCCATGAGGAGAAATCCATTTAACGTAGTTGAAACCTAGAGTTCTTTGTTAGAATGTCATTTAAGACATTTAGGGAATCTAGGTTTCCTGTCTTAATGCCCCTCTTTCCCTTCCACCACCTCATCATTTCTTCCCCTTTACATTTATATATTATTTGACATATTCTGCCTCATGGAACCCTTCATGGTGGCCTTTTCCATCCTCATTACAGATATAATATGAAGGAATTTAGTCTACAAAGTGGGATATAACCCATATAGGCCCTGGAAGTATTGAGAATTGTAGGGCATAGCCAATCTCCAATTCTGTACTTCTGTTTGATGGCTCAGTGTTATTGCTCTGTTTAAAAATCATTACAAACACATATTTCTTTTAAGTAGCATAAATATTCTATCTGTAGTCTCTCTTATGCAAGTGATATCTTGTGAACCTGTTATTTTTCCCCCTGTGGATCCTAAAAGAAAAATATCAGCACAGATATGTTGCCATATGTTGTTAGTATTAATGCTCCAAAATTAATTTTGGGTGACTACTCATGCATTCTTAATGGAATGAGGTTCTTGTCTAAGTTGGCATTTGATTTAAGTGGATCCAACTAAAAAGGCCTGAATTTGTTTATCCTTCTTAAAATGGTCTGTGAGCAATGGTTGTTGATTCATAGAGCTAGAGAACTTTACAGCTTGGAGAATGTCTTAAGTCACCTAATTTAGTTAGCTTACTGATATTTGAGCACCTCTAAAATTTTCTTGCTTCCCAAGTGGTCATGACAGGCAGAAAATGTTCAAGTGATGTACAGAAGGTATTCCATAATAATACTGATGATAGCAAACTTTTTCTTTTTTTGGTACCAGAGATCAAACTCAGGACCTTGCACTTGTGAGCATGTGTGGGTGCCACTAAGCCACATCTCTGGTCCTGACAGTAAACTTTTAATGGCAGAAGAAATGTAATTTTTCCTCTTGCTCACACTTTATAGCTCCTTGAGAATACATGGACTCTACTATTTCTGCAGCCCTTCAGAGGTCAAAAGTGTGAGACTAGTGGCCTGAAGTGTGAGACCAGGTGTGCCAATCTTTTCCTGTTCTCCAGGCTTCTGGACTTTAATCTTTTACTACTCATTTGGATGAATCATTTCACCTCCATCAGCTTCTTGCTGCTCCTACATGTATGTGACTAGGTTGAGGGCATCTGGACATATAAGGCTTCTGTTATATCCCATTCATGCTTTTGTTTGAGGATATGGGCCACACAGAAGCTTCTACATGCTGATACCACCAAGCTTTCTTAATTAATAGGAATGATGTAACTAGTCAGCCTACTGAACATGTTTTTGAACAATGTGTTTTCTTGGCTGCTCTAGCCTCTATCAAGTAACAAAATGTTACCGTGATGGTAGCTCAGCAGTTACTTTTCAATTATGAGCAAATAAATGGTGGAATGCTGTGCTATACACAGGAGGCCAAGAATGGATTAGAAAACAACTTTTGTATGATACGTTTGGGGAACAGATCATGCTAATAGACCTATACATTCTGCCCGTTGGTCCAGATCTTTAATTGTTTTAATAAGCTTATTAAAATAGTGAGTTTTTTGACATTGCTGCTCAGTGGGACTCCAGCCTGAGGGACATGGTGAGGCAGATCTCCCTATTTTTAATTTTACAGTAAGAAAGCATAGGTTATTCTATTTTTTTCCTGGTACCAGGAATCAAACTCAAGGCCTCCTGCCTGCCAGGTAGGTGCTGTACTGCTAAGCTACATTCCCAGCCAGGTTATTCTTTTTAAAAAGTTTTAAAATTCTTGTTACATATTTGCAGTACGTAATGATTACATTCATAGTGGAGAGAGTCAGTACATGTACATAACACATCTTAATTCTTTTTTTTCCTGCCATTCCTCTCCCATACTTTCCTCCTGCCTCCATAGACCTCCTCTCTTAGTCCTCTTCCCTTTGATGAAAGATCTATCTCACTGTATCTTATCTGTATTTTATTTTGCTCTTTAATTTTCTTATACTTTGGGTTTCTCATATAAGAGAAACCATGTAATATTAAAATTTGTGTGTCTGATTTATTTCACTTAGTATTATGATATCAAGGTGCATCTATTTTCCTACAAATGCCTCAAATTTATCCTTCTTTATGGGAGAATAGTGCTCCATTCTATGTAAATGCCACATTTACTTTATTCATCTGTTGATGGACATAGAGGCCACTGCCAAGATTTCGATTATAGTGGCTAAGAGTTGTGCCACTATAAACATATACATATATCACTGTAATATGATGTCTTTAACATTTTTAAAGAAACCTAGAAAAAGGATTGCTAGGTTAAAAATGGAATTTGTTTTTAGTTTTTTGAGGAATCTCTATACTGATTTCCATAGGGATCACACTAATTTGCATTCCCACAAAAATGTAGAAGCGATCCTTTGCCTTTCAGCCTTTCCAGCATTTATTATTATTTGATTTCTTGATGAGAACCATCATTTCTGGAATAAGAGGGAATCTTAGTATTGTTTTAGCTTGCATCTCTCTTATGACCAGATATGTTGAGCATTTTTTCATGTACTTCTGGTTTTTTTCCTTAAGAAGTGTCTATTCATTTCACTTTCCCTTATTTTTTTGGGGGGGTCTAATTTTCTGAATTCCTTATATATTTAAGGTATTAGCCCTTTGTCCAAGGCATAAGTGGCAAAAATTTTTCCATATGCTATAGATTATGTCTTCACTGTGTTGATTGTTTGCTTTGCTGTACAAAAGGTTTTTTTAAATTTGCTATAATCTCATTTATTGATACTTGATGTTATTTCTTGTACACTTGTGGTTTTTTTCAGAAAGTCCTTGGCTACACCTATCTCTTTAAAAGTTTTACCTATTTTAGGTTCCACCAGTTTAAATATTCTTGTTTTAATATTTAGATCTTCAATCTATTGACTTTTTTTAGTACATGGTGAGAAATATGGCTCTAGAGTCAGTCTTCTGCATGTGTGCAGTCAGTTTTCCCAACACCATTTGCTAAAGGGGCTATCTTTACTCCAGCATATTTTTATTGTCCCCTTTGCCAAAAATCAGGTATTTGAATGTGGCTGTAGTTGTTTCTGCATCTTTGCTCTGTTTCATTGACCTGTATGTCAGTTTTTGTTGCAGTATCATGCTGTTTTTGTCACTGTGGCTTTGTAATATAACTTGAAATCTAGAATTTTGTTTTTCTGTTATTGGTTTCATATCCATTTTTTATCGTGTTCTTAGGAATACTTTTGATATTTTGATTGGGATTGCATTAAACCTATATATCAATTTTGGAAGTATGGTCTTTTTGACAATACTTCTTCTTCCTGTCCAGGAACAGAGGATATCTTTCCATTTTCTGATTTCCTCTTCCGCCTCCTTTTCCAGAGTACTATAGTTTTCATATAGAGGTTGTTTACTTCCTTCGTTAATTCTTAAGAATTTAATTTTTCTTGAGGCTATTGTAAATGGTATTATTTTTCGAATTTCTTTCTCAGAGATTTCATTACTGTTGTATAAAAATGTTATGGATTTTTGTGTGTTGGTTTTGTATCTTGCTGCCTTGCTGAATTTGTTTCCCAGGTTTAGGAGTCTTTTGGTGGAATTTTTTGGGTCTTCTATGTAAAGGATTATGACATTTTAAATAATGATGATTTGAGGGAGGGTGGGGACAAGGGGAAAAAATGAGAACCAAGACCTGGCATGTAAAGGTACAAGATCCCAGTAATGAACGTAACTGTTCTGTCTACCTAGAACGAACCAATAAATTAAAAAAAAATAATGATGATTTGACTTCTTCCTTTCCTATACCTAATCCTTTTATTTCTTTCTCTTACCTTACTCCTGTAAGTAATATTTCAAGTTCTCTACTGAACAATGGTGGAGATAGTGCATATTCTTGTCTTTTTCCTGATTTTAGAGCAAAAGCTATTAACTTGTCCTCATTTAATATGATGTTGGCTGTAGTTTTGTCATGAATAGCTTCTATCAGACTGAGATCAGATCTTTCTATCTCTATTTTCTCAGGGTCTTTTTTATTATGAATGCATGTTGGAGTTTGTCAAATCTATTGACATGATGGAACAGTTTTTCTGCTTGCTTCTCCTTATATCAAATATTACATTTATTGATTTATGTATGTTCAACCATCCTTGTATCCCTGGGATGAAACCTACTTGGTCATAATGTATGATTTTTTTTCTCATTGAGTTTATTGGTACATTATAGGTATACAGTATAATTATATTCATCATTGGGATCTTGTACCTGTATGATCTTTTTGATGACTTGCTGCATTGTATTTGCTAGTATCTTGTTGAGGATTTTTGCTTCTGTGTTCATTAAAATGAATGGACTGCAGCTTTCTTTTTCAGTTGGGTCCTTGTCTGTTTTTGGAATCAGAGTAATGCTAGCTTACAGGAATGATTTTGAGAGTATTCCTTCCCTTTCAGTTTTATTAAAGATTTTATGGAATATTAGCATTAGATCTACCCTGAAGCTTTTGTAACATGCACTGATAAATTAATTAGGTCCTGGACTAAGTTTGGTAGGTTTTCAATCAGTACTTTAACTTCATTGCCTGTTATTAGAATGCTATATCTTCCTGGTTCAGTTTTAGGAATTCATATTTATCTATCCATTTCTACTGAATTATCCTATTTATTGGAATACAGTTTCTGAAATAGTTACTAATTAGAGTTTGGCAGAGTCCATGATAATTTCAACTTTTTCATTTCTAGTTGCATTGACTTTGGTCTCTTTTCTTAGTAAGACTGGCTAAGAGTTCATCTATTTTTTATTCTTTCAAAGAATCACCTCTTTGCGTGATTGATTCTTTATATTTTTCTCTCAATTTCATTACTTTCTTTCTTGATCTTTATAGCTATTGGATCTGTTTGTTCAAAGGTGTGGTTTTGCTTTGTTGATATTTTGGCTGCTTAAACTGTATATTAGTGATAGTAAGGTCCCCCACTATAGTTGTGTTGATATCTACTTGATTTATTAATGTTTCCTTTTTGAAGTTGGGGACAATAGTGTTCCATGCATATATGATTGTTAGCCCTTTCTGTTGAATTTTTCCTTTAACCAAATTGTAGAGAACTTCTTCTCCTCTTCTGATACATTTTGGATTACGGTCAACTTCGTCTAAAAATAAAGATAGCTGCTCCTGCTTGTTTTTGGAGTCCTACTGCACGGAATATTGTTTTCCATCATTTTATTTTTAGTCTATGTATTTCATTTTGGATTCAGTTTGTCTCTTATATACAGTACACTTTTGGTTTTGTATTTTGATTCAATCTTCCAATCTGTCTTTTGTTTGGGGAATTGACACCATTCACATTGAGTTATTCCTAAAAGGTATTAACTTATTACTGTCATTGCATTATTTTACTATTGCTGATACTTTTTTCACTTCTGATTAACTGCTCACTCTGCTTGGTATATTCATTCCAGTAGACTTTTTCACATTGTTGCCTTTATTATCTCTTTCTTGGACGTCCTTGAGAAGTTTTCTAGAATGCTGGTTTAATAGTTGTTATTGTTATTATTATTATTATTATTATTATTATTATTATTTTGTTTTTGGTACTGGGCATCAAACTTGGGACCTTGCACTTGAGAGGCAGGCAGCAAAACTATTAAACCAAATTCCCAGCCCTAAAAGTCATTAATTTTTAAGGTGCTGTTTGTCATGGAAATACCTTATTTCTCTATCAATTTTGAACAAAAACTTTATAGGATATATCAGTCTATATTGGAAGTCATTTTCTTTTAGGGGCTCTCCTAGACAATATGGTTTGTGTTGAGAAGTCTGATTCAATTCTGATGGGTTTACCTATATAAGTGATTTATTGTTTTTCTCTAACAGATTTTAAGATTTTTTTCCTTTGTGTTGGACTTCTGGGATTTTGTCTATGCTGTGCTATGGAGTTGTTTTCTGATCATGGCTATTAGGGATTCTATATTCCTCTCTTAGCTGCATGTTAAACTTTTTCCCCCATGCTTGGAAAGTTTTCTGCTATTATTTGTGTAAACAGGTTTTTTATGACATTAATACTATCTTCTGACTTTTCACTAATTCCAATTGATCTCAGTCTTTTTTCATCATCTAGCAGCTGTTGGATCAATTTTCCATGTTTTCTTATTGCTTCTATTATCTTTATGAGTATATGATTACCTGTGTCAGCTCCACCTTCTACTGCTGACATTCTGTCCTCATATCAGTCCATTCTGCTTCTAATACAGTCAACAGCAGTTTTATTTTCTTGGCTTTCTGTTTGGTACCTTTTCATGAACTCTAATTGTTTGCTAAAGTGGTAATTCATATGTTGTGTCATTTTGTTTAGCTCAGATCGCTTTTTATTAGTGTCTTCAATAAGATCACTGATCATTTTGTTTATTAAGTCCATTATCTCATATTTAAGCTCACTGAGAAACTTATTAATCTAATTTTTTGTCTCTTCTTTTATTATTTCATTTAATTCCCTTATTTGGCTTTTGATTTTCTTCCTATTGACACATGATGAATCAGCTTTGAAGTAATTGAGAGTTTTGGGAAACATTTTGTGGACTTGTCTTTTTATGTTTGTATTTTTATGTGTATATGTTTGTGTGTGTGTGTGTGTGTGTGTGTGTATGTGCACATGCATATGTGCTGAGATTTTTTGTTTTAGTGTAGGGGGAAGTCTTTGTTGATAGTATGGAGACTTTGTAATTCATTTCTACTTTTTAGTGACATACTCTAGATGAGCCTTAGACTCTGTCCCAAGATCCAACCACCTTTATTAATTTGGGGAGGGGAGGATGCAGTGTAACTGGCCCATCATACAGTTCTCTGGAAACAAATTGCACTATAGTTATTGACACAAAGACAAATCAGATATTGGCATATAGCAAAATCCAAATAATAGAAACAACTATGCCACTTTGGCGGTAGCAACAAAATTAGCAATAATAAAGTCAAAGACAGACTGGATGTTTTCACACCATAAGAACCAATAGAAGCTACCACTTAACCATAGAAAAGAGATCTATTCTTATGCTTAATAGTAATACTATATCTATACTAATGCTTAATAGTAATACTAGTAAATATATAAGAGTTTGGAAGGGAAAATCACAGTAATAAAATTTGAAAAAGAAAAGAAAGATAAGAAGGACAAGAGGCAATTGAGATAAAATATCCAATTAAAGATTAAAAGTAAACTAATAGAATTAGATAAACGTAATAGAAAATAACAAACAAGAAAAATAAATCACAGAAAAATAAAGTGAAGAGAGAATTTTAAAAAATGTAGAAAATCTCTAAAAGTCAATGAAGAAAAAGAAGAATGATTTTTGAATTTCTTTCCTGTTTTTTAAAGAGTGGTTTATTTCCAGAGTCTGCAGTATGGAAATCCAACATATCTGGGGGAGGGTTAGTGTATCACTGCTAAGATTTTGTTTCTGTACTTAGGTTTTTTTGTGTAAATGCTGAATCTTGTCCCATTTTTCCTTCTGAGTTTGATTGGTCAATAGTTTCAGCAAGATGTAATCACTCTGGCAGCTCCCAGTTCCCATGTTGATCTGTGCAACCAAGTCGTGGCTATTTTTACAGCCTGTAGATTTGTGAGGTCCCCCCTACCCACACAGCCCCAGAGACCCCTATGTTTTTACATTCGCTGTGGCATCTGTCTAAGGCAAAGCATATCCCTGGGAATATTGTCAGATGGGAAAGTAAATAGATTACTGAGTTGTGTGTTGGATGTAGGCAATCAGGTGGTGGTGGCGGGGAATGGGTCAGGCAGGTTGCTAGACTTAGTATGAACATTTTCAGCCCCCTCTGCAAGGTTCACAGAACCAGCCTGGTTCTCACTACAGAGGATGGGGCCCCAATGTCCTTCCTTACCTGAGCCTAAACTTGTCAGAGGTGTCTACATCTAGCCTACACCTTCTCCATCACTGTCTCTTGTGGCTATCTCCCACTCAGTCACTGGGGTAGGGTGACACAAGAAACCCTAAAGTATAATATTTCAGTAGTTGTCTGTGGCTCAGTCTTCAACAATTAACTCTTCCCAAAAATGACTACTGATTAAATACTATCCAATGTGGTGGATTCTGCACTAAATTGCTTCTCCAATTCTAGCCTGACATGTGGAATAAGTTATTTTTAGAGTAAATACACATACTTGTTTCAGTTAACAATAGCTGTTGGCTCTTCTTCAGGCCAGTGCTGATGGCCTAGTCTGTTATTTCTCCTTGGAGCTGCTGACCCTCTCTGGGCTTACCTTGTGTAAACACAAACAGGTTTTTTCCCTTGGAGCCCAGTTAAGCTTTCCAAAGTGCTTCATTCTTTTCTCTAAAATTTACTGTATTTCTCCAGCTTTTATGTAGTTTCTAGTCAGCTTCATCCTGATTCCCAGAGATGTACATTTTTTCCTTCACCAAGTTGTTGTTTTTCAGGTATCATTATTCCTGGGGAGGCTATATTTTTGCATATATTATTCTTAAGGGCATATTTAGTAATGATCTTATTTGTTTGACAAGACCAATGGTAGCTCTGAAATTATAGTGCAGTCAGATAAAATTGTGTTTTGGGAAAATCCTTAGAAGTAGACCTTCCCATGTAGTATTAGATAGGCTAAAGGTATGGAGTGGTTTAAGACCTTTCCAAATGCAAATGTTGTGAGACATTTCACCCCACTAAGAGAATCAGTGGGTAGTAGACAGTGTGGCTTTGTTGTCCTGGCAAATAGTTATTATGAGTGGGTCCAGCATCAAGTTATTAAGTGTGCATTGATAAACAGGTAAAGTACGGTAACTAGGAATCCAGAGGAAGGCAGTGTGCAGTGAAGATGGTTTCCGTATCTATAGAATAAAGGACTTTGTTATAAATCAATTTATTGAACAAATGATCTTTAAATGGCCACAGGAATATTTTAGACCATTCTCCAAGAATCTGAAGATAGTAGAAATAAAAATTTCATACTGGAGGTGACTTGCCTAAACTCTATAATTTAAGTGAAATTCTTTCCGTTTGTTAGGTTTCAGTTTTCTCTTCTGAAGATAGAAAAGTTGGGCCAGATACATTCCATGAACCTTTTTAGCATATACTACTTTATTTTTTTACTGAGGTAAAATAAACGTAAGTTTTACCATTTAAATTATTTTTGATATACAATTCTGTACATTTGCAATGTCCTAAAGCTATCACTTTTATATAGCTGCGGAGCTTTTTATCAACCACAAATAAATTCCATACTCATTATCATTCACTCTCCATTACTGCTTCCTTCTAGCCTCTGGACTCCATAATGTTTTTTACACAAGTTGGCAGATTGAAGACAGAAGATAATTACAGAAGAGATGTGATTCAGTAGGAGTGATACAGGAAGAAACATATACCTAAATAGCCATGAATGCCTGAGTCTCAATAGGTAATAAGAGATGTTAAATATATTAAGCAGATGTTGCAGGACAAATTTCAACCTGGAACAATCTAGGTTTGGGATACTTGCAGAGCTCTGGAGGATCCAGATAATGAAGGAGACCTTGCCAGACTTACCTAGCTGGCATAACCTAAACAAAGTCCCTTACATTGTTATTATCCCCTGGCTTGGCATCTTTTGCCTCTAGAGCCACAAGGCAATGTCTGCAAAAAACTTATCTCTCAAGGCAAGGAAGGGTTTTAGAAAGTATTTTATAATTGCTTTTATAATGTGCCAAAATCTCTCATACTCTGTATGTTACTTTCATCGCAGCCAAGCTCCAAAGCTCCCTAGCCCCAACCCAAAGAGAAAATTAAAATTACACATGCTAGAATGAGAAAGTAGTTGTCCTTTAACCATGATAGTTTTTCTATAGTGAGACCTCAAGGTCTAACTCCAAAGCCAGTGCTTTTCCAGACTCTGTAGGATTTTTAGTTTTGTGTTGTTTTTCCTTTCAGAATATCTACTAAATAACTGAAAGCTTTCTAGGAGATAAGTAATTCAAATTAGCTTGATTTTCAGTTTTCTTATTGTGGCTCTTTTCTTTTTTTTGGTTTTTTGAGACAGGGTCTCACTATGTAGTTGAGACTGACCTGGAATTCACCATGTAGCCCAGGCTGTTCTCGGAACTCACAGCGATCCTGCTGCCTCAGCCTCCCGAGTGCTGGGATTATAGGCGTGCACCACCACGCCTGGCTTATTGTGGCTTTCCTCATGAAATTAGGTAGGGCAAGGCTTTTTATTTCCATATCTAGATAGTTTAAATAGAAACATTTTCTTCCTTTTAGCTCAAACAAAGCAAATCAAAGGAAATATAGAAGAAATGAACTTTTAAAGGTCCTGTCATAGCACTCCTTTTTGTGGGTGTTTTAATAATAAACCTAATTCTATCAAGGTCTAAGCAAAACAAGATCATGGAAAGCAATGAAAGGGAAGACCGAGGGATAGAATAATGGAATATAATTCACCTTAGAAGCAAACCATAGTTCACCTAGTGTTCTTCCCTGGTAAGGAAACTGTGTTGTCTGTGAAGGGTTTTTCTTATAACCCAACCCTCCCCCCATTCGATTTGACTTCTTACACTAGGAAGACTTTTCATGTGCAAAGAATGTCATCCCCAGCCCAGTCTTTGTGGTAGTAAGGGGGCTTTAATAACTCTGCTGTAAAGGAGGTGATATTTGGAGTGTGAGAGATGAAGTATGAAACATAATGAAAATTATAAGAACATTTCACAACTAATTTTTTTAAAATTAATTTTATTGGTACAAATTAAATGTACCTAATGATCACATTCATCAAAGGGAATTTGTACCTAAATATGGTATATCTTGATTCCTCTTTTTTCACAATCCCCTTCCTTTCAACCCTCTCTTCCCTCCTTATATACAAAAGTTTTGTTTCCATTTTTCTCTATTTTTTCCCTTTTCTTTTTCCTTCCTCCCCTTCAGTTTCCTGTTCTTTTTGAAGTTTCCTGCTATTTCATATTATCTATTATACATTTTGATCCTTATTTATCCTTTCATTTTCTCACACCAGAGAGAAAATGAGATATTTCTATGTGTGTCCAATTTATTTCACTTAAGTTTAGTCTCAAGCTGCATCCATTTAGCTATAAATATCTCAAGTTTATCTTTCTTTTTGCCTGAGTAGTACTCCATTGTATTAAAAACACACACATCTTTTTTATCCATTCACTGGTTGATGGGCATTTTGGTTGTTTCCAAAATTTAGCTATTACAAACTGTGTCACTAAAAAACAAGTGTGCATTTATATCTCTGTGGTATGATGCTTTTAATTCTTTTGGGAAGATGCCCAACAGAATAGCTGGATCAAATGAGACCTCTAATCCTAATTTTTTTAATGAATCTCCACACTGATTTCCATAATTGCGTCAGTCTGCACACCCATCAACTAATTTCTAAAACCTTTTCTTTACTAGAGAAAGCAGTTCACCTCAGATGGGTTTTTTTTCATCATTATGGGGGCAGGTAGAGTCAATGTAGTGGGGTAATAACAAGAAGAACTAATACTTTGTGCAAGGAACTACTTTCTGGTCATTACCTAAGAGTTTGACATGCATTACCATATTTAGTCCTTACTGCAACCCATGAAACATCCGTTTCACAGATGAAGAATTGAAGAACGAGGAAACTATCGGAGAAGTAACATCTCTCTCTCTCTCTCTCTCTCTCTCTCAATGTAGTGGGGTAATAACAAGAAGAACTAATACTTTGTGCAAGGAACTACTTTCTGGTCATTACCTAAGAGTTTGACATGCATTACCATATTTAGTCCTTACTGCAACCCATGAAACATCCGTTTCACAGATGAAGAATTGAAGAACGAGGAAACTATCGGAGAAGTAACATCTCTCTCTCTCTCTCTCTCTCTCTCTCTCATTTTTGCCAAGATTCTAAAGCCTCTACCATTTATCTCTGTCATGTATTGCTTCTCCTAATTTTGGCCTAAGAGTCTGAAAACCTAGCTTCAGTCCTGACTAAAATCTGTTTACTATGAGGCATCACCTTCTCTGACCTTGGCTTTCTCATCTTGGAAGTGGGAATAATAAGCTTTGCTTTGCCTGCCTTGCATAACCGTTTTGAAGCCTAAGTGAGAGTTTGTGGAAAAGTACTAGATTTTCAAGGAGGCCAGGAACAAAAGAATAATAGAAAAGAGTAAATAAGGCCTTCTTGGAGAGATGGTACATTTGCACAGTAGAAGGATGTAAAAATGTGGAAGTGAAATAAACAGGATATGTTAAAATGAATTGAAAATATGGCTAGGCTGAGGTCATGGGCATATATTGGGGTACTTTGGAACTTAATAGGCCAGGCCCCGTCTAAAAGTGCTGATGGAAAGCCATGAATGCAAAGATCGGTGTTCCTAAGGGTCTTTCTTCATCTCTTCTTCACTTCTCTCCTCTGCTTTTTCCCTGTTTTTTGTTTGTTATATAACCCAAATCTTCATCGTTCTGGTTGAAACTCATTATTTTTCATTATGCGCTGGAAAGAGAGAACAATTTGTTATCAGCCTCCTTATGATGATCTTTCGTGTAGTGACAGTTATTAAATCTCTTTCCCTTGAGAGACCAAAAAATTGTTTCTGCTCCTGACTATACAAATTACACTGATCGTCTAAATTTTTCTTAGCATGCAGGCTCAAGGATCTCTAAGCATGCCTGATACAACCAGAAACTAGGATTAAGGCTACAAAACATGTTGTATGTATGTGTACAGAATGAGATCTATGCCCTCAGTGAATCAGTTTTCTTTCAGTCTATATTCCACATTCATCTTTTTACCCACACTTTGCCATTTCTTCACTGTGGTGACAGAAAAAGATATTTGGTAACTTGTTATAGGAGAGTTTGCATTCTGTCTAATCCCATTCTTTTGTTTGTATTTTGCCCTTTTGCAGTGTTTCCTGAGATTTATGGCTTGTACTTTCATTAAAATAGAGGCAAAACAGAGGATTCTGCTTGTGATTAGAATTATATGAAAATGGAAAGTGTTACATTGGGAGATAGTGATTTCCTTTTTCATCACTGATTATATTCAAAGAGTGAAGCTGGGCAATTGCAGACAGGAGATGTTCTCAAGGGAGTTCATGTATTCATCAGAGAACAGAGTTTGGTTTGAGCTAGCTGACCTTACATCTCCTTTATAATTCTTATTCTCTAACCCTGCAATTCTGTTATTTAATATGATTGTCAGTAAACCCTCCCTTTCTCAGAGGATGGCTTACTTTTCACTCCTCTTGCTAGCTAGATCTGGCCTCTGAAAATGTTAAGGTGAGATTTAGACAGCAGTCTTTGTCTATTCTCTTCACGGAAACATCACATTACTGGAGCCAGGAATAGGACATTTTCTAAGATATTCCTTAAGCCTTTATGAATTCATGAAGGACCTATTGGATGAATGTTCGAATACTACTTCTCTTTTGACAAGTACCAATTCATTTATAGGGAGGGAGGAGCTACTAAAGATGTGGAAAAATGTGTACAAAGGGCTAATTTTTAAAATTAATTTTATTGGTACACTTTACAATTACATTCATCATAAGAAATTTATACCTACACATAATACATCTTAATTCTTTTTTACCCATTCTACTCCACTCCCTTCAATCCTTCTCCCACTCCTCTTTTATTAAAGCTTTGTTTCCATTCCTTTCCTCTTCTCTTTCTCCCTTTCTCCTTTGTACTCTGTCCCATTTGAATTTTCTTTCTACTTCCCAATATCTATCATCCGTTTTGGTCCATATTTACACTTTGGATTTCTTGTATAAGAGAAACAATTTGATATTTAAACATGGGTGTCTGATTTCTTTCACTTAAAATATGGTCTCAAGGCACATCCATTTACCTAAAAATGGCTCGTTTATCCTTCTTTATGGCAGTGTAGTACTTCACTGTATATAAAAACCATACTTTCTTTATTCATTCATCCGTTGCTGGACATCTGGGCTGTTTTGAGGATTTAACTACTAAAAATTGCCCTGCTGTAAATATGGAAGTGCATATATCACTGTTATGTGATGCTTTTAACTCTTTTGGGAAGTTACCAAGAAGGGAAATACCTGGGTCAAATGGAACCTCTAGTTTTAGTTTTTTCAGGAATCTCCACACTGATTTCCACAGTGGTTGCAATGGTCTACAGTCCCACCAACAGTGAGGAAGGGTTCCCTTTTCCCCACATCTTCACCAGCATTTGCTATTAGTTAATTTCTTGATGATAGCCATTCTTTTTGGAGTGAGGTGAAATCTCAGTATTTTTTTACTTTGTATTTTTGAATGACCTTTTTTGGACACTTTTTTAATATATTTATTTGCTGTTTGTACTTCTTTATTGAGAAGTATCTATTCATTTAAGGTGTCTATTTTTGTATTACATCTTTAAATTTGTATGGTCTGATTTTTTTAGTTCTATATATATATTTTAGTTCTATATATATAAAAGATATTAGTCTTTTGTCTCAGGAATAGTTGATAAAAATTTTTTCCTATTCTGTTGGTGTTCTTTTCACTCTGTTAGTGGTTTCTTTTCCTGTGCAAAACCTTTTTTAATATGATATGATTCCAGTTGTTAATTTATTGTAATATTATTGTAATATTTTCTGTGCATTTGGGGGTTTTGCTCATAAAGTCTTTGACTACACATATTTCTTCAAGGGCTTTACCTATTCCATCTTCCAGCAGATTAAGTTTTTTATATTTAGATCTTTGATCCATTTTTATTTAGTTTAGTATGTTATAGACACGTGGGTATAGGTGTAATCTTCAGTGTGTAGAAAGCTAGTTTTCTCAGCACCATTTATTAAAAAGGCTGTATTTCTTTCAGTGAAGGTGTTTGGTCCCTTTGTCAAAGATAAGGTAGCTGAGTGTGTTTGGAGCTGTTTCTGCATCTTCTATTTTTTTCTATTGATTATCAAGTCTGTTTCTTCTTGGCTGGTACTATCCTGTTTTTTATCATGGTTGCTTTGTAGTATAATTTCAAGTTAGAGATTGTGATGGCCCCTGCCTTGCTTTGCCTTTGTTTCCAAGAATTGTTTTTGCTGTTCTAGTTCTCTCCTGACTTCATTTGAATTTTAGGATTGTTTTTTATAGTTCTCTGAGACATGCTCTTGGTATTTTGATTGAGATTGCATTAAATCTGTATAACCATTTTGGGAGTATGTCCATTTGTACTATCTCGGTTCTACCCATCCATTAACAAGGGCTATGTTTCCATTTTTTGATATCCTCTTTAATCTCCTTTTTCAGAGTACTGTTATTTTCACTGTAATGGTCTTTTACTCTTTTTGTTAGATTGATTCCTAAGTATTTAATTTTTTTCTTGATGGTACTGTTGCTCAGTGAGTTTATTATTTCTGTACAGGAATGCTATTGATTTTTGAGGAGTGACTTTCTGTACTGCTATGCTACTAAACTTGGTTATTAAATCTGGGAGTCTTGTGATTTTTTGGAGTCTTCTATGTAGAGTATCATGTCATCTACAAATAATGGTAATTTAACTTGTTTCTTTTTTATACTTATTGTTTTTATTTCTTACTCTTGGCTAATATTTCCAGATCTATATTGAATAAGTGTGGTGATAGAGGGGCATCCTTGTCTTGTTCCTGAGTTTATAGAGAAAGTTTAAACTTTTGACCATTTAGTGTGATGTTGGCTGTTGGTTTGTCATCGATGGTTTTTATCAGATTGAGATAGGGTTCTGTAGGCTTTTTTTTTTTTTAATCAGCATTGAACTTTGTCTGGTCTATTGAGATGATTATGTGGTTTTTGTCCTTAGTTCTGTTAAGGTGGTATATTGCCTTTATTGATTTGTATATGTTAAACCATCCCAGCATCCCTATAATGAATCCTAATTTGTGATGTTATATAATCTTCTTGATCATTTGCTGCATTCTGTTTGCCAGTCTTATTGAGGATTTCTGCATCTATGCTTCTTAATGAGATTTGTCTGTAGTTCTCTTTTTCTTGGTTGGATTTTTCTCTGGTTTTGGTATCAAGGCAGTGCTTCTAGTAATGAGTTTGGAAGTATTACTTGCTGTTCAATTTTATTAAAGAATCTGAAGAGTAGCGTCATTAGATCTTCTTTAAAGTTCTTGTAGAATTCAGCAGTGAATCTGTCAGGTCCTGGGCTTTTCTCTGTAGGTAACTTTTTAAATTACTTCTTCAATTTTATTGACTGATAATGAGTTATTTAGAATTTATGTATCTTCTTGACTCAGCTTTGGTAATTGCTATGTGTCTAGGAATTTATCCATTTCTTCTGTGTTTTCCATCTTATTAGAGTACAGGTTTTCGAAGTAGATATTTATGATCTTCAGGATTTCTGCAGGACCTATTGTGATTTTACCTTTTTTGTTCCTAATTGCATGGATTTGGGACTTTTCTTTCCTACTTTTTTCAAGGTTAGCTAAGTGTTTATTTTATTTAATTTTTCAAAGAACAAGCTTATTCATTCTTTGTATTGTGTTCTTAGTCTCAATTTCAATAATTTCTGCTCTGATCTTTATAATTTCCTCCCTTATATGCACTTTGTTTTGTTTCGTTGTTTTGGTACCAGGGATCAAACTCAGGTCTTTGCACTTGCGCTTGCCTTGCACGGCAGGCAGCAGAACCACCGAGCTAAATCCCCGGCCCACCCTTATATGCACTTTGGGTTTAACTTACTCTTCTTTTTCTAGAAGATTTAGCTTCAAAATTATGTTATTTATTTGAGATTGCTCTGTTATGAACATCAATTTAATTTATAGAACTAAAGCTAGTTTACTGGAGTAGCCATATAGGTATGTAAATGCAAGTTTTTTTTCACACAAATTTTATAACCATGTTTTCTTCAGGACAGGAGGAATATGTGAAGAATAGGGAAAACTCAAAGTAAAAATGTCACATACTCTACACTACTTTAACTATATTTTTTATAGACACATCGTTAATATACTATGAAATTAAATATTTTCTGTGATATTTTGGGGTTTTAGTTTATTTTTAAAATTGTACAATTATCTCCACTGTGTATGTCCATAATATTTTATTTTTATTCCTTTTTAAAAATTTAAACATTTTATATTAAAACTGTAGTGGATTTTTTCACATAGTAGAACTATATTTTGCTTGTATAAAGTGTATGTTTTATTTATTATATTTTATTGAGATATAATATGAGGTATGATCCAAATATATTACGAATGCTTATATTGTTAAAATTTATTACAATTAAAGACACTTTGCCAATAAGCTCCCTAAAAATACCCCTCTGTCTTTAAACACATTTTTCTCATCTTATATCACTTTATGAAAGACCTCTTCCAGTGTGTGTGTCTTTATGAGGCATGATCAAAAGTATGGTGCATGCTCCTGCCAAGTTCCATCTGATAGAAAGGCAGGTGTATGAAAACATTAAAGTGTGTTCCCATTAGTCTGAGTAGATATGAAACTGTGTGATTTATAGTTCTTCCTCAACATCAAAATGATCATGAAAGGTAAATTTCCTTTTTATCTTTTTAGTTTTTAAACATTTTTTTCTTTTTATTGAGTTTCTTGGTACAATCTAGGTATACAATACAGTTACATTCATTATTGGAATCCTGTACCTTTACATGACAGGACTTGATTCTCATTTTTTCCCCTTGTCCCTGCCCTACCTTCACCCCCTCCTCCCCTCCCCATTTACAAACACTTTATTTTCAATTTCTCATATTTTTTTCCTCTCCCTTATTACCTTTCCCACACCCTTTCCACTTTCCCCGCACCTTTAGCCCTTTACTTCCTATTTCACATTATTAATTCTCTTATTAGGATTCTGTGTATTATTATAGCTTTTCACACCAGAGAATCTGTTCGGTATTTCAGTTAAAGAAATCTCTGTATAAACATTAAAAATAGGGAATCCTAAAATAAAGCTAAAAAGGAAAGTAAAGGAGAAAAGGCAATGATGTAAGATTAAAATAATCTTTAATTCTGAAGATGAAAATGGTCCCTGAACATATTTAAATTGCTTCTTGCTCTTGTAGTCTTATCTTATTCTTTTTTTTTCATTTAGAGAATACTTTATTAGTTTCTGTAATCAAACCCATGTAGATATGATCTTACATATTTAATACAGTGCATTACCCCTGTACAAATGGAAAAAAATTAAAACTTAAATTTTAAAAAATTTTAACATTTCTAGAACAATATGGCTGTCCATTTCTGTACAATGCCAACTTAACACAGTAAATTGGGATAACTTTTTCCAAAGTTGACAGCATTGTTAAAGTTTCCAAAAATTCAAATTATATATATGTATGTATATATATATTTATATAAAAAGACCAATAATAGCAGTATGTTATGCATCAATAGCAGCAACAGCTTTTCCAGGGTCTGCAGTCATCTGAACAAAATTATAGACATTCAGCACCTTCCATTAAAAAAACAAAAACAGAAAAACAAAGAAAAGAATAATATCAAGAAAACAGCAAAGTTTTGGTGCTGTTGTGGTACCTGGCACCATTTTTTTTTTGCATCTTAATTATTGTCTGGAAAGAGAACATTCTAGAGTAATATCATTAAAAATAGCTCTGATAAAGCACGGTCAGTACTACGTATCATAAAGCAGGTACAAGATATTTTACATTCACAGAGGTATGATACAGTACCGTCCTACATCAATAATACTAGACTCAGTTTTGGTTTGAAATTTGCTTTATCTGTAAATAAGATTGCTACCCCTCCTTTTTTCTGGGCTCCTGTCACATGAATTGTTTTCCATCCTTTCACTTACAGTCTATGGGCTTCTTTTTGCACTAAGTGTGTTTCTTGTATACAACATATTGTTGGATTTTGCTTCTTATTCCATTTT
>NW_022900951.1:49461190-49492007 GCF_012274545.1 Fukomys damarensis | reverse complement strand
TATTATTGTCATGTTATTGGCCTTTTGTTGACTCTTTTTACTTTTTCACCTTCTTTTAGTTTCTTGCCTTGCCTATTTGATTTGGTCTGTTGGGCCTCATGGTGTTGTTGCCTTCATTGTCTTTTTCTAGGATCTTGTTTAGAATTGCTTGTAGTGCTGGTTTGGTATTCATGTAGTTTCTTAGGTGTTCTTTGTGGTGGAAGTATCTTATTTCCCCATCCATTCTGAAAGAGAGTTTTGCAGTATACATCAGTCTAGGTTGGAGGTTGTTCTCTTTTAGTACTTGAAGTATATCACTCCAGGCTCTCCTTGCCTTAAGGGTTTGTGTTGAAAAGTCTGCCGTGATTCTGATGGGCTTTCCTTTGCATGTGATTTGTTTCTTTTCTCTTACTGCTTGTAGTATTTTGTTCTTCTGTTGGGTTTCTGGGATCTTGATTATTATACGTCTAGGTGTAGATTTTTTTTTGATGGTGGCTAGTTGGAGTCCTATATGCCTCACTTATCTGAATGTCAAATTCTTCCCCTCTGTTTGGGAAGTTTTCTATCATTAATTCTGTGAACAGCTTTTTAAAGTCATTTGTATTTTCTCCTACTACTTCATAGATTCCTCTCAGTCTTATGTTATTCTTCTTTGCATCATCTAGGAGTTGTTGGATTGATTTCTCATGAATCCCGTACTGTTTTTAAGAGACCTCTCTTTTCGTGGTCCCTGACTGCAATCTTATCTTCTATATCTGAGAGTCTATCTTTGCATTATTTTATTCTGTTATGTACACTTTCTATGTTGTGTTTAATATCCTGGATATCTGTTTGAATCTGTTTTATGGATTCCATTTCTCTCCTATGTTGGGCATTTATTGTTTCCATTTCTTTCATATGCTGGGCCTTCATGGCTTCTATCGTGGTCCTAAGCTTATCTGTTTTTTTTGTCAGTTTCTGCTCTAGAGTCTTGAATCACTGCTTCCATTTTGCTCGCCATCTCTATGATTATCTAGGAAATTATTTCTCTTTTGAATTTTTCTAGAGCCTGATTGATCTGTTTTGTTACTTCTTGTGCTTTGAGTTCAGGGTGTCCTGGTGGTTCACTATCGGCCTTTTCATCCTCATTTGCCCTATTGTTTGCTATTGGTGAACTGGAAGACTGTCTTTGTGTCTTGCTTAAGTGTTTTCTCATTTTTATTTTTATTTGTAAGGCTGTCCTTGGTTTAATCTCTGGGTTATCACCCAAATCTCCCTGATATAGTTGTGCCCTAGCTTCTGGGTCTCTAACAAATTCATAACATGAGAAAATAGCTCATCGAATCAACCTCAATCCTTTTTCCCAACTGATACAATCAGCAGCACATTATGGTCAAGCACAACTTGGAAACTGACCACCTATGGTAGTCACTAGTCTATCACCCTTAAATCATTTGAATTAAATTGAAATCAAGGAGCTGTCCAGAACATGTCTGCAGTGAACAAACTTGTCATTATAGTATATTTACCATTTAATGGCTCAGATAGAGCTAGGATGCAAGACCCCTGCTCTCAATTAGCTGATGGCTGAACCCCATGACACAGACTGACCTCTGGCTACAAGGCCCAGATTGAGTTCCCCAACCTTCTGAATGGTTGAACTCCACAACGTTCTACTACAGGTTTCCCATGCCCTTTCTTTAAAGATGTTCAAAGTTGGGAACTCAGAAAAATACCCTTAATGACAACCTCTGCCTCTGCAGAGTGGGTCCAACGACTGGCACAAGCAGGAGGTCTGAGAGTGCGTGGGGGGGTTATGGGGGTTCAGGGGTGCCCACGCGGCTACCTTCCTGGCACTGGAGTGATGGCGGCTGGCCTGGGAGAAGGCGTGGCTCTCCTTCCTTTGGTGGATCAAGTCCCAGGCTACCTTCCTGGTGCTGGAGCAATGGCCAGTTTTTAACCTTATTTTTTTATTAGTACCATTTTTTTTTTTTGGTACCGGGGACTGAACTCAGGTCCTTGTGCTTGCAAGGCAGGTGGCAAAACTGCTGATCTAAATCCACGGCCAGTACCTATTTTCATACATATTGATTGCATTCCTCATAAGAAATTTGTATCTGTACATAACATATCTTAATTATTTTTTTCCCATTTAGTTTTTTGGTACTTTTTAAGTATACAGTACAGTTGCATTTATCATTGGGATCTAGTACCTTTACATGACAGATCTTGGTTCTCATTTTTACCCCTTTCTCCTGCCCTCCCTTTACCCCTTCCTCCCTTCCCTATTTACAAATACTTTATTTCCATTTTTTCATTTTCTCATATTTTTTTCTTTTCCCTTATTTCCTTTCCCCTACCCTTCCCACTTCCCCTACACCTTTAGTCCTTTTCTTCCTATTTCACATTGTCAGTTATATAGTTTGGATCTCATTTACACTTTTAGTTTTTCACACCAGGAAAACAATTCAGTATTTACACATGTGTATCTTATTTATTTCATTTAAGAGTATGGTCTCAATATACATCCATTTTCTTATGAATGACTCTAATTTCTCATTCTTTATGGCTGAGTAGTACTCCATTTTATAGAAAAACTACATCTTCTTTATCCAATCTCCAACTGATGGGCAATTGGGATGTTGCCAAGTTTTAGCTATTACAAACTGTGCTATATACATGGGCATGCATATCTGGGATTTAACTATTGTGAATAATGCTGCAATAAACATGGGAGTGCAGTATCACTTAGTGTAATAATTCATCTTGTTTGGATATGCACTCAGAGAACAATTTTTAAAATTGAGAGATAAAGGGCCAGTGATTTAGCTCAGTGGTGCCACCACCTGCTTCGCAAAGCACAAGTTGCTGAGTTCAATTCTTGGTACCAAAAAAAAAAAAAAAAAAGAGAGAGAGAGAGACAGATAAGTATATACATATCAGTAAATATCAATATATACATTTATGAATGTATGAATGTAATTAAATATATGTGTTAGTTTCCACATATGTATATGAATAATTAATACATTCAGTACCTCATAGACTTTCTTATTTCTTATGGTAAGAACATTTCAAATCTACTTTCTTAGCAAGTTTCCACTAAACAATACATTATTATTAACCATATTTACAATAAATATCTAGAATATATTCCTTTTTAACTTAGGCTTTAGACCCTTTCACAAAACTTTTCACATTTCTCCCAAACCCAGCCCCTGGAAACCATTAGTTTGCTATTCTTTTTTATTGTGTGTGGACATTTCCTTTTTCTATATGTGGAATACTGTATGTGTGTACTTTTGTGTCTGGCTTTTCTTACTTAGCATACTATTTTTTAAGGTTCATTTATGTTATAATGTATTTCATTACTCAGTATTGCTCTATTCTATTGAATAGTTAAGCCATAGTTTATGCATTTATCATTTGGTGAATATTTGAGTTATGTCTAGTTTTTAATGTTATGAATAATAGTTTTTGTGTGAGCATAGGTTTTTCAGTCCTCCTGAATATAATACCTAGAAATAGAATTGCTGGGTCATACAGTAACAATATGTTTAACTTATTGAGGAACTGCCAAAATGTTTTCACTGTGGCTGCACCTTTTTACATTTCTACCAAGTGTATGAAGTGAGGGTTCACATTTTCCCACATCTTCCTCAACACTTGTTATTGACTAGTCAGTGTGCAGTGGTTTGGGTTTGCATTTCTCTGATAGCAAATGATAGTATCTTTTCATGTATTTGTTGGCCATTTATATTTCTTCTTTGCAGAAATGCATATTGAAATGTTTTGCCCTTTTAAAGTGTTATTTGCCTTTTTATTATTGAGTTACATATCTTCTGGTTACTAGATCCTGAGTAGGTATATCATAGGCAAGTATTTATCCCATTATCTCTTTTCACTTTCTTTTTTGGGGGATGGGTTGAGTGCTAGGGATTGAACCAACGGCCTTCACACTGAGCTACATCTCTAGCCTTTTTTATTTTTCATTTTGAAATAGGGTCTTCCTCAGTTGCTCAGTTTGGGCTTGAACTTGTGATCTTCCTGCCTCAGCCTCTTAAGCAGCTGAGATTACAGTTATGTACCACTGTGCCTGGTTTCCTGATAGTATGCTTTGAAGCACAAATATTTTAATTTTGATGAAGCTCAATTTATTTTTTCTTGGTTACTTATGCTATAGTTATCATTTTAAGCAACTGTTAGCTAACCTAAATCACAAAGATTTTTCTCTATGTTTTCTTTAGAGAGTTTTATAATTTTAGCCCTTAGATTCTGGACTTCCATCCATTTTGAGTGAATTTTTGCATATAGTATGAGGGAAGGTCCAAGTTTATTCTTTGGCATATGGGATACCCAGTTTTTCCAAGCACCATTTGTTGAAAAGTCTGTACCTTCCCTCATGAATCATATGAATACTTTTGACAAATATTAATCATCATATGTGTGGGGTCTATTTCTGAAGTTTCTATTCTATTAATCTTTATCTCTTCTTATATATGTGTAAAGCTCTTGGTTGGTATAGATGTGTAGTAAGTTTTGAATCCTGGAAATATGTATCCTCATACTTCATTCATTTTCAAAAATGTTTTGGTTATTCTGGGTCCTTTTAATTTCCATATAAAATTTTAAAACAGCTTGTCAATTTCCACAAAGAAGTTTGCTAAGATTTTGTTACAGATTTTGTTGAATCTGAAGTGATTTGGAGAGTATTGCCATTTTAGCAATATTAAGTCTTCTAATAAATGAACACGAGAGGTCTGTTCATTTAATTAGGTCATCTTTACTTTCAGCATTATTTTATAGTTTTCAATGTACAAGTCTTGCACCAATTTTACTAAATTTATTCTTAAGTATTTAATTTTTTCTCATACCATTTTTTTTAGTAATTTTTTTTTTCGGTACCAGGGATTGAACTCAGGACCTTGTGCTTGCGAAGCAGGCGGCAGAGTCACTGAGCTAAAATCCCCAGCTCTCATGCTATTTTAATGCAATTGTTATTTTCATTCTCAGATTGTTCATTAAGAGTGTATGGAATATAAAACTGCATATTGATTGACCTACAGTATTGCTGAACTTATCAGTTGTAACAGATTTTTTTTTGGTTAATTCTTTTGAACTGTCTATATATAAGATGATAAATTCTGTAACTAAAAATAGTTTTACTTCTTTCTAATTTAAATGCCTTTTATTTCTTTTTCCTGTCCAATTGCTCTGACTAAAACCCTCAGTACAACTTCAAGTAGAAGTGATGAGATCAGGTATTCTTTTTCATTCCTGACTACAATGAAATCATTCAGTCTTTCACTATTGAGGGAAGTGACAGGAATGAAAAATGGAGAGATAGGGATCAGTGATTACTGCTCATTTGGAAAACACTCCTTGTTTTGAAGGAAGGGAGGAGTTATCTTGCTCACCCATGTCTCTATCACAGTTAGAAGTTAGTAGTTAGACCCAGAATAGGTTCGATGTACAAATTTGTTAAATTGATCTCCATTAATTCACCTTGCTTCAGAGTTCGATGAAAGCTGGGGAAACAGCCTTTAAGTACGCTAAGAGAGTTTCTAGGAATGCCTTGCAACCTGGCAGGTTCTGGCATTATTCTTCTTGACACCAGAAAGCTATGTGCTAATAGCAGTATCCGTGAACACTAGAGAGAAGTTATGCATTAGCTTGCACAAGTTCTTAGGCAGGGTTGATATGGAATTATAGGTTGCCACCTGGTAAAGATAAGCTCCAAAGATGATCTGTATCATTGTACTCTGACATGCAAGCAGACTAGAATCTTTATCTGCATGGAACAGGGAAGCTTTTAAAAGCAGGAAATTTAGGTATTCAATTAGAAAATTGTATTATCAGACCACAGGGATCATTTCTGTAACCATGAGATCAAGGGAACAATAATTGAGGCCTTGCATGGCACTTTTTTCTAGGCTACAAAATATTGTCTCTACAATGCCACATCCATGAAGATAAGGGATTTCTATTGTCTTTGCTGTTGGATCTCTAGTTTCTGACATATGATAGTACACTTGATCTTAGCCAAAAGGCTGAGAAGTGATTATCTGACATATGATAGGCACTTGATATAGATTTAATGAATGAATGAATCTTGACATGAATGAATGAATGTATGAAAGCAGCATCTTTGCCTAAGGAATGGGCATCTGGGGTTGTTACAAAGAAGTAAAGATGTCTTTTCAGAACTGCTTTATGGAGGGCCTACCGCTCAGACCTTTAGTTCTAGCTAGAAGGAACTTCTCCCACCAAATTTTTGGTAGGAGAACTGCTTTTTGGGATGCAGTTGTCTTTCTCTCTGCTTACTCTTATTTGTAACTACAATCCCATGGAGTATGCAGTGAATCTAAATCTCCTACTATTCCTGCCCTCATATCCTGTACTCCTTCCCACTAGAAGTGTTTCAAATATTCATCTTATCCCAACCAGTCTAAAGGTAACATTTTGACTTGCCTTGTCCTGAGAATTAAAGGAATGATTGTTTTCTCTCCTCCCCACCCCGGGGTCAGACTCAGGATCTTGCGCTTGCAAGGCAGGTGTAGTGGTTCTTACCTCTTAAAAGCCTGCCTGCATTACCCTTTTCCTATCAGAGCTTAGATTTCTTTGTTCGAAGCATAAAAAAGCTTATAGACTGATAGAAGGTCAGGTTTCCATTATGACAAATAGAAGCATCATGTATAGGAGATATTTGCTTCAATGTCTTAGAATCTGTTTTTCAACAGGTCCATTCCTTTAAATAATCATCCCTAATATTGCCTCCCAATTGTATTAAAGGGCATTTATTATAGTATTGAAGATAAAAAGGTGACCTTTTGGAAGAGATTACAATAGAGAATTTGCAAAAGATGATAGGTTTTGGGTAGAGATAAACTTTGCATATTTGGCTGCGTATACAAAAATGTGTTAATACAGAGTGATGTCTTTTTGCTGTGGCCTGTAGTAAATAAAAGTGTAGGTAACATTTCTAGGCACACTGGGTGATAACCACACTCCCCACCCCTAGGAAAGAATGTGAAAAGGAAGAATATACAGAGTTGGGAAGTAATTACTGGTCTTTTTAAAAATTATTTTTTTTGTAACTGCTGTTTTTTTAGCTTCATCTCAAAGCCTCGAAACCATCTTACCAAAAGGCTTTTCAATGGCAGAAATGGGGATGCATCTCAGTTGCTTGATCTCAGCTTCTTAAGTGGGGGATGTGAAAAAAGCCTAGAAAATAAGGAGAGGAAATGTAGACTTCATTAATCCTGTTGAGACAACTGGCAAAGTCCTTGACAAATTGCCTCTGACAGATTTTGTCACCGTGTCTAGAGGTGACATTTTTTTTTTCTTCCACTGTCTATAGTTTTGTCTTTTCTAGGATTGAGACTAAATGGGATATCTTGCAAGCTAAGTCATCCAAGATCTCCAAAGACATCTTATCCAAAGGAGGTTTTTGATTGTTTGTTTGATTGTTTGTTCTCTTCAACTTCATGACAGTCTCAGTCTTTACCAACTGTATCTGTTTCTTTTTTATGATTCTAATAATTGTTAGTCCATTTGGCCCAAACCTTTTCCTTTTCTGTTCTTGTCTTCCTTAGAGCCAGAGGCACACATGTGATGTGCTGGCACAGTGTTTAATAGCATAGGCTGTAGAGGTAAGACTGTCTGGGTCTTATCACAAGATTCCCTTCTTCCTAACTATGTGATTTGGGACATATTTCTTAACTTCTTTTAGCCCTATTTTCATCTTCTGTGAAATGCTGTTAATAATGCTACTTATCTAGCAGAACTGAATAAGTTTCTTGATAGCCCTTACAACAATGGCTGGTGTATAATAATTGCTTAATCAATAGCAATTGTTGTTACGTGGTAGGGAAATATTCTGCCATCCTCATCCCAACTTTAAGGAGGTAGAGATAGAAATGTTTTCATGTCCAAGGAATTTTACAGTTCAATTTTGATTATTATACATCCTATGGCAGAAATCAGTACTAAAAAACTTGATTTTGAGACACGCATTCTAGCATTTAACTTTGGTATTCAAATTGTAAGTTCTTAAATGCGGTGTTTGACAATAATGTAGCTGTCATACTTAGATACGTTTAAGTTTTTCTTTTCTTGATCCTGCTGTGCTTTCTAGATATGCTTCACTATGAACATGTTTTGCTTGTAATCACATTTCTATTTTTGGAAGTATTCTTAGCCAAGAAGCCTCTCAGAAATGAATTAGTCACACCTCATATCTTCCATTTCACAGAGAGGTCACTGGGGACCTAGACAGGATTAGACGATATGGTCAGGGCCACAATAGAGCAAGGTCTGGCATTCTGTTTGCAAGGACTTCTGATTGAAGGCTCTTTGGATACCCAAATGTTTTAATTTACCCTTTTACTACTTGACTGGAATCTCTTCACAGGAGGAGATTAACCCATTATTTTTCTTTCTGCTTATTTCCACAGCTCTGGGTGAACCAGGAGGATGGGGTGGAGGAAGGGCCCAGTGATGTGCAGAATGGGCACCTGGACCCCAACTCAGACTGCCTGTGCCTGGGCCGGCCACTCCAGAACCGGGACCAGATGCGGGCCAATGTCATCAATGAGATCATGAGCACTGAGCGTCACTATATCAAGCACCTCAAGGACATTTGTGAGGTAGATATCATGGTGCATGTGGTTGCACACAGGGTGGGATAGGGGGCACTTCTATGAAAAATCAACAGCTCTAATGGGCCTGCCTTTGAGAATCCCAAGATGTTGAAAAGAGCAGCTGGACTACTTCCTAGATTCTTTTCAATAGAGTGAAACTATTCCCTTGAGACTCTTAATTTCTTCATTTCTCTCCTATTTGGTAACTTTTTATTCATTAATATTCAGTTTCTTCTTTCTCTCCGTCTCCCTCCTTCCCTCTCCCTCTCTTGTCCCCACTTTTTATTTCCCTGAATCTTTCTCTCCTTTAAATCTCTACCCTTTTCCTCTTATCCAAGAAGCCTCTTAGAAATGAATTAGTCAAACCTCACATCTTCCATTTCACAGATAAATCACCAGGGACCTAGGGTGAATTAGACCTATGCTCACAGTCATCAAGCCACATTAAAGCAAGATTTGGCATTCTGTTTGCAAGGGCTTCTGATTGAAGGCTTCTGGTTTCTGATCTAGTCGCTCATGTTAGGGCCTAATTTCACTCATTAAAGCAAAGCACAGCCTCCTCCAAGCCAGTAATTCACTTGAATGTGTACCAGAGTCCCTTGGGGAGCTTGTTAAGCATATAGATCCAAAAATCCTCACCATTGCCACACAAGTTGTAAATTATCAGGTTTGAGATAAGTTATCAACATCTATGAATTTAAAGAACATCCTTGGTGATGTTGCTTCTGGTCCTTTTTCCCTCACTTGGAAAACAATTGTTGGTCTGAGCAAAGAAATGCTTTTGGAAAGGAATTTATAGATTAAGGGTAGATGAACAACCCCCAGGCCTTTCAATAGGTCACTGTGCTCCCAAGGAACTGTTTTTCTTTTTTTTTCAGCTTTAATTGAGTTTATTGGTACATTTTAGGGATACAGTACAGTTACATTCATTGTTGGGATCTTGTACCTCTACATGACAAGTCTTGATTCTCATTTTTTCCCCTTACCTCTGCCCTCCCTTCACCCCCTCCTCCCCTCCCCATCTACAAACACTTTATTTTCATCTTTTCATTCTCTCACATTTTTTTCTTTTCCCTTTTTGTTCTTCCCCTACGTATCACACCTTCCCTACACCTTTAGCTCCTTTCCTCCCATTTCTAAATGTCAGTAATCTTATTAGAATCTTATGCATTGTTGCAGAATATTCACACCAGGGAAACTATTTGGTATTTACACATGTGGGACTTATTTATTTCACTTAGGAGTATATCTTCAATATGTATCCATTTTCCTATGAATGAATCTATTCTCTCGCTCTTTATGGCTGAGTAATATTCCATTTTATAGAAAAACCACAACTTCTTTATCCAGTTTCCAACGGATGGGCAAATAGGTTGTTTCCAAGATTTAGCTATTACAAACTGTGCCGCTATAAACATGGGTGCACATACTTCTCTGTGATATGATTCTTTTAGTTCTCTTGGAAAGATACCCAACAGAGGGATGGCTGGGTCAAATGGAACCTCCAGTCCAAGCTCTTTGAGGTATCTCCATATTGATTTCCATAGTGGTTGCACTAGTCTGCACTCCCACCAACAATGGAGGAGGGTTCCTTTCTCCCCACAACCCCGCCAACATTTGTTATTGTGTGATTTCTTGATAGCAGCCATTCTTTGTGGGGTGAGGTGGAATCTCAGTGTTGTTTTCATCTGCATCTCTCGAATGACCAGTGATGTGGAACATTTTTTCAAATATTTTCTTGCTGCTTTTACTTCTTTGTCTGAGAAATGTCTGTTCATTTCGGATGCCCATTTTTGAATCGGGTCTTTATATTTGGGGGGACTGATTGTTTTGAGTTCTTTATATATCCTTGATAATAGTCCTTTGTCTGAGGAACAGCTGGTAAAAATTTTTTCCCACATTGTAGATTGTCTCTTAGTTCTGCTGATGGTTTCTTTTGAAGTACAGAAGCTTTTTAGTAAGATGAGATCCCAGTTGTTGATTCTATCTGCTAGTTCCCGTGCTACTGAGGATTTGTTCATAAAGTCTTTTCCTATACCATTGTCTTCCAGAGTTCTGCCTAACTTACCTTCCAGCAAGTTTAATGTTTCTATTTTAATATTTAGATCTTTAATCCATTTGGATTTTAATTTAGTGCATGGCAAAAGATAAGGGTCTAATTTTAATCTGAACTGTTTTTCTACATTTATTAACCCCATATAGAGAAGAGGAGAGCCTTTATCTTCACATTCTCTTGAGCAGAGTGGACCTAAATTGGCATTTTCAAAGGACATTTTACTAAATAGGACAACAATGGAAAACAGAGAAAAGGATTAGACACAGACAGACAGACGCAAACAAATGCATCCATACAAAATGATAGCTTTCCACTCCACCCACAGAAAATTCTTCTTTGGATCTTTTCATCTCCTTCCTTTCAAGGAATAAGTCATGCCATAGTTCTGTCCCATGTTAGCCCAGGGCCCACTTTTATGTCAGTAGTAAGCTTTAACATTTTCAAAGTTCTTATTTCTCCAGAGCAGTGCTGCTCATTAGAATTTTGTGCAGTGATAAAAGTGCTCTGCTTTTCCTCTCACCTACCTAAGTCAGATCATTTTACTTCTTCTGCAAAACCTTCCAGTGGCTCACCATTTCTCTTCTGAGTAAAAGCTAAAATTCTCATTATTTACAAAATACTGTGTAGTTAACCCCTTCTTACCCCCCTTTGAATTAATCTCCTGCTCCTTTATCCCATGCTCACTGTCCCAATACACAAACCTCCTTGGTCTTTCTTCAATATGCCTGACATGCTTACCCTTGAGATCTTTTGAAACAATTTTTCCTCTACCTAGAGTACTCTTCCTCCTGATATCTATATAGCTGACTTCCTCATATCTTTCAAGGCTGGCACTCAAATATTACTTGCTCCTTGAGACTTTCTTAACCATTCTATTTCAAATTGTAATCATGTATCGCCTCTCTATTTTCTTACAGCTCCCAGATACTGGACCAGTGAGAGTCCTTTAGTCCTCTTAGAAAGGCCACCTGTTCCCAACAGCCAAACCTTTTGATTACTTGCTACAGTGACACCATAGTGGAGTTATCCATCTTTCCAGAAGGAGTAGAGCTGTGACCTTTGTCATAGTCATTTTCTTTGTCATTGAGACCTAATACTGGACATGCACAAGTTAAAGGAGGAGAGGTTTCAATCCATAATTCAATGGTTTGCAAGGAAGGACAGCATGGGAGAGGAGCTTAACGGAGAAATAGCTGCTTATATCATGGCCTTCAAAAAGCAGAGAGAGAGAGAGTCAAGGCAAGAGCCAGGAAGGAAGATATAACCTTCTGGATCATGCCTACAGTGACACTCCTCTTCCAACCGGGCCCCCATCTTCTAACAGCAATTCAGGTTATAAAGCCCTAATAAGTCAGTCACCTTCCAATGGTCCTGCCTATTATTGCGTTAGGCTTTAGGGGGACATCTAGATATAAACCATAATATTCTGCCCCTGGACCCCAAAAGACTCATGTGCATATCCTTATACAAAATTCATTTAGTCCATCTCTTAAGAGTTGCCAAATCTTTAACAGTTCCAGCATTGCTGAAAAGTCCAAGCCCAGTCTCCTCTGAGACTAAAGAAAACACTTATCTGTGAGCTTCTGTAAAAATCAAGAAGAAAGTTAAACACTGCCAACATACAATTACAATGACACAAAGTAAATATTCCCATTTCAAAACAGAAATAGGAAGTTAAAAAGAAATCATACCAAAGTAAGACCAAAACCCAGCAAGGCAAACATTAAATTTATCCAGGGCAAGCTATAGTAAGATATGAACTTCAAAGGGCTTGGATAGCCCCACCCAAAAGGCATATCCAGTGATTTTAGCCTTTGTGGCTTCTCTCTTCGGCAGGGTTTGCTCACTCCTTGTGGCTTTCCACAGGCATTCCACATTTCTGGCTTCTTCAACTTCTTAGAGTATCCAATGCAATTTTTGCTTCACTTTCACAACTTCACTTAGTATCCTCTCAGGAGGACATTGCCTGGTTCCTCAGGCCTCCTTCTGAAATCTAGATGGAAGTCTCCATGACCCCATAACTCCTGCATTCTGTGTGTGTAAAACTAGTATTACATGGATAATGCCAAGTCTTCCTGATGTTTACAGAGGTCTCTGATTGCCTGAATGGCTGAGCATAGTGAATTGAATCCTGGAGAACCAATTTCCAGGGCACTGGTCCTCCAATAGAGTGCTCTGGGGCTCTCAAAGCAGAGTCATTCACTTTTGAAGGCCAAAGGGTAGGATCTTGCTCTTTCCTGATGTGTCCTCAAGCCATTTTTCTTATTGTCTTAATCTTTTCAGTAACTGTATTCTCCTCTGTTCTAATTTTACAGGACCTTCGTTTCTGGTGAAACTCAAAATTTAAAATCACTCAGCTGTGCTGTATGCTCTTGATTCTCAATATAACACTGACTAACTGCATCCAACAGTACCCATGCCACAGCACAGCATGGATACTGCGCTACCTTGAAATTTCCTCTTCTAGATTAATTAGTCCACCATCTATAATCTCAGTGTCCTGCAAAGTCTGTGGACATGAGAGCAACATGTGGACAAATTTTCTACCAGAGCATAACATATAAACCCTCGAGTCTAGTTGTCACTGGATTATTTGTTGCCAACAGAAACCTCATGAACCTGGTATTTACTGACTACATTTCTGTTAGTATTCTGATCTTCTGAGCTCCAACCAGAATCTCCCATCAAACTTGTCTTATACAATTTTTAGGGATTCTTCTCCAGCCAGCATCTACAAAACTATTCAAATTCTTCTGACAAACTAGTTCTAAAGGTTTCTAAACCATATGTGCAGATATAGTCCTGGAAATCATCCCACTTCTCTAGTACAAAATCTGTTTTAGTCACTTTCTCATTCCTGAGACACAGCTTAAAGGAGGAAAGGTTTATTTCAGTTTATGTTTCTATCAGTAGTCCCCTGGCTCCAAGACAGAATGGCATGGCATAGGGTCATGGTAGAGGAAAGCTGCTCATATCCTGGTATCCAGAAAACAGAGTTAAAGATCCAGGAAGGGGCATATAACCTTTCTGTTCATGCCCACAGTGACTCCTCTTCTGAGTAACCCCATCTTCTAACTGCAATTCAGCTATGATGAACGTTTAATCCAGTCAGCTAGTAATTTCCAGTGGTCTTGCCTGGGATTGCATGAGCCTTGCAGGGGAGGGGCTGTTATCTTGGTTTAAGACACTGAAACTACCAATCAAGGCAGAAAGATTTATTAACATGACATATAGAGTACCATGTTGGAGATCTGAAGTAGAGACTTCAGCTTTCCCCTGAGAGGCAAGGCAGTATCTTTTAAACCTGGGGTAGAGGGCAGAGGTTGGGAGGCGGAATAGAATGAAGAAGTCAAACCTAGAATAGAAGCTAGGCTGCTAGGGGAAGATTTAATCTAAGATTTCAGCCTTTTCTTATAAATAGTAGGAATAAAAAGGATGAAACTACAACAAATTAAGCAGAAATCCAGATCAGTAATATCTACTTTGAGAACCTATAGGCCGTAAGATGAAAAACAGAAGAAATGGATAGATTTCTAGTTATATATGAATTACCAAAGTTGAACAAAGAGAGCCTAAAAGTTCTAAACAACTTACTATCAATTAATGAAATTGAAAATTTAATTAAAAACTTAGCAACAAAGAAAAGCCCAGGTCCTGATGGTTTCACTGCTGAATTCTACAAGACATTTAGAGAAGGACTATTGCCACTACACTTGAAACTCTTCAGTGAAACTGAAAAAAAAAGCAATCTTTCTAAATTCATTCCTGAAAGCAAGCAGCACCTTGAACCCAAAAGCAGAGAAAGACACAATCAAAACAGAGAATGAGAGGCATATCTCCCTAATGAACATAGGTGCAAAAACCCTCAATAAGATACTGGGAAAGACAATGCAGAAGATCATTAAGAAGATCATACACCCTGACCAAATGGGATTTATCCCAGGGGTGCAGTGATGATTCAACATATGCAAATCAATAAATGTAATACACTATATTAATAGAGCCAAAGACAAAAAACACATGATCATCTCAATAGATGCAGAAAAAGCATTTGTCAAAATACAAGACCCATTCATGACAAAAACCAGTAAATGTAAAAAAAGTAAACACAGTAAATAAACACAGTAAATATAAAGGAAGTTTGATGTGAAAGGAAAGTGTCAGGGAAACAATATTTGGGTGAGCTATGTAGGAAATTTAGAGAAATTAGTGAAATGTGTCTGAAAGAATTTGGTGCCCCTATCGGCCTAGTCTGTTTGGTATGATTTAAAGAAACATTTGGTCTGATCTTTAAACATTGGGCCTAAGTCTTTTTGTAGAGAAATTTGCATCTGGGTGTATATCCAGGCTGATTTGTGGGTGAGGATTGCCATGTAAGCTAAAGATGATAGAGGCCAGTACATCCAGCAGTCTTGGGTTAGAGGGGAATTTATCCTGATTAAAGGTTGAAGGTGAGACTGAAGGAGTGTACTAAATGTTGGGCTAGAAATAATTCTTTTATGGAATGCCAGTATTATCAAGAAAAAGAATAGGGAGATACGAAGGTTGGGTAGATTATGGTGAGTTTGGGGGTAGATGAATAGAGATTCAGTGGTATAGAGGATCCTTTAGTCAGGCTGGGAAGTTATCAGGAGAAAAATCTATGAAATCTCCAAGTTGGGAGTCATTAAAGAATAGCATAATAAGATCATAAAGTAGTTTGGGACTGGTCATGGGTTAAATTATGGTTCATTGATTTGGTCAGTTGATCATTGATCATGTTGATCAGTTCTTTCTTGGGTAACTAAGAGGCTGAGAGATATAGGAGTCAAGAATTGGGATTTTTATGTGTATGTCAGGTTTTTTGTTTGTTTGTTTTTGAGACAAGTTAAAACTAAAGTCCAGAGAAATGGATTTAATAGGAAAAACCCAAAAGTTTTGTGGCTACCTGTATAGTAAGGATAACTGTATAGGTTTGTGTCATTTTGGCAGTAAGGATTTAGGGTTGGGGGTTTTGAGGTAGGTCCTATCTCTTGGCAGGATTGATGAGAGTGGGGTTGTCTTCAGGTTTCTGTTTTGTTTTGTTTTGTACACATGGTTGAGCTCAGGTCCGTGCACTTGTGAGGCAGGTAGCGGAACCACTGAGCTACAACCTGGGCCATTGTCTTCAGGTTTTGAGAGTTAAGTTTCAACAAAGTTTTGAAGGTAGTCTCTGAAAGTGGATGCATTGAGGCGGGCAGTGTTGCCAAGAATAAGGGATGCTCATACATCAGTTAGGCCTAGGAGATGGAGTGTGAGCATACATGTGTTTTGTGTTTGTAGCATGAGTTTGGTGAATTTGTATAGGCGGTAAAGAATGAGAGGTATGGACTAGAAGATGTTGAAAGAATGAGCCTGGAGGTTTTTATAATTAACAGAGCCACTGTCACTAACATATAGAGACAACTCAACTACCCCAGAAGCATCGTGACTGTTTTGAAAAGTAGTCTATAAGCTATATTTTTGAATCAAGAAGTTGAACTAGAATCCCAAAATTGAATCCCTTTTTTCGCATTTACATATAGATGAGAAGGTTTATTTGAGCTGGAGAGATCGCGTACTGACATAGGAGTGAGGATTGATTTGAGTTACTTGAAAACAGAAGACAGAAAAAAGGAGGGTAAGTGGTCAATGAGGTCTCCTGAGAGCCTCATATAGGGATTGAGCTATGAGACCAAAGTTTGAGATCTATAACTAGATTAGTGAGCTCTGAAAAGGAAAGAAGATCAGATTTTGATTGGGATAAGGGTTGGGGGTTTTGTGGCCTTGTGTGATTCTTTTATGCAGTCCAAGGTAAATGATCTCAGTCTGAAGCAACTGACCCTTATCTGTAGGTACCCAGTATCCCTTTGTTGTTGGGAAATTAAGTAATTAAGCAGTGTCTGTTATGCACAAATTGAGAGAAGAGCTGTACAATAAAAGTTTATCAACATATTAGATAAAGTAGCTAGGGTTTTAGGGGAAGAGAGACTAGGGGTCTTTGATGGCTAGTATTTGTCTAAAACGGTGTGGTCTTTTGCAGAATCCCTGAGGAAGGATGATTTTAAGTGAGTTTTTGAGGATCCATCAAGGTAAAGGCAAAATGATTTTTGGAACTGAGGTGAAGAGGGGTAGTAAAAAATATTTTTGAAGTTAAGAACTGTAAAATGAGAAGTATCTTTCTGTGTTGTAGAAATAATATTGGCTGGATTAGGCAATAGGGTGGCAATGATTAGGGAGATTTCATTGATAGTGTATAGTTTCTGGACTAGATAACAGGTTCCATGTGGTTTTTTAATGGCTAAGATAGGAGTGTCATAAGGAGAACTGGTGAGTTTAAGAAATCAGGTGAAGAGGAATTTGAAAATAGTGGATTGGAGTCCCCATGTGGACTGTGAATTAAGGGAATCTTGTGTCTTCTTGGGAAAGCAAGTGGGGTCTTTGAGGGTAAACGTAAGAGGAGTGTGATGAGAAGTGAGTGAGGAAGGTATCCCATACAACAAGGTTGTCTTGTTGGAATAGAATATGAGGTAAGGTTTGTGTGATCTCAGTTGAGCAGAGTGGAGGGCTAAGGAGAAGCTAAGTTTAGGGAGCTCTGGATGGTAATGGTAGAACCTAATTGTGGAAGTGTATCTTGTCCCATTAATAGAGTGAGACAGGTTGGGAGTGGTAGAAAGGAAAATAATTTTTAAGGTGTGAGACAGAAGCTTGGTACAGAGTGGTACCATTAACCCCCATAATAGAGACAGAAGAGCAGAATAAATGTCTCACATATTTTTGTTAAAACAAATATATCCCAATATCAAAAGAAAAGAGATGTACTTACCTACTACTTTTAGACAAATCCTGGGTGTAGAGGTCACAGGGTTTTAAGAATTGGGGCTTAACTCGATGTTAACAGCATGTCCTAGCAGACTGGGAAAGGACAAGTCCAAGTTGGTAAAGGTGGCCACCAGGAGAAGACCAGCATCCTATGCCTCCTGAGGGTCCAGACCAAGAGGGAAATTCCACAGACCAAGTTGAAAGGACCAAGACCGAGTACTAGGATTTTTGGACAGACAGAAGAAAATGGCAAGTTCCTCTGGGGAAGACCTAGAGATTCTCCCAACTCCAAGGAGATGACTCTCTGGATCAGAGAGGATGTTGGTGTGTGTGGAAGGACAGCAACAGTAAGGGTGGCCTTATGGATTGGTCCCCTCACAAAGATCTCCTGCATTTCAGTACCAAATATTAGGTTGATTAAGTCTAGGAGATGACAGATGGAGGCAGAAAGATTTATTAGCACAACATGTACAGCAGTATGTTGAGGATCTAAAGGACACCCCTGAGAGGCAGGGCAGCAGCTTTTAAACCTAAGGTAGGGAGTGGAGCTTGGGCTGGGGAACAAAGTTAGCTGGTTTTAAACCTAGAATAGAAGTTAAGCTGCTCGTGGGGAGGTGGTTTAAGCTAACAGGACACGTGGATATAAATAACTTGCTTTTAGAGTTTCACAGTCCAGCTAACATAATCAGAGCTTTTACTGACGATTGTTAGAAACTATTTCTCTGTTCTATTTTGCAACCACAGATGTCAAAGGCAGTTAAAGAAAGCTATATCTAGTTGAGCCAGGGACAATTTTTAGCCCTGGGCTGTATCCCCTTTAACGTGTTCATGACAGGGCTATAATTAGTACGTCTTACTGCCAAATGGCTCTAATTTGAATTTGATCATTCCCGCTGGCTTAAACCACTGGTAGTACATGCATGACTGTCCCATTGGGCAGCTTGTACCACTAATCGGGTAGTCTTTAAGTTTATAATAATGAAAAGAAAAGCATTGATTCTGTAATCAGATGTTATCATATTACAGTTCCTTAAGGAAAATGTTAAAATGATATAAAAAATTATAATACAGTTAATTTGTGGTACAACCATTGTAAATACATACTATATATACACCAGAATGGGGAACTTGTAAGCTTTACATATTAATGTTTAGAGAATTATCAATAAGCTCTTCATGAATAAATTTCTTTTAACTTAATGAAATAGATTTGTTGATTATTATAATAATTTTAAATGATATGAATAGCATTTATATTTATATTTGGGTGGAAATTACTCAAATTTAAGCAGCTAACTAGATTTCATTCACTTATAAATCTTTTTTTTTGAGACAGGGTCTCACTATACAGTTGAGACTGATCTGGAACTCACTATGTAGCCCAGGCTGGTCTCGAACTCACAGCAATCCTCTTGGCTCAGCCTCCCGAGTGCTGGGATTACAGGCGTGTGCCCAGCTATAGACATCTAAAGTAATTTTGTTAGTAAAAAGACCAATAAAAGTGATTAGATACATTCATAGTACCAGTGGTTGAGGCCAGCATGAATGTGTTAAGCCAAACCCTGTGAGAAAAAAAATTATTTAGTAGAAAGAATACCAGACTTAGAACTGGAAATCGAGGATTTGAGTTCCTTTTTGGCCACTCACTGTCCAGGAAACCTTAGCAAAGTCTCTTTAACCGTAGACCTTCTACTCATCTCTAAAATGAATGGATTAGAGTTATTTTTCAAGTGATTTCTGAATCGTGCTTTCTCTGGTACTGTAAGATGTAAATATGCTGAGCTAGAGAGCTGTGGAAATGACACAGGGCATGCCCTACTCAAGTATGAATGTGTTAATATGGCACACATAACCTACTTTTCCTGTAGGTTGAGTGAGAGCTCTAAATATGTTTCACTTTTATATTTATTGAGGGAAAAATAGGAGATACTCTATTCAGTATTTAAAAAGTCACACTATCCCTTATAGAATATTTTTCTTTTTATTCCTAGGAATAGAAATGCTTTACAAATATTTGAGTCATAACACCCTCATTTTACATATGAGCAAGTGGGAAATCAACGGACTTTTAAAGTCTTTCACTTAAGTAAATAAGAAATATCTTTTTTAATGAATTCTCTGCAGATGACCACAATCTTTCTAAATCTGGGTGGTAGTATAAAAGACTCTCAGTTCAGTTCCAGATCACTGCGACCGGTGATTGGTGACTTTGGAAATCATTTTACAATCAGGGAAACTGAAGCATATCAAAGCAGAACTAAAGATACCTTATAAAGCTGACTTCCTTGTCTCTTTTAGGGAAAAGCTCAGTAAGTTCTTACCTATGGAATAAATACTGTCTTCAAATGCCTCCAGAGAAAATTACCTACTGTTCCTCAGTCATTGGTACCAGTGATTCATATTTCTAACCATGAAGAAATTCTTCCCTTCAAGTCATGCTGTTGCTTCATCATTCTGTAGCTTCAGGTCATTTTTAGTTGATGTTTAAGCCTAAGGTTACAAACATTAGCTATTTGGATTTTTTTCTTTATGTTGCCTATCCCAGTATTTTCCAATTATCTTTACGTCTTGTTATACATTAAAAGATAACACATTGTATAAAGTGGTGATTTTATATAGATTAAGGATAGATGAGGTATCTAATCAGCCTCAAGTACCCAACCCAGTTGGTTCTATCTGCCCAATCCTTACCTTCTTACCCTGTCCACCAAACTACCTGGACAATCCAGGTCTCTCTCATATTTATAAGTTTTCCTTGTATAGTCCACATATTACTGTGCTTATTACTCACTTATCTGTTTTCCATGTGGCAAATATCCTCTAGGCTTTAAAATTATTTTATATTATGGAAGAAAAGTCTTCCTGTCCTAAAAGAAGTAGGAAGAAAAGAAAACCCACAATTTTTTAAAAAAATTAACTTTATTGGTACATTTTAGGTATACATTATGATTACATTCATTGGGAATTCGTACCTATACACAATATATCTTAGTTCTTATTTTTTCCCATTCCCCTTCCCTCCCTCCCTTCCACCCCTCCACCCTTCCTTCCCCTCCAGCCCTTCCTATTTACGAAAGCTTTGTTTCTAATTTTTCCTTCTTTTCTCATGTTTTTTTCTCTCCCTTCTTTCCATCCCCTCTCCCTTCCCCTCTCTCTTTTTCCCTTCCCCTTTGCACCTTTGCTTCCTATTGTGCATTGAGTCCATACTCTTATTTTTCTTTTCTTTTTCTGTACTGGGAATCAAACTCAGGATCTTGCACTTGCGAGGCAGGCTGCAGCACCACTGAGGTAGATTCCTGGCCCTTAAGGCCATACTCTTCAGTGAAATAAGTACGACAGACATGTATGATAGATAATGAAAATCAACAATTTCAACATCCTGCTTCTAAATTACTTGTGGTTTTTCTATAAAATGGAATATTACTCAGCCATAAAGAATGAGAAAATAGATTCATTCATAGGAAAATGGATACATATTGAAGATATACTCCTAAGTGAAATAAATAAGTCACACATGTGTAAATACTGAATAGTTTCCCTGGTGTGAATAATCTGCAACAATGCATAGGATTCTAATAAGATTGCTGACATTTAGAAATGGGAAGAAAGGAGCTAAAGGTGTAGGGAAGGTGGGATGGGTAGGGGAAGAGTAAAAAGGGAAAAGAAAAAAATGTGAGAGAATGAAAAGATGAAAATAAAGTGTTTGTAGATGGGGAGGGGAGGAGGAGGTGAAGGGAGGGCAGAGGTAAGGGGAAAAAATGAGAATCAAGACCTGTCATGTAGAGGTACAAGATCCCAACAATGAATGTAACTGTACTGTATCCCTAAAATGTACCAATAAACTCAATTAAAGCTGAAAAAAAATAAATTACTTCTTGCCAGCATTGACATAGGGTAAGCTATTTATTTATTTATTTAACAAATATATACTAAGCAGCAACTATATGCCAGGTACTGTGTTAAACTCTGAAAACACAGCTGTGAATACAACAGTTATGGACATTATACCTTCATTTTTAAAAAACCATCATCAACATGTTTGTTAGATCTTCTACCATATTTTAAGCCTCCAGGCAAAAAAAAAATTACGAAATTTCTAGAAATTTAGACTTGAAAGGGGCCAAGGAAATATTTTCTAGTGTTTCGATTTTAGAGATGGAGACACTGAGGTGTAGACTTGTGAGGGCCCTTCTTTAAAGGATTTAAAAACTCCATAGGTTCCACAGGCTCTTTTTTTTTTTTTTTTTGTCCCAGGGATCCAATTCGGGTCCTTGTGCTTGTGAGGCAGGCAGAGGCACCAGTGAGCTAAATCCCTAGCCCTCCAGAAGCTCTCTGATTTATTCTATTTCCCAGTAGTTTTGGGGATCTTCCCTGTTAATCTATCTTGTCTATGATTTATAGTCCATATCGAGGCACTATTTCTAGATCAGTACCCTAGGTCTAGACTTCTACATTAACCCTTTTGAATTTAAGAACAAAGTGAAATGAATGAGCAACCTTCCTTGACTGCTACCATAAAAATACAGTGGCTGATTCTTGCCAAGTGTGACTTATTTCATAACATCCACACTCTGTGGCCTGATTTTTCTCCTATGCCCACTGGGAGGCGCTGATGAGGCTCTGGGAAACATCCCCTCTTGAATGGGTTCATATTAGTGTCATAGCACCCTATTTTTATCTTACTGATTCAGACTGGGATTAGAGGGGTTTTGGAGAATTTCTGACAGTAGGATCCATAGATTGCTTCTGTTCCCTTTCTGCACTCTGATGGGTCTTCAGAAGGCCCCCGAATCTTCTGCACCATAAACATACCTGACTCTTTCCATCATTCTTCATGGTGTTGATTTTCAGGCCACTCTATACTCATCTGCTTAGTCCCCTCTGTCTGTGCAGTGTTTTCTTGATCTTCCTCTGGAAAGAGGGAGAAGATCGAGTGTCAGTATTGAATGCTACTCTCCTGAATAGTGTAACTACCTTCCAGTCACCTCTCAGTTTTGCTTCTCAATCTATTTGTTTTTTTCCTAACTTAAAATGACATTAGTTTTTTTCAGTAGTCACAGTTTATGGCTAGCTCATCTTAAACTTATATATTTCAAAAATAAGTGAATAAAAATATATAAATATTGATTTGGCTCATAAGCCAAACATGTGTTGATCTCTGCTATGGAAAAATAATCATCAGGCCAGCCAGAAAATGGGAGAAATAAAAAATAAAAGCAAGAATCCACTAAACTATCCATCCCTCTTGGCTTTTCTTCTCCCAGAAGCTTAGAAATTTTAATGGTATAGGGGTTGAGATTGAAATTTAAGAGTTCACTGACTAATTTCATTTCTTTCTTATGTCCCATATCTTATTTCCTCGACAAAGCCAGTTTTAATGCTTTCAGCATGTTACACGTTAATGTTATACATTAGAGCTGGAGATTTTAGGAAGACATTGGATTCTTCCTCTTTACTGATAAAATTGTACTCCAGGAAGCTTCTTGTAGCTATTTTTTTTCCTTATACTCTGAAAAAGAGTTTTTTCTCGCTTTTACCTATGAAGACAATTAAAAACAGGATTAGAAGAAGTTTTAAAAAATAGGAATAAAATAAACCAGATTCCACCAAATACAACAGAATTTTTTGTGATTTTGAATTATAATTCCTTCAAATCTAGTCATAAGTATGTATGTGTGTGTATTTAAAGAGTTATAATCAGGGCTGGGGATTTAGCTCAGTGGTTCTGGAGCCTGCCTCACAAGCACAAGGACTCAAGTTCAATCTCTGGTACAAAAAAAAGTTATAATCATAGTAATATATCATTTATGTTCTAAGTTTTAATATTCTATCATAAACCCACTTCCATGTTTCTACACATGTCCTATTTTAATAACTGTAGTATTCCATCAAGCTAAATGTACAACAATATATTTATGATGTAATATTAGCTTTAAAGAACAGTTAATTTATAAAACACTCAATAGTAGTGGTGATGAACCCTCTCGGTCACCGCATGAGCCAAGGCATCTCAGCAGCTAAGCGTTGGATATACAGGTTCAACTGCAGCGTTGGCACTGTTTGACAAATAAGTGGGTTTTGGGTTGTAGTTTATGCTCTTGATCTCTAAAGGGTTCACCGTCACTGCTCTAGAGTCTCACCATCCTTTGGGCAGTCACAGTCTTCCTAGTATTTAGCTTAAGCACAGCATGTATAATCTAATAGAAAGAAACTAATGTTCTTTTGTTTTTCTTAAAGTACCAGAATTGAGCTCAGGACGTTGTGCTTGCTGGGCAGGTACGGCACTGCTGAGCTACATCCCTGGCCCAGAAAAATAATATTCTTGATATCTGAATCAATAGCTTATTTAGGAAATTAGGACCTGTCCTGACATCTCACTTTATTCTCTTTCCCAGAGACCATTTTCTTCTTTTAAATTTCTGTTATATTCTATACTGATGTTGATCTGTAGCATCTTTTTCCTAAATTTAGGGGATTTATGATATTTGATTTCTTCCCAAAATATTTCAAACAGATGAAGTAGACAAAATTATTAAGTATTTCCTGAATTGACTTCTCAGGGGATGAATAAACTGTCCAGGCTGGACTTTTCTGTTTCTCAGTATGATCACTCACAGGTACCTACTGCTTAACCAGAAGTAACATGCTAAGTATAACATTATTTCCAATTTTTCCTCCTCACTGTACTCCTGGGCCTATCTTGGCTGGAAAAGTGGGTGCAGGAGTGAGGAAGCCTCTGCCTCCCTGCTTACTGTTGTGATGATATGTTCACTGCTCTCCTTGCTAGATTATAGATAAGGTACAAGAAACACCAACAGAGGCAGACAGGCACACACAAATTTAGACAGATTGCATAAGATAAGGAGGGAGCCAACAGGAGTTTATTGCTTCTCTTTTTATTCATGAGAGAAGATTTTGAGAGATACTTCAGTAAAGTGAAGGAAACCAAAAGTTCAGTATGGGAATTAGAGGGGCATCTTCTTTCTAGTCAAGAATTGGATATGAAAAAAATGCAAGAATTTTTGAACATATCAGTAAATGAGGGCAATAGCCCTAAATAGTTGCCAAAACAGATGTAGACTATTAATTTGCAAACTGTTGAAGAATACCTACTTATTAATAGCTGAATTGGAAAGTGAGAAGAGCGATGGAATTGAGATTTTGTTTGAGGTTGGTAGAGAGAATTGAAGCTAGGGATGACAATATTTCTGATGTATGCCTCAACAGCATCTTTGACTGCTATGTTAGGAAGAAAAAGTGGGGTTAGGAACAGGGCTGGATGTGGTAAATCAGCTACTATAGGATTCCTGAACACTTCAGAAGCATATTAAGAGCCGGGGATTTAGCTCAGCGGTTCGGTGGCCTGCCTTGCAAGTGCAAGGACCCGAGTTCAATCCCTGGCACCAAAACAAAAAAAAGAAGCATATTAAGAAACTTGCTCCTGAGCTATGACGAGGATGAGCTCCTATGCTAGGCTAGGATGCGAGATCGTACTGAGAAGCACTCCACAAAGCCAGACTCACCTGTGGATGTGAAGACACAATCTAGGCAGACTCCTCCAACCGTGCCACCGCCCCTCACCACCCAGAGAGCCCCAAGAACCAGCTCATTTACACCCACATTAACTAATGGCACCAGCCGTTCACCAACAGCTTTGAATGGTGACCCCTTGCCACACAATGGCTTTAGCAATGGGCCTTCCTCCTCTTCCTCCTCTTCTCTGGCTAGTCAATAGTTGCCCCCAAGCCTGTGGCGCCACACAGGGCAGCAAGCTCAAATGGTTCCTTACTACCCTGCAGCAGTTTGGTAATGACATTTCACCAGAGATCGGAGAGAGAGTCCTCACCCTCATACTAGGACTGGTGAACTCCACTTTGACAATTGAAGAATTTCATTGCAAACTCCAAGAAGCTACTAACTTTCCACTGCGACCTTTTGTCATCCCATTTTTGAAGTCCAACTTGGCACTTGCTGCAGCGTGAGCTTGTCAACTGTACAAGGCTGGCCAAACAGAACCCTGCCCATTACCTCACCCAGCATGAACAGCTGCTTCTGGATGCCAGGACCACCTACCCTGTTGACTCCTCAGAGTTGCTTCTTTATGTGAATGAAATCAGGAATGCCACCCTGCCTTGCAAGCACAAGGACCTGAGTTCAATCCCCGGTACCAAAAAAAAAAAAAAAAAAAAAAAAAAAAAAAAAAAAAAAGAAAAGAAAGAAAACAGGAAGTGGCAAACTCCAGACAGAACCAAAAAAAATGGCTTTGACAGCCTTTGCACTCACAGCATCCAAGCAAGCGACCATGCACTATTAGCCCCAGCCAGAGGTACAGTCCAAATAACAGCTTGTCCTACCAGTCCAGTGGCCTGCCTCACCCTACAAACCTCCACCTCAGCATTACCATTTGGATGATATGGTCATTGTCCACCCCTACAGGGACTCCTATCGCCACCCCAGCCACAGAGACTTTAGGGACACAAACAGATCTATGGGCTTGCATGGCACACGTCAAGAAGAAATGATTGATCACAGACTGATGGACCGAGAATGGGCAGAAGAGTGGAAACATCTTGATCATCTGTTAAACTGCATAGTGGACATGGTAGAAAAAATGAGGCACTCGTTCACCATCCTGAGGTGATTTCAGGAGGCTGACCGGGAGGAGCTGAATTACTGGGCCCGTCGGTAGAGTGATGCCAAGGACCTGAAGAAGGGTGGTGGCGGCGGCAGCAGCCACTCCAGCCGGCAGAGCCCAGCCAACCCAGTTCCCGTTGCATCAGATGTGCATCAGGAATTCCTTCACAGGCCCGCGTCTGGATACGTGCCAGAGGAGATCTGGAAGAAAGCTAAATTGCTGGAATTGTGGCCGTAAAGCAAGTGCGAGCTGCAGTGGGTGTAACACAGCACAATGCTGTGGCTCCTTTTGCCAGCACAAAGACTGGGAGAAGCACAACCACGTCTGTGGACAGACCCTGCAGGCACTGCAACAGGGAGGCACACCTGCCATCAGTCACCTCCTCCGTCACACCCAGCAGCGGGGCTGGGAGCCCGATGGACACACCACCAGCAGGCACTCAAGGTCAAGCACCCGGGGAACACCTTCCACCATAGAGACAACCCCTTGCTAGACGTGAACTCATAACTGTCAGAGGAAAGACAACGGAACCAATATGAAACCAATTCCTCATCCTCAGATGCTCAAAGTCATGTTTCTGTTTGTCTGTTTGTAGATGAATTATCCTATTTCAGTGCTTCAGCAAGAGCAAATCTAACTGTATCTTGAGGCTGTAGTAAAACGCAGAGGGCCATTAATGGGTCGTAATGACTTATTGTGGATAACAAAGATATCTGTTCTTTAGAGAACTGAAAAGAGAGCAGAGAATATAACATGAAATGCTAGATTTGACCTCCTCCCTGTTAGTTTTAAGTAGCTGGGATTTTAAACTAGATGACCTTATTAACCAATGCTTTACCAAACAGCAAACCAAGAGATTGCTAATTGCTGTTGGAAGCAAAAATGCTAATATTAAAAGTCACAATGTTCTGTATATACAATAATAATAAAAAAGACGAAACCCCTCAAGGGCATGAGTACTGTATACAGCAGTAGACATTTTAACCAGAAGGTGAATGTCATCCGTGGGTTGCTAATTGAACTTTGAAGAGCCGCTACAAACACGCAGATGTGCAGCAGACTGGAAGGAGACACAGACGTTCAGTTTTTTTCCTGTTTCTGAAAAGAAAGAATAATGTCCAGGTGAACAGAATGAAAAATGAAAGATGATTTGCAGTGGGATATACGAATACAGCAGCAAGAAAAAAAATGCCATAACACTGAGGCTCCTTTTTATACATATGTATGCACACATACATACCCACCGAAGTAGAGACTCAGCCCGCAGATAATTAGCATTCTGGCAGCTTCGACATCAGCCAGCTGCCCTAAATAACCCTTCAACGTTTCTTCACTTTTATAAGGTTCCACAGAGTAAGACATTGGGTCTATTCCAGCTCATTCATTTTATACTGAAAAACAATTTTTAAAAAATGGTGGCTGCACCTCGAGCCCCTTTCCAAAAATTTTCAACTCCAACCTGTTTGGATTTTGAATTAAAAACTAGTAGTTCTCTTGGTATTAAAATACTTCTGTCTTGTGAGGTTTCCTAATGGTGTTTTTCTTGTAAATGTGTTGCACAAATGTGAAGATGCATATTAGTTTATCCATATGCCCACATTTAGTCTCTTTATTCGTAGTTGGTGAGAAACCTGTATCTTTCTATGCTGCTTTTATATCTGTATGTATTAGTGATATTTTTCTAGTAGTTAAAAAGAAAGAAAAACTTTTTGGTTGTCCTTAGGAAAAGAAAAAAGCTATTTTTCAGAGCTGCTATTTCACTCTCTTACTGGATTTTTTCCCCTGAGAACCAGCATGCTTCACGGAATGCTAACATATTGGTGTTTTTGTAAGAGGATGTACATAAATATATTTTGCACTGTCACCATGACTCCCTTGGCATGCTTTTTTTTCCCCCAAGCAAACGTTTTAAAATATGCTAGAGCCATTTCACCAATTTTAGCTGTAGCATACAGTAGTAGTGGAATTTTTCTTCTTTTTTCTTTTTTTTTTTGGAGGGGGGTAATCATTATTAGGGACTTTTTTTAAAAAATAAGATATCCCACTTTAAAAAGAAAGAGTGCATATATATTGCTGTAAGGTCGTTTAAGTATTTCTAATTTTTAAAAAAGAAAAAAAAGTCATTAGAGCTCCAAATGCTGAGGTGTAGACTGACAGCTTTAACACTGCTGAATGCTAGGTTATATAGTATTCTTACAAAAAGGGAAGTCAGCCAAAGACTGATCTGATGGACCAGAATCGGAATTTTGAAAAGTACCAGTACTACTTTCCAAATGATCATCAGGTTAAACATGTTCAGCAAGGTATAGTGTGAATCCATTTACCCTTCGTTGTCCAGGGTCCAGACCAAAACTACTTGTTAGTTTTGAGCACAGTAGCCCAGGATGTGGTTGTTGCTTTTCCAGAGTCAGCAGGGCTGCAGTCTGTGTAAACCACCAAAGTTGACAAGGCTGGGAGACACTTCTCCTTATACATGTACACCAGGCATTTCCTTACAAACTGAAAACGATCCATTAGCTTCGGGGGTAGGGGATTAATATAACCATGGGATGCATTTTTAAGTGGTTTTTAAGTTATCTGCATAGAGGCAATCCTCAAATGGTTTTAAGTCTCTTAAATCTAATGTTTTTCTTAAAGCATTCCCCCCATATCTTTATATACAAATTGTTTTTAATTTCATTTGAATAATGTTACCTTTTAATGGCTTTTTAGTTTAGAAAATTCTGATGAGCAAATAAATATATCTATCTGCATGTTGGAAGTCCATCTGCCAGCACACCTGCTTATAAAAGCACATACCAGCCTCTCAATGGGTTTTATCTTGGTGCTCCCAGAATCCTTTGACCTCAGTCTGCTTTGTAGTCTACTTGTGACACTGGACAGTCCTTTCTTACAGAGCTATGATATGTTCTAGGCTATGAAAGGTTAAATAATCCCCAAAATGAGATTTCTCATACCCACACATCTTTAGAAGCTGTGATGTATGTGAAACAGCATTGTTATTCTTCTTAACACTAGTGTGTAAAATAAGAATTAGTACAGTATGTTTCATTACTTTTTAATTCAGGGCACCCTGAGTGAAAACAAATTTTTAAAAAATCCCTAACTCTGAGCTCTAACTCTGATTCTTCTTCCTCCTTCCCTTCCTTCTCCTCCTCTTCCTCTCTTCCTGTTTTGTTACATTCTCCTCAGTGGGATAAAGTTTCACCGTACCTCTGACAGCATGTGTATTGCACCAGTAGCTAACAAAAATTGGTCTAATAAAACCAAATGGGCACAAAAGAACCAGGATACCAAAGGTTCACCTCATACAGCTGCAAACCATATCACTTCTTGGTAACAATGCAGACCTCATAAACCTAAACAAGAGAAAGAAAAAACTTTTGTTACTTTCCTTTTTTGCTTGTCACTTATATAAAGGCTATGTGAGACTATAATTTGTAGGTATTACACATTTTTAAAAAGTCATCTTCATTGGATAGAATTGAATGGTGGTCGCTGATAGGAATAGGGTGTTCTCTATCTCTTCTCTCTGTCTCTTACTCTTCTCTTTTTCTTTTTCTCTGTCATAAGAATGTGTGTGACTGGGCCATCTTTTAAAACTTTTTTTTTAATGTGTAGGTGAATGTCTTGGGGATTTAAAAATTTCAAGGTTGGTTTACTTATGCAAAGCATGCCTACGTCTGGAATAATTAGGGAAAGAAAGTGACTCCATGTTGTCCGAATTTCACAAGGTACAGAAAAAGAAATTGGAGACTGTTGAAATCCCGATTCGAAGTAATTTTTTTAAACATTATTTTGGGTTCTGCGATATTATTGTGAAAAATTAAAGTTGTTGTGCAATGCTTATTTCAGATGTGTACCACAAGTTAATGTAGACTAACACTGGGGGATGGGGTCTTAGGCATCATGCTTCTGTCAGCAAACTTTTGAGATTTTAAGTTTACTATGTCTGAACTGTGGTTTCTTGTTTATCCTTTTTTCCTTAGTTGGACTGTAATGTATGGTCTGTCAACCTGTGAATCTTTAAAGTATGATTCAGGTATTGTTGTATTCTTTACTGTGTAATAAAAAAGTTAAAAAAAAGAAACTTCTAACTTTTAAATGAAAACAAGTGACTATAATTTATTCTAAGAATATTTTTATGTATTAATGATTTCTAATAAGGACAGTAATCACCAGTTTACAAAAATCCACACCTATAGGTTCAAAATGGAAGACCTAGTTTTAATTACAGATTTTTATCCCCAGAATTACAATGTGCCCTGACTTTGTTTACATTACTTCAGTGCTATCTTATCAAATAATTTCTTGGATTTCCTTTTCTCTTTTTATCTGTGACTAGCTGTATTAATTCTTCCCTTTATTCACAAATGTGTCCTAAACAGTTTTAGAAATACCATAACCAGGCATTCATGGGCTTGCTAGCTGAGCTTATCCAGATGATCTCTTCTTGCTACCTAATTTAGATAACTGCAATATTAACTTTAGGAAGTGGATGTCAATTCTTGTTCCCTTACTAGAAGTTTTCCTGTCCTGACCTCTGTTGCCAGATTATTGTCAATATTATTAAGACTTTGGAGCTTATCTTATAAGGTTAGAACTTCAGGGATCTGAATAGATGTAGCCAACTAAATTAATATATATTAAAATAAAACTGAGCCCAAACATCATGCAGAATATGTGTGTATGTATGTATGTATGTGT
>NW_022900951.1:49444801-49461142 GCF_012274545.1 Fukomys damarensis | reverse complement strand
TATATATATATATATATATATATAAGTCCTAGACTGTGGAATGGTGTTTGTGTGTGTGTGTAGTGTGGGTGTTACTGAGGATGAAACCCAAGGCCTTTTCACTGAGTTACACCCCAGCCATTTTTTTATTTTGAGACAAAGTACTGTTAAGTTGTCCATGCTGAGCTTCAACTTGTGATCCTCCCATATCCGCCTCCCAGAGTGCTGGAAACATAGGTATCTGCCACTATCTCCAGCTCTGTGGAGTCTTTATACTCTGAAGAGCTTTTCCGGAGCTCCAGCCTTTTTAAACCATTTACTAGTGCAGTTACTTCTTTAAATCTCAATTTTCTCACACAACAAATGAAAATGATTATTTCCTGCTTAATTCTTGGAATTGAAATGAGGCTTCCAAACAGTTATGTAGCAGTAAACCTCCTTGGGAGTGGGAACCATCCTCATCCTAGACTTTTCCTTTGTCTGCAGGGATATCTGAAACAGTGCCGGAAGAGACGGGACATGTTCAGTGATGAGCAACTGAAAGTAATCTTTGGGAACATTGAAGACATCTACAGGTTTCAGATGGGCTTCGTGAGAGACCTGGAGAAACAGTACAACAATGATGACCCCCACCTCAGTGAAATAGGACCCTGCTTTCTAGAACATGTAAGCATCTTACCACTTTGGGGAGGTTTTTGAGAGATATTAGTGAGAAACAGAAGGAACCTGTGATGTATTTGGTTATATTACGATATTTGTTCTGCAGTGGGTAATGAGTTCCTCTCTGGCCCTGATTTTGACACTTGGTCTTTAATAAGTTATTAGTACTTAGGAAGGTTCTGTGGTTAGGCTTAGGATTTTTTCTCTCTTTACCATTTTACTCCCCTCTCCCTATCTTTTTGGATAGTTACCAGTATGATTTTTCTTTAGCTTTTCTTTTCTTTTTCTGTTGAGTTCCATTTTCATGAGACCCAGTATTTTGGGAGGAACTAAGATATATATACTACACAGGGAAATTTGAAAAATATGAACCATGGTTAACAAGAAAGTAGGCCCCTGAAAAGCTTTGAGGGGACAGCACTAGGGTAGGTCAAATGACTAATGTTTAAAAAAAGGGACCATGGACTTAGAGAAAGGAATACTAGGACAGAACAGTAAGAATTTGAGACCTGTGTCTGTAATTACTGTCTGGATATCTTTAGATGAGTCTGTTACCCTCTTTGGCTTCCAGTTTTCTTATCTAGAATATGAGGAGGTTTCAATGAATGATCTCTGTGGTTCTATACCATATTTTGAGTCTCATTCACAAGCCACCTTAGTTTCTTTTAACAACCCTCCTCCCCACTTTTATAAATTATTTCCAAAGATGTAATATAAGCACATGATAAATATTTAAGTGATACTCAAATTGTGCAGTTACAAGTAAGTCTTTTTGGAGATTTTCTTGATTTGCTTATTAGAATGTGTGTTGAAGAAGTCCCTAAGACCACTCTTTTTTTTTAAGAGTAGGAAACATTGATTGAAGGAAAGAAAGCTTTGTCTAAGAGAGACAAAAGGGAGACCATAAAGTGGGTTGCCTACTCACCCTAATTTTCAAAGATATTTTATACAACAAAGCCATGTGGTGAGGCAGTTACAAAATGGGACAAAACTATAAGACCCAATGGAAAATTACAAGGTGGGCATGAGGTGGGGCAAAACCATGACCAACCAATAACATTACAAGTATAGTTACCCAGGTAATATTGATTAAATGGCAATCAAATGGGGGAGCAAGTCACATAGCAAGTGAATACAAGGATTTTCAGTAAGGGTGGGGGTCAGGGATATTTCCTGGAAAGGCTGGGTTAAGACCTTAGCCCCCACCCAGTTGATTGATACCTATTTAGAATATCAGTTACCCCTGTTCATCCCTAGGGAAAGCACAAGGATATAGTAGTTTCTCTCCTTTTACAACTCTCATCTTCAGGGAGTGTGTCTTGATTATCCTCCATGCTGGTTCCTTTCTGTTGGCTTCTCGAGAGTGGTCCTGCCTACAAGATATCTAATTAACTTACCTATTTGCAATATTCTTCCCTTTGAAGAAGAATCCCTAACTTCTTTGAGGGGGCAAAAGGTGAAGATACCTCTGGCTACTTCCAGCTGAAGAGGGTCATAGTTGTGATCTACAGAGTTATTCTACAGAGGGTCTATCTAAAGGCCTTTGGTAGGTGCCTGGCATTGTCATCTCGGTAGCTTCATAGCTTTTAACTCTGGAGGAGACAAAGCCAAAGAAGTAGTTAAGAATGCATGGGCCAAATTATAAGGATTATAGCAGGATTGCTATGAATATAGAGAACAAAGATGATAAGGAGAAGGTCCAGGGGACTTCAGAATCCAACATAGAAGTCATTTTGCACAGTGTAGCAGTTATGAGATGTTTACAAGGTTGATCTGGTGGATCCCAGTAAAATAAGTTTAGCACATTTGACTTTTATTCCATTTGTATAACCGCTTGGAGTTTGGCAGCCTCTAGGCAAGAATAAATAAAACTTTTTAAAAATTAGAGTATGCATAATCTAAGCATGAGCACACTAGAATGAAAGGGCAGGTTGGGGAGAAAGTCACACTTTGAAATAGTTATTGAACATGCTGGTCTTAGATTCTTTCACTGATAGTGGTTATCTATGAGTCTCATACTTTGTCATAAGTCTTTCTAGTTTTAGCTCTAACATAAAAGACAATTTGAAGAATAAATGTTGCTAAGAAATATAAAAGTCTAGCTAAGCTCTTATAGATTTTACCATGTTTTTTCCTAATGATCTATAACCATGGACAAGTACTGGTAGAGCTGAAAACTGTCAAAAGGGATTAGTGTCTGGAGCCCCTTTTTATATCTAACTTTATTACTATGGCATTATTTTATACCTCTTTTGGTTATTCTTTTCTATTGGGTGTTTAAGACATGTGAAAGTGAGACCTGTGTCATTCAATGTGAACCTCCTGCTATCTATCAAGGTCAGTTAAATATCTTCAGGAATTATTTTGGAACCATGCATAGAACCTCTAAGCTCCTCTGCCATTGTCAGCTGTCAGAATGGGTCATAGCCTTGATTGATCATGTTGCCTTCATTTTTTTTTCTTTTTATTGAGTTCACTGGTACATTCTAGGCATACAGTACAGTTACATTCATCACTGGGACATGTTGCCTTTGTTGAAAGCTTGGGAGAATTTCCTTCATGATGACCCTCCTTTGGCGCACAGTCTATTTGTCCTCTAGTATCTAGCAATCTCCTGCTCAGGAATTACCAAAGATGTAGAATCCTGTAGAAAAGGTTCCTTGTGTCCTGGATCTTGTAGACCTCAAGGAGCCAGGGCCAAAATATTGGCTGTCCTCGTAGCCCAGTTACCTTTCAAGTTTTGGTCTCCAAACTTTAGTTGTTGAACATCCAGAAGAGAAGATCAGTGACATTAGTAGTGCAGTAGGAGCAGTGAGCTTAACTATTATAATTTTGTCTAGACATTAAGCACATTCAAATATAAAGCATAGGTAGGGAGCTGTTATTTCTTATCAACCATGGTCATTATAGTTGTTTAATCCCATCCCTGCAGAATGTTAACAGACAACAGTTATATATTATAGAAACTTAAGATTAAGAGCCACACATAGTATTTAGCATGATAATCATGATGAGATTTTCTTTGTAACAATGTCCATCTTAGTGTAGAATAATCTTTCAGTCAAACACCTCCATCTGATCACACGACATTAAATGACATAAAGAAAACTCTTACTTTTTATCCTTTAGTAGGATGCCATCTAAGGAGAACATATATTGGCCTATAAATGTTCCTTAGGAGTTCATAATGTCTAACCTCTAATTTTAGTGTGTGACATCATTTCAACAGTTTGGCAACTGAGCATCCCTAAGCATGGTGACACGTATAACATATATCACATAACATAAAACTATTATTTGACTAGTTATCTCACACTGGCTTGACATGTACCTCTTAACAAGTAGCAGGAGCACAAGAGAAAGGCAGAAACCTGTGTCAAAAAGATCATCACCATAAATATCCTAGAAGACTTTACACATAGAAGGCATGAATATATACACCATAAAATAACAATGAGTAGAAGTTACATGAAACCTTTTGTACTTTAATTTTGTCTTGTATCAAGAGCATTTTAAATAAAACATTATTGTTTTCCCATAGAAGATTTAGCTGTTTGACCATGACCAATATATGCATATTACAATAATATGCTTAGCAATGTATTTCCCACAAGGCTACGGAAATTATTGGGGTCCCCTTTGTGAACAAAGGTTGGAATAAATTTTTTTATAGGCAGCTACTCCTTCATTTACAAAGGGGAGTCCTCTCCAGTAGTTTTCCTAAGCCCAAGAGTCTTTATTTAATTATTTTAACATTTTTAGATGACATATGAGAGCTGGGTCATAACAATTAACACATTATTTTGACCAGTGAAAGATTATTGAGTTATTATAGATAGGCAACAATATGTACTATATTTGTAAAGGCAGTTGACATTATTTAGATAATCTGGCAACCTGGGAGAAGCATGTGTTTAGTGACAACTATAAGCTAACCTGAGTTACAGGCAAACATCTTTGAAAATCCAAAACGCCAAAAGAAACAAAAAACAACCTCACAACAGCTCTACATGTTGTAACAAATTGAACAGACATACAAACACACACATAAGACAACTTGTCTATAAACCAGAATGCACTCAGATGTATTTTAAAATCTTTTATAATTAAGTTTATAACTATAAATAAGACTAGTCAGAACATTGTAGAACAATTAACAGAGATCTCTTGTAATAAGAATCAAAAGGAATAAAAGTATTCTACACCTGTGAAATCAAAAACAGTTTTAAGATGGGCCCTAAGCTAGCAGTTTATCTGGCTGGAATACCCAGCTACACAGGCTTCTCATGGTTGCTGATAGCCACTTATGACTGTTCTCTCTAAAGGGACAGACTGTTGCAAGTAGTTTTAACTATCTCTAGTGGGGATCCACTCAGGCCAGGTTTTTATGTAGAAGAGACTAGGTGACACTCCTTGGAACTAAGTATGAATTCTACACAGTGAGGGCAGAAGGCCTGCCAAGGCTGTACCCTGCTGTGCTGCAGATGTCTACCTATGACTATCTTTTATTTTGAAAAGAAACAAAGGAAAAGAAGGCATCTCCAACTATCCCTCTTGTTCTGTGCCCAATCTAAGGTATCTCTTAGACTTTATCTCATTCAGTGCCAGTGGTGGCAGACTAGATGTACAAGGAAGTGGCCAGAGTCCTGTTAGCTGTTCTTTTCATTCTCTAATTTCACCTGATAGCTAAAAGACAGATAAATCTGGACTAAAACTTATATTTATTAGTCTTCAAGAGTTTTGGGATTAATCCTAGATGAGGTTTTTACGTGGATCAGAAATAAATGAAGGTCAGCTTTGCTCTGGAAGGATTCTGGAGAGGGGAAATTCACCATTCTGGAAGCTATGTCTTGAAATCCAGCAGCCACAGAGGAAGGAAGTACCTTGAACCAAACACTGTTGAGAACTGTGTTATTGCTCAGAGGCAGGGCAGTGGAAAAGGGGCAAAATAGTGCCTTTAAGCATGGCACAAGAACTAAATCTTAACCATCTCAGGTATAGAAGGGCAATTAAGATCAGGAGTTTTTCCAGATTTGATCTGCAATCCTTAGCAAAATATATCTCTAGAGACAAAGGCTATGACCAACTCCAGTTGCATTGCCAAGCATAAAATTAAACCAATAATCAAAGAACCTGAATAGCTACTTTTTGCCTCTTGAAAGAGAATAAAAGTGTTTTAACTATATTGTTTAGGGCTTTACTTTTTAAATAAATTATTTTGAATCTATAATATCTAATTTATGACTTAAATACCCCATAAGCTGCTGAGCAGCTCCCTGATCTTGTAGAAACATTCCCAATTCTTACCTTTTATCAACATATGAACTGAAATGATGTCCTGTAGGTAGGCAATTAAAAGTGTTTATTTGAGCTTCCAGAAAATGTGGTCTGGGAACCAGGTTCCCAGGTTAAAATATGGAAAAACCATAGGACGATGGATCGGTCACATAATCTCACTATATTCTGCTATCTAAAGGCAACAAAATCCTTTAACTTCTATCAATCTCCTTAGTGATTTTAGGGTCTTGGGCTGTGGAGAGGAAAGAATTGGTTTAATTCTTTCTTCCCTCAGTCTTTGGGTTCCCTTAGATATAATAATTCCTAAGTGTTTTACCTCAAGGCCGCAAAGTTGTGCCTTAGACCTAGAAACACTATAACTGCTGTCTGTTAGAAAATTCAGCAGAACAGGTGACTTCGCTAGAAAGCTTTGATGGGGCATATAACATTGTACTCTCTACATATTGCAAGACTGACTTGGGAAAAACTGCAGTATTTCCTTTTATCAAATCAGTATCTAGAAATGTCATCATCTCTTTCTGATAAATAGTTGACAAATTTAAAATAACTGAAGGGCTTAATTCTGTGTTTCTTAGACCTTAAGAATACATGCCTGAAATGTCTTCTATTTTAATCACCTATCTGATTGGCAGGCCAGTAGGGGTCTTGTATAGGAACTGCTTGTATTCCAGTAGAAACCAGTTATTCCCCTGGCTCCCTGTCTTTTGAGCTTCCAAAATTAAGATAATATTTATCTATCTCTACATGTAGTAGCAGCTTATAATACTGCTTGTCTTTCATTAGAAATCAATGTTTCAAGTGTGAGGACCTGAGTTCAAACTTCAGTACCAAAAAAAAAAAAAGAAAAGAAATCAATGTTTGTTTGTTTGTTTGTTTTAAGAGCAACATTACATCTTTCTAATCTAGCCCACTGGTCTGAGTAAGTCTGAGTAGTAGATATTCTCAAATGAACTCCCAACAACTTGGAGAAAAGTTTAAGGGGAGTTTTTAACTCACTAGCAGAGAGAAAGTCCAAATAAATCTCAAGCTTGTTAAACATCCAAAAATCACTATATAGCATTTTGTAAGTCCACAGTCAACAATCCAAAGTCCATAACAGATCTCCCCTACACACATAAATGATGAAGTCCATGCCTAGGAGTGGGGGAGAAGGTTTGGTAGTTTTTAATCATTGAGAGATTTGTTTTTTAATATTTGTCTACCGTTCAGTCTTACTAGTAGTAAAGAGCAGTCCAAACTTGTAGCTCAACTCTTAAGGGAGACTTAAGAAAGGGCTCTGATGGCCTCGTTTCAGATCACTCTGAGACAGAGGATACCTGCTGATCTCTGGCAGAGTTCCCCTTTCACCTCACAGAGGAGTCCAGGTAGGACAAGATGTGGAGATTTTCTGCTGATTACCTGGATGGGCAGTAGGGAGCTAGTTTCTTCTTTGGGCCCTTTGGGTATCTACCAGAGAGTAGCCCTGGCCATGACCCCTCAGTTGTCACCTCAGTTTCCACTAGTTCCACACAATCAGAGATCTGTCTCCAAAAAGAACCCATTTGCCTATCTGGTCAACATTCCACTCACCATTTGCCTCAGTGGGAGTGAGGATTCACCAGAGGGCAACTGGAGAAATCTGTCCTCTGCTTTGAGTGTGGCAGCTGTGCTAAAGGCAATTACTAGCTGGCAGATTAACCACCATTTTTTTTAACCATTCTATAGGAGACAGATAAAAACCTGAACTGTCTTTATCTGAGTTAATTTCATAAGACACTCATTTTACAGCATTTTGAAGCAACTAAGTCCAAATACATACAAAACAAGAATAAAATATAATTTTAATAAAACAATGTATAAGAAAAACAAGAAATTTGCAAACATTTAAAACACACAACTTAAAATTAAGACACTTTTGAAACAAAAGCTGAAACAAAGGCCAGAATTTATGAAACAAAAACCAGAATCTATGAAACAAATGTCTAGAGCCTATGAAACAAAAGCTACAATCTTTGAAGTAAAAAGACCAAAGTTACAACCTATGAAAGAAAACTCTTACCTCTGTCCATTAATCTTGGTGGAAGACTTCTAGAATGATATAGGGGGAAGAGATGTAACTCCTAAATCTGCTAGATATCCGAAACACGAGTTCATGTTCTCTAGAATCAAAGAATGAATTCTAGGAACAACGGAAGTTAAGAGTAGGAAAAATTTATTGAGGGAAACAAAGCTTCTGAGAGAGACAGAAGGGGGATCGGAAAGTGGGTTTCCCCCCTAAGACCACTCCTATTTTCAGTAAGTTGCTAGGACTTTCAGTTTACTCATGATACACAGTTTACTCATGACTATGATATATTACAGTGAAAAGACTTGTGTCTTGTAGCTGCCCAAAGCCTCATGTAGTCATAGGTGGGAGTTTCAAAGGTAGCTGCATTAAAGGTATGTGAATGTGGATTAAGGATGTGATACTGTGATTAAAGGTGTGGATAATAGAAGCCCCACCTGGGGTATGGGTGGCAACAATCAATAGGATTATAGACTGGATGGAATATAAAGAGAAAGATAGAAGTCAGGCTGCTGCTTCTACTGCTGCTGCTGTTTCACAGCTTTCTAATTCCTGCCTGCCCTGTTATGAACTATTTCTCCTCTGTGATGCCCCACTTCCATGCCACTTTGCCTTGGAGCCAACAGATTATGGGCTGGAACTTCTATAAACTGTGATCTGAAATAAACCTTTCCTTCTTTAACTTGTGGATGTTTGGTATTTTGTCTCAGCAACAAGGAAAGTAACTAAGACAAGACTCAAAAAAATTAACCAAATGAATAGACGTATGTGGCAGAGTCCAAAAGAAACCAGTCATATGGTTCCAAAAGTTCTCCAGTTGGAGTCATATAAAATGCACTTAATTTCCATGGTAATGAGTTGTGACTACATATAAAATCTTTTCTGACAAGGAAACTCATTAGAGGCCCTGTTTTCAAAGTGTTTAGGGAGGTGCTCATTTTATAGACATTCTTTGCCTAGCGTATACTAAAACTCCAGACTATATTGAAGAAAAGAAAGTGTTTAACATAGACCACATTGTTTCTACAGATGAACTAGGCAGAAAAAACTAGTCAGATCTGGGAATGGGGAACCCTCTTGAGGTTCAAGATCCAAGATGCCAATCAAGGGCAAATATTTCAAACTGACCTTTCTAAGGATAGCATTCTTAGGTCTGATATAACATTTTTAGGCATTGTACTGTGTGTTAACTGATTTAGACATTCTGGAAAACACCTGAGTATTATTCATTAAGCATGTGTATGATCATGTGATTCTATTCTTAAAATTATATCCCACAGAAATTCTCACAGAGGTCCAGAGTAAGCATATACAAGTCTGTTAACTGTATGATAGTCTTAATGTGTAGTAGAGTACAGTTAGAAGCAACTTAGGGCTTTATCACCAGGGAGATGGATAAGAACCACATAGGAGCATTTACTGTATGGTATTATGTAGCAAGAAACAGCAGACTAGATGTATGTACCTTATAGCAACATACAAATATCATATACTTTTATGGGAAAAGTAGACTATAGAAAGTGACTCTAAGTGGGGAGGTTGTTCTGTACACTATAAGGTATTTAACAGTGTTTCTGATCTCTACCTCTTGGATGCCAGTAGTATCATGCCCTGATTGTGACAACCAAATTTATCTCCAGGCATTGTCAAATGTCCCCTGGAGGACAAAGAAAACTTCTGACCTATTGAAATGACCATATGATTCTATTTTTAATCTATTACTATGATAATGAAAGACTATTTTCCAAAGTTGATATAACACTTTGCATTCTCACTACTATTATAATAAGAGTTTAAATTGCTCCATATAGTTATAAACATTCAATAATATCAGTATTTTTATCTTAGTCTTTTTTGCCAGTATGTTGTTTTTTAATTTGCATTTCCTAAAAAGTAATGATGATAAACAGTTTAAAATCTTCAGTGAAATATCTGCTCATGTCTTTTGCCAATTTTTAAATAAGTTGCTTGTTTTCATATTGCTACTTTTTAGCATTCTTTGTATATTCTTTTTACAAGTCTTGTCAGATGGGCTATTTGTAAAAATTTTATTCCAATTTTCAGTTGAGCCTTGCATTTTCTTAACATTTTCATAGAAACATATAAGGTATTAATTTTGTTGAAATCCAATTTAATCACTTTTTAATAGTTAATGATTTTGAATTATTTAGAAATCTTTAGCTAACACAATATCACAGTAGTATCTTCCTGTGTTTTCTTAGAGAAGTTCTATAATTTTATTTTATGCCTTCAGGCCTTTGATCCCTTTTCTATTAATTTTATATGTACAAAATCAGGGTCAAAATTGATTTGTTTCCATAAGAATATCCAAATTTTCCAGCATTATTTGGTGAAAAAGCGCTGCCACTCCAGCCCCCCCCCCCACATTGAATTACCTGCATTCTTTTGCCAACAATCAATTGACCTCTATGGACCTATTTTTACAGACACTATTCTTCAAGCGATCTATATAGCTATTCTTATACTAACACTATACTGTCTTGATTAATGTAGTTTCATACCAAGTCTTGAAATCAAATAGTCCATATCTTTCAACATCATTCTTTTCAAAAAGTCATGACCATTTTATGTGATTTATATTTCTATATAAATTTAAAAATCAGCTTGCCAAGTTCTACCAGAAAACAAGAAAAAACTGCCAGTGTTTTGACTGAGGTTGCATTGATCTGTAGGTGAACATCTATCTCTTTTTATACATTGTCTAAAAATTTTCCCAGGATTGTTTTCTAGTGTTCCTTATGTATTTATCACTTTATTAAAAAAGTATTTTCAAAAATACTTTACAGCATAGATCTCAATACCATTTTTTGATATATATATATATATATGTATATATGATTATTACAGTCAAGCAAATTAACATATCCATCACCTCACACACTTACCTTTTCATGTGGTAAGATTATCTGAAATGTACTCTAGTATGCAATACAGTATTATTAACAGTAGTTTCTATGGTATACATTATATTGCTATTTAATCCTACATAGCTACCTTTTGACCTACATTTTCTCCTTTCCTCCCACCCTCTCTCTCCTGGTAATCAATCATCATCCAACTCTCTATGATTATATTTTTTTCTTTAAATTCCATATCTAAATGAGATCGTGAAACATTTTCTTTCTGTGCCTGGATTGTTTAACTTAGTATTCTCTAGGTTTATTTATATTGTTTCTTGTTCTTTTGGTGTCATGTCAAAAAGTTAAATTAGCAATATTAAGAAGTTTTACCCTATATTTTCTCTAAGAGTTTTATGACGTACAACTTTACAATTAGTTCTCTTATTCATTTAGAAATGAGTTTTGTGTTTGCTGAGTTTAATTTCATTCTTTTACATGTGGATATCTAGTTCTCAAGCATTTATTGAAGAGACTATGTCCATACAATGTCTTGGTTCTATTATCAAAAGTTAATAGACTATTTCCTTTGGTTTATTTCTTTTCTCTCTATTCTGTTAGATTCTGTTTTTATAACAATATTTTTCTGTTCTGATTTTCATAGCTTTATAATATACTTTTTTTGTTACTAGGCACTGAACTTGAGTCCTTGTGCTTGCGAGGCACTTGGCTGCACCACTGAGCTAAATCCCCAGCCCTATACTTTGAATTCAAGCAGTATAGTTTCTCTAAGTTCATTTTTCCTTCTTCAGATTGCTTTTGCCATTTGGGGTGCTGTGATTTCATACAAATTTTATAAACTTTGTGTTTATTTCTGTGGAAAATTATGTTAGAAGTTTGGTATGTACTTTAGATTTTTAACTGATGCTTCAGTATATTTTTTCACAATTCCTCCCTTTAGACTTTCAATTTTTTCTTCATTCAATCTTGGTAGGTTACATATTGCTAAAAATAGATCCATTTCCTTAAGAATAGTCAATTTGTTGGCATATTCTTGTTTTTAGTAGTTCATTCAGATCCTATTTGTTTCTGAGGAATGTGCTGTAATATTTCCAAGTTTATTTCAAATTTTATTTATTTGTATCAACTATTTATAGTTTAGCTAAAAGCTTCTGAATTTTTTCAAAAATGCAAATTAGCTTTGTTGTTTTTCTAGAACTTTTTCTATTCTCTGTTTTATCTCTGCTCTGATATGTCCTTTTAAAAATTGTTTTTATTTTTGGATAGTACATGTAAGCATAGTAATTACATTCATTTAAGGAAATTGGTATACATACAGATTGAATCTTGATAATTTTGAATCTCTCTTTTTCTCTCAGCCTTACCTCTATGCCTTACTGATACCATCTTCCCCATCTCCAAAACATCTGCCTCCCCCATTGCCTATCATCTCTCCTTTATTTTTAATATCATTTTAGGCTTACCATATAAAAGAAGCTATAGAAAACATGAAATATTTAATTTTTTTTGTTTGATTCATTTTACTTAGTGTTATGGTCCCCAGATCCATCCGTTTGTTTTGCAGATGGCTCATATTTATCCTTTATGACTTAGTAATACTGGACTCCATTATGTATGTGTGAATGTATATATACTATAATGTAATATGTAATCTAATAATTTATATATATAATCTAATGATGGGCATATAGGCTATTTCTATAATGTAGCCATTATAATCTGAGCTATTACAAATATGTGTTTTGTATATATCACTGTAATATAATGACTAACTCTTTCAGAAAGTTATTCTGAAAAGATATATAGCTAGGTCAATTTGAACTTCTGTTTGTTTTTGAGTTTTTGAGGAATCTTCACACTGGTTTTCATTATAGTTTTTACTTTCCCACCAACAATATAGAATGGTTCCTTTTTCTGCCATATCCTGCAGCATTTATTGTTTATTGACTTCTTGATGACAGCCATACTTACCGGAAGAAGATGGAATCTCAGTGTTGTTTTGATTTTTATTTCCCTAAAGGCAAAGATGATGAACATTTTTTCATGTACTTATTAGGCATTTGTACTTTCTTTGAGAGTTGTCTTTATTTTAAGTGACACTTTTTGATTGGCTTTTTAACTTTGGGAGATGAAATTGTTTGCCTTCTCTATACATACTAGATATTACCTCCCATTCTGTAGGTCAACTCTTCAATCTGTTGGATGTTTCTTTTGCTGTGCAGAAATTGTGTGTGTGTGTGTGTGTGTGTGTGTGTGTGTGTTTGTGTGTATGTATATAAGTATGTGTGGTATTCTTGTGGCTTGTGTCTAGATGTCCCCACAAAGCCAGCCATATGCAGTCTTTTTCAGAGGTGACTGAATCTGGAATGTGTGATGCTGGGGTTAAGGACATGTGATTACTAACCAATATATGTAAGTTATTGTTTTGGCACCACTCTAATCCCAGTAGTGTGACTGAGATGAAAGGGACAGGAAGAAATTGTTGAGGTCTCTTGTTGCTTTTACTGTCATCTGCCACCATTAACTGTTGCCCCTCTGTCACCCTCCTTGTAGCCAGCCAATTATGGACTGAAACCTCTATGAATTATAAGCTAAACTTTCCCTCTTTTTAGTTTGGGTGTGGGATATTTTGTCTCAGCAAAGAGATAAAAGTAACTAACACAATTTGGTACCAGAGAAGTGAGGTCATCGCTATGACATTACCTGGCCATGTGGCACAAGAGGCTTTGGAACTGGCTTGTGGAAAAGGGAAGAGTTACCAAAGATTCAGAGATGTTGGCTGAAGAAGTAGAGCTGGAACACCTTAGGCTGTTCTGTATGAGAATTTCTGGTCAGAGCTAAGAAAGCCAGTAAAGACCAGGTTCAAGAGGCTTCTGCTGGAAAGAACTGCAGTGACAATGGAATCCAGGTGATATGTATAATGCCTTGGCATAAAGTTTGTCTGCATTTTGCTTATGTCCAGAGACTATACCTGAGACTGAGATTAAGTGTTGTAGACTAATTAATCTGGCAGAAGAAATTTCAAGGCAGTGTAATGTTGAGGCAGTGGCATGCTACTGTTGGGGGCTTTTAGCTAGATCTATGATGAGAATCAAGAGCAGAGCCCAGCAGAATGATTTGAAATATTTTTAGTTTAGTCATAAAGAAAGTTCCAGTAAAGTTGCAGCCTGCAAAGCTAGAGCAGAGGACATCTTGATTGCTGAGAAGGAACAGGAGAATAGAAAAGATGACATGAGAGCATTACAAGAAGCAGCAAGACACAACTTTGTAGCCTCAAAATTGCAAAAGTGAAAGACTTGACTTTGAGAGGAGAGCCCTAGAGCACCACATTCTAGATGGGAGCCACCTACAAAAGTTGTTTCCTGGAATTTGATTTGTAGGCACTGGACCCCTATAACCAGGAGAGAAGGAAGCCCGGCTGCTGCTCTAGCTGGCAGCAGACCATGGCATCATCCATGTGGTGCTGGTTTTAGGTGCATACCGAATGCAAGAGTTGTGGGGTCAGAAAGGGTTCCACCCAGATTTCAGAAGAAGGCCTGGGAGGCCAGTCAGTGTGCCCCTGAGGGCAGTGTGTGAAGCTGTGAGTGTGAAGCCAAAGGTGCAGTGTAGAACCCAAAAGTTTGTAGAAGCCAGAGACATTGATTGTCTGAGGAAAACTGCAAGGAGGGAGAAGAGCCATCCCAAACAGAAGCCATGGGAGCCACAATCACCAGAAGTGCTGTAGGGGCAGAGCCACCCAAGCCCTTTGGAGGGTCCAACTTGCCACAAATTGCTGGGGATGCTGAAAGTGGAACTGTGGGATTTAATGTTTACCCTGCTGGATTTTGGACATCCCTTTGTCCAATTCCTTTTTATCTTTTGGAATGATAATGTCTATCTTGTACCATTATGTGTTGGAAGCATTTACCTTTCTTTTCACATTTACAGGGGTTTGTCCCTAAAAGTTTGCCTTCAATCTCAGAGGAGACTTTGGACTTGAAATTTTCAGCAATGCTGAAACTCTTAAGACTTTGGTGACATTTAGAGATGCACTAGTTGCCTTTTTCATAGAGGAATATGCATGAGTCTCTGGTGGGGGGCAGCAGTGGACTGTTATAGTTTTGGTCTAGATGTCCCCCCAAAGCCTCATATGGTCATAGGTAGGTCAATCTAGAGTATATGTGATGCTAGGATTAGGGGCATGTGATTACTAAACCAAGACACACGACTAATTGGTTTGGCACTGCCCTAATCCAGGTAGTAAGATAAAAGGGGCCAAAAGTCCCTGTTAAATCCTCTTGTTGCTTTTTGCTGCTTCTGCCATGAACTATTGTCCCTCTGGCACCCTGCCCTGGAGCCAGCTGATTATGGAGTGAAACCTGTATGAAATGTAAGCCAAGTAAATCCCTTTCCCTTCTGCTTTGGGTGTTGGGTATTTTGTTTCCAAATGAGAGAAAAGTAATAACACATGTTGTTGAATGTTGAAAGTGCTTAACTTGCTTTTCATTTGTACAGGGACTCATAGCTAAGTTTGCTTTAAATCTCAGAGGAGATTTTGCACTTGAACTTTTTGACAACGTTGAAACTGTTAGGACTTTGGCAACTCTTAGAGATGCATAATTGCCCTTTTTTTAAACAAAGGAATGTGCGTGAGTCTTTGGGGACCAGGGACAACTTGTGTCTAGATTTTCCGCCAAAGCCCCATGCAGTCTGTTTCAGAGGTGTCTAAATCTGGAATATGTGATGCTAGGATTTAAGCGCATGTGATTACTAAACCACTACATGAGAGTGATTGGTTTGGCACCACCCTAATCCCAGTAGTCTGAATGAGATAAAAGTGGCCAGAAGAAGCTGTTAAGGTCTCCTGTTCCTTTTACTGTATTCTGCCACCGTGAACTGTGGTCCCTCTGCCACTCTGCCTTGGAGCCAGCCAATTGTGGACTATAAGCTAAACTTTTCCCCCTTTAACTTTAGGTGTCAGGTATTTTGTCTCAACAATGAAAAATTAACTAAGAGTAATTTAACGTAATTCCAATTGTCATTTTTTGGTATTATATCTAGTAAAATTGGGTTTCTGTTCAGAAAGTCTTTGCCTATGCATGTCTTTAGAGTTTTCAAGTATTTCTTCATGCAGAGTAAGTGTTTCTGTTTTAATATTTAGGTCTTTGATTGTTTTTGGTTTGATTTTACTACAAAGTGAGAGATACTGGTGTAGATTATTCTTTTGCATGTGGATAATCAGTTTTCCCAACACCGTTTATTAAAGAGGATATCTTTTTTCTACTATTTATTTTTAGCCCCTTGTCAAAGATCAGATGCTGAAAGCACATAAGTTTGTTTCTGTGTCTTTTATTCTATTATATTGGTCTTCAAGTCAGTACTGTATCTTGGATTGTGTCAGTGCTGTACTGTTTTAATTACAGTAGCTTTGAGGTATACTTGAAATCTGGGATTGTAATGCTTCCTGCTTTGCTCGTTGTTTTTTTTTTTTTTTTTTTTTTT
>NW_022900951.1:49438906-49444739 GCF_012274545.1 Fukomys damarensis | reverse complement strand
ATTTGGGGTTATTTCTTCCTTCTTTGTTTCTTTTTTTTTTTTTTTTTTTTTTTTTAGCATAGCATTGGCTCTTTTGCATCACTCCTGGTAACATAAGTTTTAGGATTTGTTTGGTAGTTTTATGAAGTGGTATGGGTATTTTACTTGGAATTGCAATATATACACATGTAATTTTTGGTGACTGGACCATTTTGACAATATTGATTCTATGTACTGAGGAAGAGTGTATATTTTTCCATTTTCTATATCATCTTTAATTTCTTTCTTCAGAGTACTGCAGCTTTTGATATAGAGATCTGTTACTTCCTTGGTAAGATTAATTCCTCTGTATTTATTTTTTTTGAAGATGTGCTGAATTATATAATTTCCCTGATTTATTTTTCATCAGGTTCATTATTTGCATGCATTGGGTTTGTGTCCTATCACTTTTCTGAATTTGTTTATTAGCTTTAAGAGTCTTTTCCTTGAATTATTTTGGAGTCTTCTATGTAAAGGGTGATATCATTTATAAATGAGGATAGTTTGACTTCTTTGTATTGTATTCATACTTCTATTTCTTTTTATTTCCTGATAGATCTTGGTAAATTGAATGAGAGTGGTGAGAATGGAACCCTTGTCTTGTTCCTCATTCTTGAGAGAACTGTTTTTGTTATCCCAGAGTTTGTATAATATTGCAAGTAGGTTTCTTATAAATGGCTTATATCAGTTTGATGTAAGCTCCTTCTATACCTATTTTCATTAGGGTTTGCATTTAATCATGAATAGATGTTGGATTTTTGTCAAAATTTTTTCTGCTTCTATGGAGATGATCTTATGTTTTTGCCCTTTGTTTTGTATAGTATATGACACTTATTGATTTACATATGTTGTAGTATTTTTGCATCTGGTATTAAGCCAAATTGACATGATGTATTATCTTTTCATTGATTTATTGAATTCTGTTTGCAATTATCTTTTTGGGGATTCTTACATCTACTTTCACTGAAGATATTGGCTTTTGTCTTTTTCTTGCATCTTTGCAACTTTTGGTATCATGGAATGCTGGCTTTAAAGAATGAGTTTGGCATTATCCTTCCCTTCCAGTGTAGTGGAAAAGTTTGAGGAATAGTTCTTCTTTGAAATTATAAAATTTAGCAGTGAATCCATCAGCTCCTGCATGATTCTTATTTCATAGAGTTTTTATTACTGCCTCAATTTCATTGCTCATTATTGTCTAATCAGGATTTTTATATCTTTGTGATTCACTTTTGGTAATGCCATATGTGTCTACAAATTTATCCACTTTTTTGTATTTTTTTTTGTTTTTATTGAGTTTATTGGTACATTCTAGGTATACAGTACAGTTACATTCATTATTGGGATCTTGTACCTTTACATAACAGGTCTTGGTTTTCATTTTTCCCCATGTCCCTGCCCTCCCTTCACCCCCTCTCCCCCTCTCCAAACACTTCATTTCCATTTTTTCATTTTCTCATGTTTTTTTCTTTGCCCCTACCCTTCCCACTTCCCCTACACCTTTAGCCCCTTTCTTCCTATTTCACATTGTCAATTACATCATTAGGATCTTATGTACTATTATAGTTTTTCACACCAGAGAAACTATTTGGTATTTATACATGTGTGAGTTATTTATTTCACTTAGGAGTATATCGTCAATATGTATGCATTTTCCTGTGAAGGAATCGAATTTATCTTTCTTTATGGCTGAGTAATATTCTGTTTTATAGAAAAACCACATGTTCTTTATCCAGTTTCCAACTGATGGGCAAATGGGCTGTTTCCAAGTTTTAGCTATTACAAACTGTGCTGCTATAAACATAGGTACGCACATATCTCTGTGATATGATTCTTTTAATTCTTTTAGAAAGAAGATTTAGCTATTACAAAATGCTGCTATAAATATATGTGTGTTCATATTTTGCTGTGGTATGATGCTTTAAAATTCTCTCTTTTTTTCATTAAGTTTATTGGTACATTTTAGTTATATATTATGATTACATTCATCCTTGGGAATTTGTACCTGTACATGATATATCGTGATTCTTATTTTTTCCCATTCCCCTTTCCTCCTTTCCACACCTCCACTCCTCCCTATTTACAAAAGCTTTGTTTCCATTTTTTTCCTTTTCTCACTTTTTCTTTTGCTTCTTTCCCCTTTTCTCTCCTTGTCTTTTTCTTTTCCTTTCCTTTCCTTTTTCCCATCCCTCCTCTATAGTTCCCCTTCCCCTTTGAAACTTTTCTTTCTATTTTACAATATCAGTTATACATTTTGTTGCTCATTTACTCTTTAAGTTTCTCACACCAGAGAAATAATTTCCACATGTGTGTCCCATTTATTTCACTTAGGAGTATGGTCTCAAATTCTATCCATGTAGCTATAAATGTCTCTAGTTTATAATTCTTTACAGATGAGTAGTACCCATTTTATTTTTAAAAATCCCCCATCTTCTTTATCCCTTTACTAGTTGATGGGCATTTGGCTGTTACCAAGATGTAGATATTACAAACTGCGCAACTAAAAACATAGGCGTGCATATATTGCTGTAGTGTGATATTTTTAATTCTTTTGGGAAGACACCCAGCAGGAGAAAAGCTGGGTCAAATGGGACCTCTAATTCTAGTGTTTTAAGGAATCTCCACACTGATTTCTATAGTGGTTGCACCAGTCTACACTGCCGCTAACAGTGGAGAAGGGTTCCTTTTCCCCCACATCCCTGCCAACATTTACTGTTGGTTTATTTCTTGATATTAGCCATTCTTTCTGGAGTGAGATGCCATCTCAGTGTTGTTTTAACTTACATCTCAGATGACCAATGATGTTGAACATTTTTTTCATATATGTATTTGCTGTTTGTATATCTTCATCTGAGAAATGTATATTCATTTCAGATGCCTGCTTTTGGATTGCATCTTTAAATTTGGAGAGTCTGATGTTTGTCAATTCTTTGTGTGTTCTAGATATTAGTTTTTTTTTAGGGACAACTGGCTAGAATTTTTTTCACTCTGTGGGTTGTCTCTTAACCCTATTGGTGATTTCTTTTGCAGTGCAAAAGCTTTTTAATAGGGTAAGATCCCAGTTGTTTAGTCTTTGTATTATTTCCTGTGAATTGTGGGTTTGTTCATGAAGTCTTTGCCTATCCCTGTGTCCTGAGTTTTTTCTTTATTCTTTCTTCCAGCATATTTAGTGTTTCTGTTTTAATATTTAGATCTTTGATTGATTTTTATTTTAGTTTAGTGCATGCTGAGAGTCATGGTTCTAGTTTGGAATGCAGAAAGACAGTTTTTCCAGCACCACTTACTGGGAAGGCTGTCATTTTTCCAGCAGACATGTTTGGCCCTTTTGTCAAAGATAAAGTGGCTGAATGTGTTTGGTGTTATTTTTAATGTCTCCTAGTCTGTTCCACTGATATGTGGGTCTGTTTTTTCTTTTTGTTGTTCTTTTTGTTTTGCTAATACCATGCTGTTTTTAATCACAAAAGCTTTGTAGTATAATTTCAAGTCAGGGATTATGATGCCCCCACCCTTGACTTTGTTTCCAAGAATTGCTATCCTAGGTATTTTCTGGTTCCAAATGAATTTTAGAATTTGTTTTTCAAATTTTCGTTGATATGCTGCTGGAATTTTGATTAGGATTGCATAAAAATCTATATAATAATTATGAAAGTATGGCCATTTTTACTATATTGGTTCTTCCTACCAAGAGTAAGAGATATCATTACAGTTTCTAATTTTCTCTTCTGCCTCCCTTTTCAGAGTACTATAGTTTTCAACATAGGGGTCTTTTATTTCCTTCATTAGAGTTATTCATAGGTATTTCATTTTTTTCAATGTTATTGTGAAAGATGTTTCCCTAATTTCTCTCTCAGTGAGTTTGTTGTTTGTTTAGAGGAAGGCTATTGTATTTTGAGTGTTTACTTTATATCCAGCTATGCTACTGAATTTGGTTATTAAATCTACTAGTCTTTTGGTGGAGTATTTGGGGTTTTCCGTGTAGGGTATCATGTTATCTGCAAATAATGATAGTTTAACTTATTCCTTCCCTATCCTTATTTCTTCTCTCATATAACTGTTCTGGCTAATGTTTCCAAAACTACATTGAACAAGAGTGGTGACAGCTGACATCCTTGTCTCATTCTTTATTTTACAGTGAAAGCTTTCAGATTTTGTCCATTTAGAATGATGCTGACTGCTGGTTTAGATGGATTTTATCAGATTGAAATTAGGGCCATCTATACCAATTTTCTGTAGATTTTTTAATTATAAATTGGTATTATACTTTGTCAAATGCTTTCTCTGCATCAACTGAGATGATCATGTGATTTTTTTCCTTTGGGTTTGCCGATATATTGTATTGCATTTATTTATTTATTTATTTATTTATTATTTTTGAGACAAGGTCTTACTATATAGTTGAACTGGAACTCACTATGTAGTCTAGGTTGGTCTCGAACTTACAGTGATACTGCCTCAGCCTCCCGAGTGCTGGGATTACAGACATGCATCACCATGCCTGACTGTATTGCATTTATTTGTTTGTATATGTTGAAACATTCCTGCATCTCTGGGATACATCTAATTGGTAATGCTGTATTACCTTCTTGATTTGCTGCCTTCTGTTTGCCAGTATCTTATTGAGAATTTTTGCATCTATGTTCATTTATGTTAATTGGCCTGTAGTTCTCTTTTTTTGGTTGGGTCCTTCTCTGCTTTTGCTATCAGGGTGATACTTGCTTCCAAGAATGATTTTGGTAGTATTGCTTCTATTTCTATTTCATTAAAGAATTTAAGGAGAACTGGCACTAGATCTGCTTTAAATATTTTGTAAAATTCAGGAGTAAAACCCTCAGGATCTGGACTTTCTTTGTTGTAAGTTTTTTTATTACATTTTCAATTTCAGTGGCTAATATTAGGTTATTTAGAATTTTAATATCTTGTTTCAGCTTTGGCAGTTCATATGTATCTAGGAATCTGTCCATGTCTTCTGTTTTCCATCGTATTAGAGTATACGTTTTCAAAGTAGGTGTGATGATCCTCTGGATTTCTATAGGATCTGTTGTAATTTCCTCTTTTACATTCCTTATTGCATGAATTTGGGTCTTCCATTCATTAATTTTTTTTGTGTTGTTTTCTTGGTGTCAATTATATTAATTTCTCCTCTGATCCTTATAATTTCCTCCCTTATATTAGCTTTAGGCTTGACTTGTTCAAGCTTCTAAAAAAAAAGAACATTAGATTATGTATTTGAGCTCATTCTGTTTTCCTGATGTGAGAATTCACTCCTATAAATTTCCCTCTTAGACAGCTTTCATTGAGTCCCATAAGTTGCTGTACATTGTAATGATATTATGATATAATTATAGATACTGTTTAATTTCTCCTTTAATTTCATCCATAACTCATTGGTTATTAAGGTACATGTTATTTAATATCCATGTGTTGAGGTTTTGTGGTTTCTTTTGCCATTGGTTTCCAGTTTCAGTACACAATGGTCAGATATTATGTGTGGGATGATTTCGGTTCTTTTGCATTTACCTAAGCATGTTCTATGAGTAGTATGTGGTCTACTTTGGAGAAAGTCCCATATGTAGCTGAGAAGAATGTGTATTCTGAAGTTTTGTGGTGGAACACTCTGTAGACATCTATTAAGTCCATTTATTTAGAGATTTGTTTCACTTCTGATATTTCTTTGTTGATGTTTGATCTAATTGATCTATTTGTGACTATAGAGTATTAAGATCCTCCATTACAGTGGTGTTAGTGCTTATTAGATTTTTCATGTCAGCTAACATGCTTTATACAGTGCGTACATCTATATTTGGTGCATATATATATA
>NW_022900951.1:49421396-49438864 GCF_012274545.1 Fukomys damarensis | reverse complement strand
TCTGAAGTAACTTTAATAAATATGTGGTGACCTTCTTCCTTCTTTGTCTCTTTTGACCAGTCTTGGCTTGAAGTTCACATTGTCTGCAAATAGAATAGCTACCCCTACTTTTGTCTGGGTTCATGTCGTATAGCTACCCCTACTTTTTTCTGGATTTTTGACACATGGAACATTGTTTTCCATCCTTTGACTTTTAGTCTATAAATGTCCTTTTGAATTAAGAGTGTTTCTTGTATACAGCACAATGTAGTGTCTTCTTTCCTCATCCATTCTGCCAGTCTCTTTTTTGTGTTTTGTTTTGTTTCTGGGACTGGGGATTGAACTCAGTACCTTGTGCTTTTGAGACAGGTGTGGTGCCACTGAGCTAAATCTCTGACCTGTTCTGCCAGTCTTTTTCTTTTGATTGTTGAATTGAGACCATTTTACATTAATGGTTATAGCTGATATGTTTTGGATTATCCTTGTCATATTGTTTTCCTGTCTTTTCTCTTCAATAACTGGCAGCGCCTGGTGATTTACTTCTATTGGTGCTTTTGGAATTGTGATTTTCATTATCTCTTTCTAAAATGCCCTCAGAATACTTTGTAGAGCTGGTTTGTTGGTTGTAAATTTCTTCAGTTGTTCTTTGTCATGGAAGTATTTTAACTCTCTGTTCATTTTAAAACATAGTTTCTTGGTTCGAGTCTATTTTCTTTCAGGGCTGGAAATACTTCACTCCAGGCTCTTTTTGCCTTAATGATTTGTGTTAAGAAGTCTGCTGTGATTTTGATGGGCTTTTCTTTATTATGTGATCTGTTTATTTTCTCTAACAGTACTTAATATTCTGTTTTTATGCTGAATTTCTGCAATCTTTATTATTATGTGCCTTGGTATGAATTTATTTTGATCATGGCTATTTGGAGCTCTATGTGCCTCATTTATTTGTATGTCTAGTTCTTTTTTCACATTTGGGAAGTTTTCTGCCACTATTTCTTGGGACAGCATTTGTGCAACCTCCAGCATTCTCATTGACTCCAATCAATTATATATTATTTCTCTTTGCATAATCTTGCAATTGTTGGATTGTTTTTTCATGATCTCATGCTATTTTTAAGAAATCTTTCTTTTCTTTGTTGTTAACCACAGTCCTGTCTTCTAGACTTGAAATTCTATCCTCATTTAGGTTCAAATGATTATAAATACCTTATGGAATTTTTAATCTCCTGGATATATGTTTGAATCTATTTCATGGATTCCATTTCTTTTCTAAGTTGGGCATTCATGGTTTTCATCATTTTCTTAAACTCTTCTATTTTCTCTCTGTGTCTACTCTAGCTTCGTTGAGCATGTCCTTCATTTTAATTGCCATTTGTTTTTTTACCTTGAAGATTATTTTCTCTATAGCCTCATCTATTTCTTTTTTCATCTCTGCAGTTATCAATTCAGAAAGATCCAGTGAGTGGATTTTGTTTTCCTCTATCTTATTTTCCCCTGAACTTATCCTTTGTGGGCTTGCTGTTGGGTTGCATTTTGCTTCTGCATCTTGTCATTTTTTACTTTTTGGTTTTATTTTTCTTTCTGAGTTGTCACTTGTAGGTTTTTTATGGTATATAGCTTTATCACTTATATCAAGGTTTCTGTAGGAAATGTCTATTACTGAGAGATAATTTCTTGGTATAGGTGCTTCTTTGTACTTGTCTATCCCAAAATTCTCCCTTTGTTAAGGGTGTGAGGTTGCTATCAATTTAGCTCAGCACCCAGTGCTTTGGTACTGAGCCCTTTCTATGGTTGTGACCCCAAACAATCACAATATTGTCATATAAAGGAGAACTACTGGTTACAACAGGTATGACATATTGGCTAAAGTAATATGCTTAGCATTAAGAATAACATCCACCTATTACTTCTCGGCCTTTTGGCTAACTTCAAGTTTAGAATAACATCCAGCATAGGCTAGCAAGTGACAAACTGTACTATTTGTTAGCTGTTACCTTTATCTATACAAGCAATCTCTACCTTTTTATAACAAAATCCAACATAAACCATGTACTTATATGCATGATTTTCCCCTTAGTAGAGTAGTTATACCCTGTACAGGGGATTTTTAAGAGTGATAGGAGACAATATAGAGAGATAAATGAAAAGAGATATAATAGCAGCAAGGCTGGAGGGCACAGGATGAACACCTAGGCTTTGGGAGACTGGAGAATGGGGTGGGAGAAAAAATATGAATGAGAAAGCAAAAGAATATTGAGGAGAACCAGAGAGACGGGAGACACTGTTCACTCACATGAAAATATCAGAATCAAGAGAGATAGTTGGGGAAAGAGATGAATAGAACAGAACAAAGATTAAGGTAAAAAATTTAAACAACTACCTACACACACACACACACACACACACACACACACACACACCAATCAAACCAGAAAACCAAAAACAAAACAACAACAAAAACCATCACCACCAACAACAACAAAAACAGACAGATAAGGGAAAGAAAATCCAGTAGTCAAAGAAAAAGGAAAATAATAAAATTCCACAGATTTCCCCACTGAAGCTGTTTCCATGTCATTCTCTTAGCTGTTTAGGCACTCTCCAGTGGAGCCAGCCCCAGGCAACTTCCAGGTTGGTGCACTCTGTCCCTCTGAGACAGTGCTGCTTCTTCAGTTCCACTCTACTGACCAGTTCACGGTGGTGTGGGGGAGTGGGGGACTTCCTTGTCCCAGCTGGCTAAGGTTGCTTGCCTGCTGCCTGTCCAGGGTGGAAAAGGAGTGTCCTCTTCCTGTTGCTGTCCAAAACACTTGCTTGTCCCACACCCCTGTCCACAGAGCAGGAAGACACCTCAAATCCTTAGTGGCTAGTGGTATTCTGTATAGTGCCAGTTTCTGCATTACTTTCAGTCTGCTGTCCAGCTGCCTGCAGGCTAGTAGGAGGGAGCTCTTCCCTCTTCCCCTCCAGGGCATTAGATAGTGAGGTGGCTCTCAGCTATTTGGAGCCAAAGCCCTGAGCTCTTTGAAACAAGATGGTGACCCCAGCCTCCTCTGCTCTGTATGACTGTGTGGGGATGGTTCCCCCTCACTTACCAGTTGTTGACACTGGGAGGGATCACTCAGGAAGTAGTTGCTTGTGTTCACACTGCTGTCTCTGAATTACATAAAATTCTTTCAATCTAAGTCCAGCCTCTCTTTCGCAGCATACAGCAAAATTGCTTTCACTGCCCACCCCTGGGGATCTCCTTCTGCATCGCATTAGTGAGCAATTTCTTCTGTAGTAATAGATTACATTTTCTTCTTCTCTGTCCATTTCCTCATGGTCTCTTGTGCCCTTCACTCACTCATTTTGCTCTCTGAGTTGTAAATTTCCAGATTTGGGGTGCTTTGATTTGGATAAGCTGTGTTGCAGAGTGTCACCCCTCTGCAATATTTCCCCTGTCCTTCACATGTGTTTTTCATTACCAGTATCTCACTTCATTTTTTCATAACCTCTTTGTTTACTAAATTGTTCAAGTGTATACTGAAGTCTTGATTCAGTCATCTATTTGTTTTTTAAAGCTTATAAACATTTTATTGCATTCTCTATCTGCTTATTTAAATCCTGTTTAAGTTCAAATTGAATTTCTTGTGCATTTCCTTGTTTCTTCTTTGAACTCTTCATATATTTTAACCATTTATTTACTAAGTACTTTGTCTGAATTTGCCTAAGATCAGCTTTTCGGGAGATATGAATTTTTTTGTGGCAACTTATTCTCTGTTTTTTCATATTTTTAGTATTTTTGTGTTTCCTGTGTTTTGGGTCTAGATGTCCCTGCAAAGCCTCATTCAGTCATAGGTGGCATTTTCAGGGATGGTAAATCTGGAGGGTGAGATGCTGGGATTAAGGACATGTAATTACTAAACCAGAGCACTGATTGGTTTGGCATAGCCCCAATCCTAGTGGTCTAGATAAGATAAATGGGGCAGAAAGATACTCTTAATGTTCCCTTATTTCTTTTGCTATCTTCTTCCCACCATGAAATGTTTCTCCTCTGTGATCCCCCTCTGCCATATGCCACTCTGCCTTGGAGCCAGCCAATTATGGACTGACACCTCTACAAACTGACCTAATTAAACCTTCCTCTAACTTTGGGTGTTGACCATTTTGTCTCAGCAGTAAGAAAAGTAACACAGAATTTAATACTAGAGAAGTAGGTTTGTTGCTGTTACATTATCTGGTCATGTGGCTCAAGGGACTTTGGAACTTGCTTGTGGGAAGAGGAACAATTATGAAAGGTTTGGAGATGCTGGCTGAAAATGTAGAGCTGAAATGCCTTAGGCTGTACTGTATGGAAGATTCTGGTCAGAACACAGAAGACCAGAAAACTGTTAAAATCCAAGCTTAAGAGATTTCTGCTGGGACAGACAGGTGGCTGTTAGACTCCAGATGATGTGTATTATACCTTGGAAGAAAGTTTGTCTGAATTTTGCTTGGGTTCAGATACTTTGCCTGAGATGGAGATAAAGGATGGTGGATTAATTAATCTGGGTGAAGGAATTTCAAGGCAGTGTAATGTTGAAGCATTGGTGTGGCTATTATTGGGGGCTTTTAGTCAGATTTATGTTGAGAATCAAGAGCAAAGAGTCCAGCAAAATGATTTAAAATGCTTTGATTTGGCCAGAAAAGAAGCTTTAATAAAGTTGTGGCCTGCAAAAATAGAGCAGAGGACATCGTGATTGTTGAAAAGGAGCAGGTGAATGGGAAAGATCGCCTGAGAGCATCACAAGAACCAGACTGACTTCATCCTTTTCAGCCTCAGAATTGCGAAAGTGAAAGACTCTTCTTTGAGAAGAGAGCACCAGAGAATGATGTTCCAGAATGGCAGTGGCCTAGGGAAGTTGTTGCTCAGGATTTGGTTCATAGGCACTGGACCCTTACAACCAGGAGAGAAGGAAGCCTGGCTGCTGCTCTAGCTGGCAGCACACCTTGGCATCATCCATGTGGTGCTGGTTTTAAATTCATGCAGAATGCAAGAGATGTGGGGTCAGGAAGGGTTCCACCCAGATTTCAAAAGGCCTGGGAGGCCAGTCAGTGTGCCCCTGGGAGGGCTGTGTACGAAGCTATGAGTGTAAAGTTGAAGGTGCTGTGGAGAGACCAGAAGTTTGTAGAAGCCAGAAATGTGGATCATCTGTGGAAAAATACAAGGAAGGAGCAGAGCCAGTGCAAAGAGAAGCCATGGGAGCTACAACCATCAGAAGTGCTTTAGGGGCCAAGCCACCCAAGCCCTTTGGAGTTCACAACTTGCCACAGATTGCTTCAGATTCTGGAAGTGGAACTGTGGGATTTAATATTTGTCCTGCTGAATTTTAGTCTTTCTTTGTTCCCATTTTTTGCTGTCTCCCTTTTTGTTACCTTTGAAATGGACATGTCTACCTTCTTCTGTTGAATGTTGGAAGTTATTAACTTTCTTTTCATTTATACAAGGGTTTACAGCTAAGAATTTGCCTTCAATCTCAGAGGAGACTTTGGACTTGGACTTTTCAGCCATATTGAAACTGTTAAGACTTTGACAACTCATGAAGATGGACTAAATGTACATGAAAGAATCTACATGAGTTTTTGGAAGGCCAGTGGTGAAATTTTAGTGTTTGGGTCTAGATGTCCCCCAAAACCCTCATAGAGTCATAGGTGGCTTTTTCAGGGATGGCTGAATCTAGAGTTTCTGATGCTGGGATTGAGGGAATGTGATTACTAAAGCAGTCCACTGATTGTTTTGGCATCATCCTAATCCCAGTGGTCTGGATAAGATGAAAGGGACAGAAAGACACCATTAAGTTTCCTTTGTTGCTTTTGCTACCTATGGCCAACATGACCTTTCTCCTCTGCAAGGCCTAGCTGTCATGCTATTCTGCCTTGGAGCCAGCCAATTATGGACTGAAGCCTCTACAAACTGTGAGCTAAATAAAACTTTCTCCCTTTAACTTTGGGTTTCTGTTATTTTGTGTTAGCAACAACAGTAAATTAAGACTATGTTGAAAGATGAAGATCAGTTATGGTGGAAAATTCTCTTGCTTCTATGGAGATCCTTTTAGGGTATGTTTCCTTGTGATTTGAACTTCACTTTGGTTATATTTTGATATTCATGCACAAAGTCACTCTACTCCATTTATTAGGATCAATTATTTTCTTTTTTAAATTAATTAAGTTTATTGGTACATTTTAGGTATGCATAATGATCACAGTCATCACAGGGACTTTGTACCTGTACATAATATATCTTGGTTCTTCTTTTTTTTCCATTTCTCTTCCTTCCCATCAACTCTTCCTTCCCTTCTTTTTTTTTCAGCTTTGAGTTTATTGGTATATTTTAGGGATACAGTACAGTTACATTCATTGTTGGGATCTTGTATCTCTACATGACGAGTCTTGGTTCTCATTTTTTCCCCTTGTCCCTGCCCTCCCTTCTTATTTACAAACACTTCATTTCCATTTTTGCCCACTTTTTCTCATTTTTTTTCTTTCCCTTCCTTTCCCCTGTCTCCCTCCCTAATTCCCCTTCCCATTTGAACATTTTGTTTCTATTTCAAAATGTACATTTTAGAACTCATTTATACTTTGTTTCTAATACCAGATAAACAATGTGATATTTATGCATGTGTGTCAGATTTATTTCACTTAAGAGTATAGTCTTAATATAAAAAGGGGCTCCTGCCACTGACTCCTTCTGGCAGTTTCCAGCTCTACCAGTCCTGACCATGCTTATGGATCATTAGGAAAAAACTATGGTAAAATCTATAAGAGTTCAGCTAGTGTTTTATATTTCTTAGCAAAATTTATTCATCAAATTGTCTCTTGGGTCGGGGATTTAGCTCAGTGGTACTGCCACCTGCCTTGCAAGCACAAGGACCCAAGTTTGATCCCTAGTACCAAAAAAATTTTTTTTTTCTAAATTGTCTCTTACAGCTAAAACTAAAGAGACTTATGACAAAGTATGAGACTTATAGATAACCTCTATCAATGAAGGGAGGGCAGGGGTTTGGGGAAAAATGAGAACCAAGATCTGTCATGTAAAGGTATAAGATCACAATGATAAATGTAACTGTACTGTATACTTAAAAAGTACCAATAAACTCAATGAGAGAAAAAAAAAATCTAAGACCAGCAGGTTCAATCACTATTTCAATTTCTAAGTGTGACTTTCTCCCCAACCTGTCCTTTCATTTTAATGTGCTCATGCTTAGATTATGCATACTCTAATTTTTTAAAAGTTTTGTTTATTCTTGCCTAGAGGCAGCCAAACTCCAATCAGTCATTCAAATGCTACGGAAGACAAATTTGCTAGACTTCTTTTATTGCGATCCACCAGATCAACCTTGTAAACAGCTCATAACTGCTAAACTATAAAATATGACTTCTATGTTGAATTCTGAAGTCCCCTGGACCTGCTCCTTATCGTCTTTGTGGGCTATATTCATAGCAATCCTGCTGATCTTATCATTTGGCCCATGCATTCTTAACTGTTTCTTTGGTTTGTCTCCTCCAGACATACAAGCTGTGAAACTACCAAGATGATAAGGCCTGGAACCTATCATACCTTGTAGGTAATTAGACAAGGCTGCTCTCAAGTAGACAGCCTCAAGGAGCTAGCCCTCAATGAGCCAACACAGCAAGGAGCCAACATGGAGGACAATCAAGACCCATTTACTGAAGGCCAGAATTGTAAAAGGAGAGAAACTATTATACCCTTGTGCTTCCCCTGGAGATAAATAGCAGTGATTGATATTCTAAATAAGTTTCAAACACCTGGTGGGAGGCCAAGTTCTTAACCCACCCTTTCCAGGAAACATCCCTGGCCCCCACCCTTACTGAAAATCCTTCTATGCTTGCTATGTGACTTGCTTCCCCCACTTAATCTGTATTACCTGGGTGACTGTGCTTGTAATCGTATTGGCTGGTCATGGTTTTGCCCCACCTCATGCCTACCTTGTAATTTTCCATTGGGTCTTAATAGTTTTGTCCCACTTTTCACCTGCCTCACAACATGGCTTGACTGTATAAAATATCTTTGAGAAGTGGGGTGGGCAGGCAACCCACTTTGCAGTCCCCCTTCTGTCTTTCTTAGAAGCTATCTTTCTCCCAATAAATTTTTCCTAGTCTTAAAAAAAAGTATAGTCTTAAGGTACATCCATTTAACTATAAATGTCTCGAGTGTATCTTTATGGCTGAATACTCTGTTGTATTAAAAAAAAAGCACAACTTTGTCCATTCATAGGTTGATGGGCATTTGGACTTTTTCCAAGAATTAGCTATTACAAACTGTTCTGCCATAAACTAGGGTGTATATGTGTCCCTAGGATATGATGCTTTCAAATTTTCTAGGAAGATTCCTAGAAGGGGAATAGCTGGGTCAAATGAAACCTTTAGTTTCAGTTTATTGTTGAACTGCCACACTCATTTACAAAGTGGACATCCTTGTCTTGTTCCTGATTTTAGAGTGAAAGCTTTCAGTTTTTGCCCATTTAGTATGATGTTGGTTATTGGTTTTTCATTGATGCCTTTTACCAGGTTGAGATAAAGACCATCCCTTCCAATTTTCTGCAGGGTTTTTATCATAAATGAGTGTTGGGCTTAAATGCTTTTTATATTTTCATTGAGATGATCTTTTTTTTGTCATTGGCTCTCTTAATATAGAGTATTTCATTTATGGATTTGCATATGTTGAACCATCCCTGAATCTTTTTCTTTTTTTAAATTTATTGGTACATTTTAGTTATACAATACAGTTACATTTCACCATTGGGATCTTGCACCTTTACATGACATAACTAGTTTCTTATTTTTCCCCATTCCCCAGTGCTCCCTTTATCCCCTCCACCCTTACCTATTTACAAAGATATTTTTCCATGTTTTTCCTTTTCTCATATTTTTTTCTTTTATTTTCTTATCTTTCCCCTACCCCTCCCACTTCCCCTACTTTTAGACTTTTTCTTCCTATTATACAATATCAATTAAACATTTTGATTGTTGTTTACGCATTTAGGTTTTCATACCAGAGAAACTGTTTGGTATTTACACATGTGTGTCTTATTAATTTTACTTAAGAGTATGGCCTCAATGTGTGTCCACTTAGCTATAAATGTCTCTAGTTTCTCATTCTTTATGGGTCAGTAGTACTCTACTTTATCCAGTCTCTAGTTGGGCTGTTTCCAAGCTTTAGCAATTACAAACTGTTGCTATAAACATGGGTGAGCATATATCACTGTGGTATGATTCTTTTAATTCTTTTGGAAAGGTACCCAGCATTGGAATAGCTGGGTCAATTGGGACTTCTAATCCCAGCCCTTTGAGGTATCTCCAATTTTGATTTCCACAGACTGGTTGCACCAGTCTGCACTCCCATCAACAATGGAGAAGTGTTCCTTTCTCTCCATAACCCTGCCAGCATTTTTTATTGGTTGATTTCTTTATAGCAGCCATTGTTTCTGGGGTGAGGTGAAATCTCAGTATTGTTTTCATCTGCATCCCTCAAATGAACAGTGATGTTGAACATTTTTTCATATGTTTTTATTGCTTAGAGAAATGTCTGATCATTTAAGATGCCTATTTTTGAATTGGGTTTTTAAATTTTGGGGGTCTGATTTTTTTCTGTTCTTTATATATTCTTGATAGTAGACCTTTGTATATGGAACACCTGGTGAAGATTTTTTTCCCACATTGGAGCTTGTCTCGGCTCTGTTGGTGATTTCTCTTGCAGTGCAGAAGCTCTTTAAAAAGATGAGAACCCAGGTGTTGACTCTTTGTGCTAGTTTCCATTTCGGATGACTCCCACTGGGTCAGGTGTATAATCTTCTTGATCTGCTGAATTATTTTTGCTAGTATCTCACTGGGGATATGTTTGTATCTTCTTATTAGGGAGATAGGCCTGTAGTTATCTTTTTAATTGCATCCTTCTCTGGTTTTGGAATCAAGGTAATGTTTGCTTTCAGAAATTTCAGGGGAGTACTGCTTTCTTTTCAACTTCATGAAAGTCTCAGAACTAGTAGCATTGTGTCTTCTCTAAATTTCTTATAGAATTCAACAGTGGATCCATCATGGACAGGGCTTTTCTTTGTTGGTAACTTTTAAATTATATTTTCAATTTTGTTAACTGATATTGAATTATTTAGAATGTTATGTCTTCTTGATTCAGCTTTGGTATTTCATGTGTATCTAGGAATCATTTTTTCTTATTTTTCCATCTTACTAGTATACAGGTTCTCAACATACATATTGATGATCCTCTGCATTTTTGGAGAATCTATTGATTTCACCCCTTTCATTTCTAATTTCATTGATTGGATATTTGAAATTTTTTTTTTGGTCTTTCGAGACAGGGTCTCACTATGCAGTTGAGACTGACCTGGAACTCACTGTGTATCCCAGGCTGGTCTCAAACTCACAGCAATCCTCCTGCCTCAGCCTCCTGAGTGCTGGGATTATAGGCATTTGCCACCATGCCCAGCGACATTTGATCTTTTTATAAGGTTGGCTAACACTTTGTCAATTTTATTTAATCAATCAAAAAAACCTGATTCATTATTTGTATCATTTATTTATTCTCCAGTTCATTAATTTTTGCTCTGATATTATAACTTCCTCCATTGTGTGAGCTCTGGGTTTGACTTTCTCTTCTTTTTCTACAAGCTTAAGGTTCAACATTAGGTTGTTTATTTGAGCTTGCTCTCTTTTTCTAATATCATAATTCACTGCTATAAATTTTCCTTGTAGGCCCTCTTTCATTTGTCCCATAAATCTTAGTAAGTTGCATTGGAACTGTCATTAAATTGTGGAAACTGTCTAATTTTTCTTTCATTTTTTTCTGTGGCCCATTATTTGTTCAGGAGGGTGTTATTTAGTTTCCATTTGCTTATGAAGTTCTTGTGGTTTGTTTTACTATTTATCTCCAATTTTACTGCACTACTGTCTGATAATATGCATAGGATAATTTTAATTCCTTTGCATTTACTTAAGCATGTTCTATGAGCTAGCATGTGGTCTACTTTGAAGAATGTCCTATGTGCAGCTGAGGAGAATGTGTATTCTGATACTGTGGTGTGGAACACTCTATTGACATCTACTAAGTCCATTTGTTGAAAGGTTTGGTTTAGTTCTAATATTTCATTGTTGAATTTTGTTTAGTTGATGTATTTGTGACAGTGGGGTATCAAGGTCCCTCACTACAATTGTATTTGTGCTTATTTGACTTTTCATATCCATTAATATTTGTTTCATATAGTTTGGTGCACTAGTATTTGGTGCATATATCTTTTTCATTGTCATCTCTTAAAGTTTTCCAAGGATGTGATGACCTTTGTAGTCTCTCTTCATTAGTCTAGGCTTGAAGTCCACATGTGTGCAAATAGAATAGCTACTCCTGCTTTTTGCCAGGTTCCTGTTACCTGGAGTATTGTTTTTTATCATTTGAGTTTCAGTATATGCATTTTTTAAATTAAATGTGTTTTTTGTTTGTTTTGTTTTGTTTTTTGAAACAGGGTCTCACTATGTAATTGAGACTGACCTGGAACTCACTGTGAGCCCAGGCTGATCTCGAATTTAGAGCAATCCTCCTGCCTCAGGCTCCCCAGTGCTGGGATTACAGGCATGAGCCACCACGCCCAGCTTAAATGTTTTTCTTATATGCAGCATATTGCTGGATCTTGCTTGATCCATTCTGCGAGTCGGTTTCTTTTCATTGGTGAATTGAGAACATTAACACTGATGGCTATAACTGATATGCATTGACTTATCCTTGTCATGTTGTTTTCCAGTTATTGTTTACCTGTTTTTCCTATGCTAGGCATTCATGGTTTCCATCATTTTCTAAGCTACTCTTATTTTTTATCTGTATCTGCTCTAGAGTTACTAATTGTGTCTTTCAGTTTGGTCACATCTCTGTAGTTATCTCAGAAATCATTTCTGATTTGATTTTTTTCTTGAACTTCTTTCATCTACTTTGTTACTTTCATTATTACCATTTCAGGGCTTTCACATTTTTCCACTTTATTGTCCCCTGGGTTTACTTTGGTGAAATGGAAGTCTGGGTTTGCATCATAAGTGTATTCTCATTTCTATTTTGTTGTTTGTTTGCTTTTGGTTTAAGTCCTGGGATGATGCTTACAGATTGCTTATGGTGAATATCTTCATTGCTAATATTTAGAACCCTTAGGAAATGGCTACTTCTCAGAGGTGTCTTCCAGGTATAGCTGGTTTTGAGTTTTGAGTCTGTTGCCAAGATCCTATCTCTTCAGCTTTTTGGGCATGAGAAGTACCAACCTACTTGGCCTAGCCCCTAGTTATTTGGTACTGGCCTATAGTATCTTTTATGGCCTTAGGTAATCTCAGTCTTGGTATAAAAGGAAGAACAAGTGATTTAAAAAATTATGTCACCTTGGCTAAATTAATACAGTCAGCAACAACAATAGCATGAAACACAGCTTAGAATATGAAAAACTGTGGCAACTATTGATTTGCCACCTTTACCTGAATGAACTAGATTTGTGGCTCTAACAAATTCTAAAACAAACTAGAAAAATGTTTGCAGTAAATAAACCCTCCATATAATGAATTTACCATTCCAGGAGAAAATTTAAGTAGTGTTAGGGAGGAAAATAAAGAAATACAAGAAGAGGAAAAGATTAGAAGCAAGGCTAGAGAACAAAGGAAGAACATTCAAACTTTGGGAAACTGATGAAGAAAACAGGAAAGAAAGAAATAAAAACTAAAGCAGAACAAAGCAACAAGAAAAACTAGAAACCATGTTCACATTCCTATAAAATAAGGACAATTAAGAAAGCAACAACAAAACAAAAACAATAAAAGAGAAATGAAAATAAAAAGTCCACTTCAAGGTGTGTCTCTGCTGTGACTGGTAGACAGTGTGGGCAACCTCTAGATCCGAATTGATTAATCTCAACAAACCAGCCATAGCTTTATTGAGGGGTAGTGGATAATCCCAGCAAGCCTGCACTTTTAGTTCTACTGAAGTTCAGGCTAGTTTTTGATTGTGAGTCTGGAACTGGACCTGTAGAGTCTCCTGCCAAACCCCCACCCTGCTGGCTCAAATTGATCTCTCTGATCTCTTGCTTGTTTGAACAAGCCACTAGATAGAGCCAGCCCACTGCTGTTCTGAGTTCTGAGCTCAGTTGGCCCCTCACCTGGGGGTCATCCAAACTCCAATACCTCATCAACCACTGCAGTACGCTATGTCTAGCACTCTCCACTGGCATGTTTCACCATGGAGGTCTCTCTGGTCACCAGTAGTCACAGTTTGTCTAAGGTTCGAGTTACCCCTCCCCCAAAGTGAGTCCTGGCTTAGGTAGGAGGTGCTGCCTGTTACCTCCTTTGTTAGGGACTCTCTCTTCACTCTCCTATGGGCTTTAATTCTCACTTCAGATCTTTTCTGGGTCCCAGGGACCCACTTTCCTGCTTCTTTTCTTTCTCACATTGCTTTATTGCTGTGCCTGGGCACTGACCCTCTCTCTGTGCTGCTCACCACTCCCCCATCTTCCTGGAAGTCCTCTAATTCTGGTGACTATTTGCAAGTATAGAACAAATAGCAGTTACATTTTGTATACAAAACCAACCATATATCAACATATAATTTAAAACTTGTCTTAAGTATTTAATACTTGTTTTCTCTAACCTAGGGAGACAATGAAATAGTACTGATGTCAATTACAACAGGTGATGGAATAAGTCAGAAAGTAGTTCAGAAAGAAGGAATGAAAAAGACAAAAGGAAATGAAAAAATGTGACAAGACTTTGGGATGTTATTTTTATATCTGGAATGGAGGGAAGGGAAGAGGATGTTTGAGAAGTTATTTGGATGAGCAGGAAAATTTGTGGGAAGTTGTATGAAGGTTTAACTGATAGAAACCATTTAATATGTTAGTAGAAAGTTTGTGTTTGAATCTACATACATAAGTTTTGGCGAGGGTTGATTTGATATTTCTATGAAAGATACTGTATAAACTATAGCAATAATTAATTCTTATACACCATTTCACATATGTGCACATCACACATAAATATTCTGAGAGAAAGAAAGAAAAGCCAAATTAAAAACAAAAACTGTACTGATACTACTTCTGTTATATAAAAGCAGGAAGGAGTCGGGGAATTTGAGCGGGTGTGAGAGGCAAAGTAAGTAGAGGAGTGGGGGAAGGAATAAGTGGAGCATGATGTAGGGCATAAAAATATTGTATCTGATTTATGACCAAACCAAAAGTCTATTTTTAGCTAACAGTGTGAAACACTCCTTGGTGTGGGAGAACCTAATGTGATTATAGATTTACATATAGAGACCCAAGCATTAATTTTTAGTCCTGCACTGTTACTAGCATACTGCCAAGCCCCTAGCACTTACTAAAAGCAATGCCAATGAAAGAAAGAAAAGACAGAATAAAAATGTATTGTTAGCTGAGCATGGTGGCACATGCCTGTTGTCCTAGCATTCAGCAGGTTGAGGAAGGAGGATCACCCTTAGTTCAAGGCCAGCCTAGACTACATAGTAATTTCAGGGCCAGCCTGAGCTACATAGTGAGACTTCTGTCTAAAAACAAAAACAAAAACTCGTGTGTGTGTGTGTGTGTGTGTGTGTGTGTGTGTGTGTGTGTTGATAGTATTTGTGTAACACCAAAGAAGGGGAGAGGGAGGAGGAATTTGAGAGGGTAAAGATGTGAAAAGTGAAGTTGAGGAGGGAGTTTAAATGAAATATGGTAGAAGACATAGGAAGGTTGAAACCAGTTTATGACTAAATCTAATAGCTAATGTAACTTGGTAAGAGCATTAATTCAGATTCCTATACTCTTACTAGCACACAAACACCCCTTCCCAACAGCTCTTTCAAAAGGCAATGGCAGATAAAAACGAGAAAACAATTAAGGGAAAGAACCTCTTAATGTTATTTGTACTTCAGTAAGAATTTCATTAGTATGCTCCTACCTCTTAGTTCACAAATGGAGAGACCTTGGCTTGCAGCACTTGCAGGGAGCTCAGCTCTAGTTCTCTGTGGTTGTGTCTGGTTTGATATGCCAACTGGTTTGAGCTGGTTTCTCACAAATGACTTCTTACCTGTCAGGAGCAGGTGATCGAGACACACCACTGAAACTGATTCTTATTCTCCCTACAGGAAAAGTTCTGCGAGGTTTCAGCTGTGCTCCTGGGGGTATGACTTAGCTAGAGTTTTTTTTTGCCCCTGCCTTACTACCAGGCACTGTCAGTTTTGTCAGGCTGCAAGAGAGCACAGTGGGACTAGTCTAGTGATTAGTCTGCCACTGTTCTACAAGAGGTGTGTTACTTTTCTCATTGCTGAGACAACATACCCAACACACAAAGATAAAAAGGGAATGTTTATTTAGCTCACCATTTGTAGAGGCTTCAGTCTATAATTGGCTGGCTCCAAGGCAGAGTAGCATGACAGCTAGGCCTTGAAGCGGAGAAACAGTTAATGGTGGCCAGAAGATAGCAAAAGCAGTAAGGGAACCTTAAGAGTGTCTTTCTGTGCCTTTTATGTTGTCCAGACCACTGGGATTAGGGTAATGTCAAACCAGTCAGTGTCCTGGTTTAGTAATCACATTCCCTCAATCCCAGCATCACAAACTCTAGATTCAGCCACCCCTTAAAAAGCCACTTATGACTGCATGAGGCTTCGGGGAGACATCAAAGTTACTGGGATTCCCTGAAGAACAAGCCACTGTAATCTGTGATCTTGAACACTGAGTTCTTTCTGGTAAAAGCTGTGAGTGATACTCAGCGCCCATCTCAGCAGATACATGTGTTGGATTCTTACGATAAGTAGGTCATGGTGAGACATGGTTACTCTCACTGTCTTGCCTGTTATGGCTTAGATTGAGAATGTCTTCCCAAAGGCCTCATGTATTTACAGACAAGGCTTTTGGAAGGTGATTTAATCATAGAAAAGACATAGCTGACTTGTTAGGTGTGGTCTGGTTGGAAGAAGCTGATTAACTAGAGATATACCCTGGAAGGGTATATCTCCTTTCTCGGCTCTTCCTTTCTTTCTCTGCTTCCTATCTTTCCTCTTCAGCAGTCCTTTCTGTCTTACCATTTTCTGAGTTTGAGCATACCACCCATTAACTGAAACCTCTAAAGAACATGAACCAAAACAGACCTCTCCTTCTTTAAATTGTGGGTTTTGGGATATTGTGTCCTAGCGTTGAGAAAGTGACCGAAAAAGAGCCTATCCCTCTTCTTTATTCCCTAATATTACTGGTTGTTTGCCCTGTTCTTTTCCGCACAAGGTGAATGGTGAACAAGGGAGTTCCTTCATGCTGGAAAACCTGCCAGAATAGATGATGCAGGAAACTCTTTTTCTTATCCTTTTTATTGGTTCTCAGGTTTTTTTCTTCCATTATATTGTTATGGGTCTCAGGTGAACTCCTAAATACTTCGAGGTTATTTTCGTTCATGGTTAACTGTCAGATTTTTGCTTTTTGTGAGCAAAAGAGAGGATGGCATCTCTTACTATGCTATCTTGTTGATGTCTTCTACCCCAAAACAGATTTCTAATTATTTAATGCTTTGGATACTATTATAAATAGTATTTTTTAAAATGTCAACTTCATATAATTTGGTATTATATAGAAACGCAGTGGCCTTTTGTATGCTGCCTTTTGTACTTTAACCTTGTATCCTGACATATTACTGAATTCACTAATTTCTATAGATTTCTTATGATTTATACCTACATAATCATATCATCTCTGAATAAAGACAATTTTATTCTTTTCAATCTACATGTGATCTGTTTTCTTTTCTTATTTAACTGGCTGTGACATTTAGTACAGTGTTAACCAGAAGCGATGACAGCAGAAATATATCTTTGTCTTCTTCCTGATTTAATGAGCAAGCACTCAGTATTTCTCTATTCAGAAGGAAATTAGCTTTATATTTTCATGGACGCCCTTTGTTACATTGGGGTAGTTTTTTTTTTCCCTATTCCTAGTTTGGCCATAGATTTTATTATCAATGTGTTTTTTAAGTCTTTTTGTTTTGTTTATTGAAGTGATCATATGATTTTTCTCCTTTAATCAATTAATGTAGTGAATTAGATGGGATAAGTTCTTCATAATTATGGTGTATTATTCTTTTTGGGCATTATCTTTCTTGTTTTCTGAAGTCTATCAGTAACAACTCATCTTAATGTTTATGTCTATGCATTCTTATTTTCTATTTTTTCTCTTGTGTTTTGTTCATGCTTTATGATCTTATGCATTAGGATAAAAATATGTAAGAATAATTTTAAGATTTAAATAAAATTACTTTGAAATCCTTTATATTAACAGGAAAGTTAAAAATATGATTAATACAAATATTTATATAGCATTTACCCAGATTCACCTGTTAATATTTCATCATTTTTATTTTATCATTTGAGTATGCTCTCCCTCCTCTCAATTCTATTGTCTTTCCATATATATATATATATATATATATATATATATATATATACA
>NW_022900951.1:49401949-49421377 GCF_012274545.1 Fukomys damarensis | reverse complement strand
ATATATATATATATATATATATATATATATATATATATACACACACACACACACACACACACACACACACACTCACATACATACATACATACATACACATGTATTTTATCTGTTGCACATATCTTGACTACCTTACCTCTTGCTTAAAGCTCTGGATGATGATTTCTTCAGACATATTATATTTTTTCAGCTTTTCTAGCTGTTAATGACAGGGTATACTAAAACAATCTAATCTGTTTTTGCCAGAAGGAAAAAAATCTCTGATCTCTTTGTGTCACAGTACCAGTTTTATTTGCCATGCTCTGCTTTATTATTGTTACTAATGTCATATTACCTCATTACCCTTCTGTTTCAGAATTTCTTTAATGTTCCTACTTATTCATTTTTTGTGGTAAATGAACTTTCCAATTAGTTTCTCCAGTTGGCAAATAATTTCACTGGAAATCTTTATTATTGAGTGAATCAATTTAAGAATAATTGGAGTTATTTTAGTATTGCTGCCCAAGAATGGGTTCTATTTTTTTTCCCTTGGTAGCAAGGATCAAACGTAGGACTTTGCATTTGCCAGACAGACACTGTGCCGATGAGCTACATCACTGTTCCTGTCTTTCTATTATTCAGTACTTCTTTGAGGGCTTTTAGTAGCCTTTTTCTTTCATTATTTTTATCTTTCCACAGCAAGATGGATTCTGGATATACTCTGAGTATTGTAACAACCACCTGGATGCCTGCATGGAGCTTTCCAAACTGATGAAGGACAGCCGCTACCAGCACTTCTTTGAGGCCTGTCGTCTCTTGCAGCAGATGATTGACATTGCAATTGATGGCTTCCTTCTGACTCCAGTGCAGAAGATCTGCAAATATCCCTTACAGTTGGCTGAGCTCCTCAAGTACACAGCCCAAGACCACAGGTAAGATCTTAAGGGAGGCAACAGTGAGTTTCTTTTTCATGTTGGTTCTGATTAAGAATTTATTTCTTGGGCCAGGGATGTAGCTCAGCGGCACTGAGCCTGCCTGGCAAGCACAAGGTCCTGAGTTCTATTCTCTGGTTCCCCCTGAAAAAAGAAAAGAATGTATTTCTTTTTGCCATTTTTGATCATCTATCACATTATCTGCAAAATAGAATGATGTATTCTTTTTTTACTTTACAAGACTGTTATGTATAAAGTGAAGAAATGCCTTTGAGAGTTGCATGTAAAGTTATAATCAGTATATGCACAAAGTCTCTACGCATCATCATATTGTACAACTCATTCCCTACCTTCAGAGAGTGCAGTTTATATATTGCATCCACCAAAAATATATATACATCAGGAAAAGAAAACCTTATATAAATTTATTGAGACATCATGAGATTAATACCTTATCTTTGGCCTCTACAAATACAAGAGGTTCTCAAAGTGATGTTCATTACCTTCCAGTACAGCAAACTGCTGAAGTGTGTATGTATTGTTTTGGTGGACTCTGTATGGCTTGTTCCTTAGTCCTGAACTTAGTCTTATGAATCAACCGTAATAATATGTGTTTAACTGTATATTCCACTCTACTTGTAAGATTCAAATGCTTTGGTAACAAACAGCCTTCTCAATTTATACTGACCCTAGACTCCTGCAAGGAGTCTCCCTGGTCTCCTTTAACCTTTTCACCCTCTCTGCTTCACCCCAATTGTACATTTTCCGTAGATCCAGAGTATGCCTGGGGAAAAATAAACTTGAGACTTCCCCTGAAGTTTTTTTTTTTAACTTTTTAAGTAGTTTCAGTAAAATCAATGCAACAAGGTCCAAGCATATTATCTCTCTCTGAATGGAAAAGATACTCCTCACCTCCTACCAGTAAGGTACATGCTGAGAGTAATCCTGAATAATGCCGATGGCCAACAACAACCATCTCCACTCTTTCACATAATGACTTAGAGCCCTAGCCTGTGTCTAGGCTGCTTTTAACTGCTTTTAAATCCCTGACCTGAGATTTTGTTGGCCCAGCTTGTAGCCTTCTCTCTTAGATTAAGCACTCAAGAAAAAGAAGGCCTTTGTTCAGTTTCTTTCAGCTTTCTTCCTCTCCCTCTTAATAGCTCTGCTTCCTGGTTTTATTAGGCTCTATTGCCAGGTTTACTTGGGGCTGACTTCCAAATCCAAGTGCTAAAGTAATGGTTATGGGCCAGATATTTTCATGTGTGTCAAGCTTCTAGGCCAATACCTTGATTCATTTTGGAGTTGATGTTGCTTCGTTTGTAAATTATGAGTCATGTATTTCAGTGGAAAATTTCATATTTTAACCCAAATGTGTTGTCAATGAACTTTTTTTATAAAATTAACAAGGTCGGTGATAGATCTGCTGGCTGTGAGGGAGGCTCGTGTAACAGAACTTTGCAAAGGAGAGCTCTGTTTCCCTCTTCTCTGAGGCAGTTTACAAGCCAGGGATCAGTGTGTGTGATTAGATATGAAATTAGAAGACTACTAAATCCCACTTGAACAGACTTAGTGTAGTTCATTGCCAGAACTGCATTATACATTTTCTATGGATATATGTTTTTTTTGTGATACTGGAGGTTCAACCAATGACTTTTGTGATGTGTTTTCATATGAAGGCTGGAAGAATATTTGAAGAACCCTCACTAAAATTAAGATATTTGAAAATTAAAAGTAGAAAATGTGTATGCTAACTAGAATAGAAAAGCTATTTTTTTCAGTTAATTTCCTTATCATATAGCTAAAAAATGTAGGCCCTGAAGGGAAAAATGACACAGTAAATCTATGATGAAGTATGGTAATAAAACATAAGCAATAATATGATAATATAGCTTTTAAAATAGTTCTGTAAGTAATTTTTGTGCCCAGAGAAGTTTGTGAGTGATTATACCTACCATTCTTTGAGTTCTGGCACCTTATTATGTCATGAATCTAAATGACTTCCATAAATGTTCTGAGTGGTGCTTCATGAGTACAAATAGTGACTATCATACTGGCATGTCATTGGAACTGTCTTTAGGCTAGTAGTTTTAAAACCTGAATATAATAATTCTCAATTTTTTAAAAATCACTTTCTTACTGACCTACTTATATTCCATGGAAACCAGGAAGAGGCTCTAATGGTCATACTTGACAGATAATATTCACTGAGTAAACTATATATTGCATAATTGATCTTAAGATTCCCAGAAAGACCATTTTTTAAGCATCTGTTTACATCAAAAGAACCTCAGGGCTTTGTTGGATTTAGTAGGAGCAGGCAAGATAGCTGCCGAGAATTTGTCATTTCTGTGCTCTTTTAATTTATGACTGCCTCAAAGACCTCTTGAGTCCTTGATTTTCCTCCTTTCATCCCCTGAGCTGTGGAATACAGAAAAGCATAACTAAGGCAGTGGCATGCTGTATCCATCTTTGTCCTCCTTTACAATGATCTGCTGGGCCTAGTACCACCCCCAACATACAGCCAAATCATTTTTCAGGTCACAGGAAGCTGTGTTAAGATAACAACTCCTGCCATACATGTTAATAGTTTCTTGGATTTGACAGCATCTAGAGGTTAATGCCGGCTTGGAGGCTTAGTCAGATACCTGTTCAGATAGATAGGTCTGAAATGGAATTAGTCAGAATGGCCTGTGAGGAAGAGGATTAGATGGAATACAATTAATGGGAAATAGTGTTCCTTTTGTTTATAGAAGAGTGACATAATTCCTCAGTGTAGCTTTGCTAATCTAGAGAGACAGGCAACAAGGCCTCGGGGCCAGGTCCACAGGGGAGAGGTAGAAAAGAAAGTCACACTGATTGTTGCTAGCTCTGTGGCTGCAGCAGCAGCTGCTGTTGGGAAGAGAGGGTGCTCTGGGGCCCTCTGTTTTCTTTCTTCTCAGAGTTTACCTTGATTCAGATACAGCCACAGGGAGGTCAGAGATGGACTGCTGGTGCGATAGACCCAAGAACCCATGTAGCATTCGATGTCCTGAACAGTGTGATGTAACACTGGAGCAGGTCAGAAGCCCCACCCTGTCTGCCTGCACACTTAGGGTGTGGCAGCCTTTGCAGGAGAGGCTGCTTACCAGAATGGTTTCTGTGTGCTTCAGAGTGTGTGTGGAGAGTTCTTCCCACCCGCCCCTCTCTTTCTATAATAGTGCTGCAAATGACCTCTTCTCTTTAAGAGGCACAGCTAGCTGGGTGGGAAGGGAAATCTGCAGCAGTTCCAGTAATGAGCACAGTTATTTTAAATATTTCAGAACAATCCATATCTGATCTGAGTTTTTACATTATCACCTCTTCACCTTCTTAGTCCTGTATCCTTTTCAAAATATCTTCCCAGAAATTCACCTGACAATCATGTAAAGCTTATCAAAATGAAGAATTATTATTCTAGTTCACTTTTAAAAAACTCATAATTTTCTGTTACTATAAAAGAAACAGTTTGCTGACCATGAAATAGACTATGTCCTCACATCTAGAGTAGAGTAAAAGACTTAAACACTGACTATGAAAAAGCAGGAATAGTTTTTCTAGTGTGAGAAACTGAAAGTGTAAATAAGGACTAAAAGGTATAATAGATAATGTGAAATAGGAAGAAAAGGGGAGAAGGGGAAGGAGAAGTGGGAGAGTTAGGGGAAAGAAAGAAGGAAATGGAATTAATATGAGAAAAGAAAAAATGCAAACAATAGTCTTTATAGATAGGGAGGGGTGGAGGGGTTGAAGGGAGGGCAGGGGATTGGGGAAACAATAAGAACCGAGATGGATTATGTAAAGGTGCAAATTTTTAATGATGGATGTCATTACATTGTGTACCTGTACTAATAAAATTAATTAATAAAAAAAATTCCAGGAGAAAAAAGAAAAGGAAAGGAAAGAAAAAAGCAAAGCAAAGCAAAGATAAGGCAGGAGTTGATTTCGTAAAGCCAACTGCTACAGCATTTCATGTGTCCTTTGTCCTGAGAACAGGGGGGAGCTCTCCCAGGGAGTTGGGAACACTTCAGACTTGACGTTGGATAAAACTGCGATCCTAACCATTGAGTGACATAAGTTTGTCTCTGTTCTTTTACAAATACAAGTCAGTTGTTTGTGTGAGAGAGTCCGCCAACTGCCCTGGTGAGACAGGTGGCACAGCACTGCTTAAGACCAGGTCAGAGCTCTTACCTCCTCTCTGCCTGCTACAAAGAGTTCAGTGAGTGCCTCAAAGCTCATAAGATTTTGAGCTTTTATTTGATGTTTTTCACAAAATTGAAGTGTTCTGTTCTTTTTAATCTTTGCCATTAAGCCTCAGGAAGAGAATGTACCCTCCCTGGGGCTCAGCCTGCCCAGCATTTCCTTTCCCTTCTGTGCGAATAAGCCTTCAAAGGTGAAGTCACAGCCTTCCCCTTATCTCCAGCCTCCTTCTCGTTGTTTACACTGTGTGCACTTTGCCTCATTAATCACTTCCCAGGGTTTCACAGAAAATGACACAATACAAAATACAAAATCATTTCTGCTCTGGTGTCTGCCCAGGAACATGTGAAAATTAACCCCATCCAGGGGAAACTGAGCTTTAAATGACTGACTCTCAATTCCATGCACAAATTATGTAACCCAGCACCCCAAACTCGAGAAAACCGGCCCTTAATCGTTTCACGTTCCAGATTCCCCTTGGGAAGACGCCTGTGGGGAGATGCTTGCGATCTCATGTGGGGTTTGCCTCTGTGGCAGGATTCCAGTCAGAGCCTGATCCTCATGTCTGTTACCTACAAAACAGACCCAGAATATTGTGGCCCCTGTAGCCCCCCTCTAAACGCCTGCCATTCGTGTTTTCTTTGTTTTAAATTCAACCTCCTCCCAAAAGTAAGAGAGAAAAACCCCTCGTAGACTTGTGTCAAGATGCAACCACTTGCACATCTACACACCTGGGCTCCATCTGCCTATGCCACTTGGCCAGAAAGGAACCCTGCCCTCCCCCATTCCCATTGTGGGGGGAAAAATCCAAAAAAGAAATCTACCTCAGTGGACAGAATCTGCCTTTAGGGTTTCTTCAACTTGTGAGTCGTACCTGTTGAGGGTAAATTTGTAGTGTCTTGCTTTTCTGAGCAAGCTAGTGAGGCATGACAGAGCAGAAATACATCAGTTTTGCTGTAATGGACCTCTCCTAACATATTGCAGTTTTATTTTTAACAAGTTGGTAAGTGATATGAATGTAAAGGTAAATGTGTGCATTTTAAACATGACCACGAACATTTTAAATATAGCTTCCATACTTATGAAAAACTTCCAAAGTATGTTATTTTTATCAGTGTTAAATGGCTTTTTTTTTTTTTTTTTTGGTACCGGGGATTGAACTCATTCCTTGCGCTTTCAAGGCAGGCAGCGGAACTATTAAGCTAAATCCCCGGCCCAGTGTTAAATAGCTTTTTGTACAGGCTTCAATCCATTTTTCTGAAATGTGCTGTTTTCTTAACTAATGTGCTGTTTTTCCACATCCCATGGAACTGCTGTTTACACACTAACTTTTTAAATTTAACCATATGTTTCAGAATTAACTTTTTTTGAGGGAGGAAATCCCCCGCTTACTAAATTATACTAAACTATTGTTTGGGCTCTTATACTTAGGTCCTCAGACTTTATAAAAGCATAGTCTGTAGCTTTCTCGTTTCCTCACTAAAGTTGGTTTTACATAAAGATACCCAAATTCTTTTAAATGTCTGCGTTTTCCACTAGTGATGTAGTATGGGGAGTATTTTGTTCATGCATACTTTAGCCATTAAATTGGACACATCTTGAGCTTTTCTTAGTTAGTGTGAAACCATTTTATTTACTGTGCTTGGGTAAAGAGGATATTTCATTCTTTTTTTTTTTTTTTTTTTTGTACCAGGGATTGAACTTGGGTCCTTGTGCCTGTGAGGAAGGTGCCGGAACCACTGAGTTAAATCCCCGGCCCAAAAGAGTCTAATTTTTGCCTAAATCAACCAGCGGCAGCTAAAAACAGAAAATCATGTTACTATTAAAGCTTTATTAAAAGAAATTGATAGGGACTTTCTATCATTCTTTTTTTTTTTTTTTTTTTTGTACCAGGGATTGAACTTGGGTCCTTGTGCCTGTGAGGAAGGTGCCGGAACCACTGAGTTAAATCCCCGGCCCAAAAGAGTCTAATTTTTGCCTAAATCAACCAGCGGCAGCTAAAAACAGAAAATCATGTTACTATTAAAGCTTTATTAAAAGAAATTGATAGGGACTTTCTATATTTGATCAGTTGAATAGATACTGATGTTAATATATGGGAAATTTTTCTTCAGACTTATTCATGTATTATTCTGATCCATTTTCTATGGCATTTGGTTCAGTAAACCTTTGGAATTTGTCTTGAAAAATGCAAATAGAGATAGCAAAAGACAGTGGCATTATAGCTGTCTAGTAATTGTGGTCAGGCAAAGCATTGACTTGGAGTCAGCTGGTACTTGGCATCAATAATGTGCATTCTCATGTAAACACGGTCCGATAGAACTTTCTGCAGTGATATAAATATTGTGTTGTCCAATATAGTAGTTACCACATGTGGCTGTTGAGTACTGAGAAATGTGCATCTGAGAGTCTAAAATTTTAATCCTATTTAATTTTAATTAAATATGACTACTGGTTACTATATTAGACAGTATGTCTCTATGGTAGACTTCAGAAAGTGGTTTAAAGCGTGGATATCTTCAAATCAGGAAAAGAAAAGGCCCAGGAAGGAAGAAACTTGCCCCAAAGAGCAGAAGTACTTATTTACATCAGCAGCTTCTTCACAGCACCTAACCCTGCTGTCATTATCCTGCCCTGGGTATAAATGGCAGACTTATAAAACCTTGCCGAGGAGAAACTTTGGCAACATTATAGAGCCTGAAAGATCACCCTCAGAGCAGAGCAAGTAATTATAAAAAGGGTGAAATGTTAAAGGGACAAATGTAAAATTTTGCAGTTGGACTAAGAAATCAATACCTCAGAGATAGGTCAAAGGAGCTATAGTTTCTAGACAGCCTGCTTTCAAAAGACTTAGGAAATATTAGTCATAAGCTCAGTATAAACTAGTAAGATCCAGAAGAAAAACTGATAAGGCTCATAATAAAGACTTTTTGGCCAGGCATAGTAGTTCATGCCTGTAATTCCAGCAGCAGCTGAGGCAGGATAATCACCATGAGTTTGAGGCCAGCCTAGGCTACATAGGAAGGCCTTGTCTCAAAAAAAAATTCTAATAACTTTGTTCAGACAGAATAAATTGGTTAGGAAGTGTGGCCTGACTCTGGAGATGATAAAATTCATGGGACTGGCAAGTATGCAGAGCACAGATTGAAATCATGGAAGAATGAGAAATGATGCTACATAATAATATCTGTTGTGGCAGTTAGAACCCCCTTCCTTGTGATCATGTTTGGTCCACAATGACAATTCAATATATTTAGGGGGGAAAAGGCAGTAGTTGTGTTTCTTTTCCTTCCTTTGTTTTTCTAATTGGTGCTGGGAGAGTGAACAGGTTAATGACCTAAAGACATTTACAGATTTTCTAATTCTAGGGAAAAGTATCAAAACTGAATTATAACATGCCCTCTTGCCTTCTCTGAGTGTTGTAATTCCATTGAATGTTAGAGATATCACTTTCAGTCTGCCTTTCACTGGGGAGGCATTTGGATGGAGATAAGCTCAGACAAACAGAAAAAAACTGAGCAGGATGTAACCCTGAGCATATGGTTGTATGGTGTCTCAAGAATCTAGATGGAAAGTTGTACTTCTGGGGCTACGTTTGAGAAGGCATCCCATGTGATGTCTCTACTACAGAAATTTTTGATTTGTAATAATAATACTTATAACACTTTTGATGAACCAAGAGGAAAACAGTTTACATAATGATTATATTCATCTTATTAAACTCCTCAATAAAGACTACCATAAAGTTCTCCCCACTTTACAAATGAGAAAAATTTTAAAGTGATTTTTACTTTTTGTTTCTGCAGTACATAATGATCACATTCATTGTAGGAAAAAATTGGTACATGCACATAACACATCATAATTCTTTTTTCAACTCCTTCCTCTCCCCACCAATTCCTCTTCCTCCATCTCTTAGTCCCTTTCCATTTTGCAATCTCCCTGTTTCCAATTGTCTGTCTTTTATTTTGCTCTTTAATATATTTGTATTTTTCATCTCTCATATAAGAGAAACCACATAATAATTAAACTGACATATCTGACTTCTTTGACTTAATATTATGGTCTTAAAGTACATTCTTTTCCCCAAAATGACTTAAATTTACCCTTCTGTATGGCAGAGTAGTACTTCATTGTGTATAAAGAAAATTGAATCAAGGTGGGGGATGAGCAAAACTTGCCAAAGTCCACACCACACTAATCAGTGATAAAACATGGATTTGAACTCATATTCTGGCTTCAGATTCTATGTTCATAACCACTATGCTGCATCCCATCTCAGTATTGTTCAGAAGCAAAAGTGGTGTTCTTATTCCACAATGACTTTGGGAAAGCTCTCCCTAGATATAGATGTAGAAGAGATGATCACATTGTCTATGTTATTTCTGGTGTGAAGTCCTTGCTCAGTTTTATCAAATAGGTCATAATATATAATGGTGTAAAAATAAAGGAGTGTATTTCTCATGAGGAAAAGTCTGAACATAGAAGGTCTGTGGTTTAGGTATGGTGGTTCCATGGTCATTAAAGACTCAGGCTATCTACCCCTAGAGTATGGACCTTGTGTCTTTGGTCCAAGATGGCTACTATCTTCAGGTATCTATCCACATTTCAAGCACCAAAATTGAGTAAGGACTACAGAAATGTGTTCTTTCATCTTTAAAAGAGATTTCTCTGAAGCCCCTTCCCAGTATCTCTGTTTATATTTATATATCAGTGGACAGAATTTAGTCACGTACTCGTCCCTGCTGAAATGAAAGATAGGAAATGCAGTCTACTCTAGGTGGCATATATTCCCCTCTGAAATCAGTACTCTTACTAAGTAGGAAGACGAAAGTGGATGTTAGGATTAGAATCCAGCATAGTAGTTCCTGGGCACTTTGGTTCATCCATCTTGCACTCTTATGTCTTCACAGTGACTACAGATATGTGGCAGCTGCTTTGGCTGTCATGAGAAATGTGACTCAACAGATCAACGAACGCAAGCGACGTTTGGAGAATATTGACAAGATTGCCCAGTGGCAGGCCTCTGTTCTAGACTGGGAGGTAGGATGCTTATGAACAGGGATGCTGAAAGTCCAGACAGCCTGGTAAAAGTTTTTTGTATTAACCAAGCATAGACAAAGAAGCATTATAATTGTAGAAAGATTTAAATTAGGTATGAGACAAAGCTTCCTGACAGATATTGTGTACTTAATAGCTTCCTAGGAATATCAGAGAAAATTTTGTGGCAATAATTCATTAGGAAAGGAAAGATTCATCTCTTTTGGTGTTGTTAGGAAACAATTTAGTTGATTCGGTTATCTTTCAAATCTCTTGGAAGTACTGGATTTATGACAATATGCACACTTGGGTAAGAAGTAGTATATACACTTGAAAACATACTCTGGGGTTGGTTCTCTTGTATTTAATTATGTAGGATAGCCAATATAATTTTCCCATTGGTAAAATCACCTCATTCCCACACATCTACTAGGTCTATCCAATCATGAGTACTATAGGTCGTGACTGTTATCCCAGCCAAATCCACAGACCCCATTCTATTTGAAGTGTAATCTTCTAAAAGTACAGTGGTACCTTAGTTCACAAACTTAATTTTTTCCACAATTCTAGTTGAAAACTGAATTGGATGAGAACTGAAGCAAACTCAGTGGTTAGGTTCAATATTGACCTTATGGGGAAATTTGATTTGATTCTCGTCCAATTCATTTTGCAAAGAGAGTCATGGAAAGAATTAAATTCATGAACCAAGCTGCCACTGTAATCCCTGACAACACTCTATTCCATTATACACATTCATGACTTCTCTGAACTTAGAAAGCATGTGGCTGAAGTCACTCAAGCCTTCTTTCTTAGATACTCATCACGTGAATGATGGAGTAATGGCATTTCAAATTTATCTTGCAGTCCCAACTTCTGTAAATATTAGTCCACAGGCTAATATAACCAAGATGGAAGAAGCTGGACATGCTGCTAGGAAGTGGGCAGCAATCTTATACTTTGTGATCACAATGAATGTAGAGACAGCCAATTCCTCACTGCACTGGCCTCCACTCAATTGAACTTTATGTGATTAAGACATAGTAGGAGGACTCCAAGTTTGAGCTCAGCTTGAACAAGTTAGAAAATTAGTGTGACTTTGTCACAAAATAAAATCTTTTTGAGTTTATTGGTAGATTTTAGGTATACAGTACAGTTACATTCATTACTGGGATCCTGTTCCTTTACATGACAGGTCTTGGTTCTCATTTTTTCCCTTTGTCCCTGCCCTCCCTTCACCCCCTCGCCCCTCCCCGTTTACAAACACTTTATTTCCATTTTTTCATTTTCTCCTATTTTTTTCTTTCCCTTATTATCTTTCCCCTACCCTTCCCACTTTCCCTACACCGTTAGCCCCTTTCTTCCTATTTCACATTGTCAGTTATCTCATTAGGATCTTATGTACTATTACAGTTTATTCACACCAGAGAAACTATTTGGTATTTACACATGTGTGACTTATTTATTTCACTTAGGAGTATACCCTCAATATTTATCCATTTTCCTATTAATGAATCTAATTTCTCATTCTTATGGCTGAGGAAACTGGATAAAGAAGATATAAAGAAGATGTGGTTTTTCTCTAAATGTCTCAAAATAAATTTTTTAAAAGATGGATGTATCTGGGGGAGAAGGGAGAGAAGAAGGGAGAAGGAGGCTGGAAAAAGACCATAGTTGTGATCAGATGCTCCATTTTAGGATCCTATTTGAAGGGTAGTATCCCCATATAAGAGTGGAACAGTAGTGATTCTCTGAGATGCAGAAAAATGAATGAATCTATATAAACAGATCTTCTTGCTCATAAGAGAAAGCTATCAGTAGATCAGACTTACTAGAAAACCATGGATTATCCCTGCTTTGTGTCTTCTTTGCTTTATCCTCTTGCCTGATCAGAGTCAGAAGACTGGACCACATGATTTCTAGCAAGCTCATCAACTCTGATGCACTTTGAAATTGTGGGTTTCTTAGCTGGCCTTTTTTTCCTCTGGCAGATTTCTCTGTAACAGAAGGTAGCCAGAAGGAATTTATTTAGCAGTTGTCTTCTAATTCCCTGGAACATCTCCTTGCTTACCAATGCCTAGAAGATATTCTAATTCTTCCACATGTTCTAGGCCTCCAAGCCTCCAGTCCCCTAAGCAGAGGGCATACGATAACAAGAATAATTTGAAATCCCCTGGTTTACCCAGGTAGCTTCATGAAAACCAAACTTATAGCACTCCATCATGATTTAAAGGCTCAGCATCTCAACATGCTTTTCCTATATGTTTCTTGGAGGAGGCAAAAGGGCAATTCTAACATTTTGTTTCTTAGTGCGATTCATTGATACCCTGATCTCATCCAAGCCTGCACAACCTTTCCTGTTTACTGGAGCTCTTCTTCATTTAAATTGATGTCTTTTTTCATTCAGGCTGCTATAACAGTACTATAGATTAGTTGGCTTATAAACAACCTAAATTTATTTATTGTAGTGCTGCAGACCTCCCAAGTCCTCACTTTCAAATACTTTGCATTAGGGATTACAGTTCAATGTATGAATTTTTCGGGGGGGAACACAAACATTAAGTCTATAATAAGTCAGTGAGAAAAAATTCCCTGGGGATCCCTTTTCAGACTCTGAAGTCATTATAGACCTTGATAGCTCTAGAGGGATTGCCATCTAGGAAGTTTTTCCTCTTAAGATTGTACGGGTACATTTCAGAGGTCAGGATTTTTAAAGTATCTGTCATGTTTGGCATATCTTCTCTTAAAGACTTCTAGACTGTCAGAATAAAGAGCACTCTTAGAGGACACCCTCTATAACCCTGACTATGGTTGTGTGCACATACATAGTCGTAAACACATTCTCACTCACCTTCATATGCCTTGTGTATTAGTCAGCTTTCTCATTGCTGAGACATAATACTCAGCACCAACAACTTAAAGAAGGAAAAGTTTAATGGGTTGTGGTTTCAGGGGATTCAGTCCATGCTCCATTAACTCCAAGTCAGAAACATCATGGAGAAAGGGCATGGCAGAGCAGAGATCCTTAGTTTATGTGGCTGATAAATACAGCAAGGGAATGGCGCAGGTGAGGAAGGGATGAGGGATCATATATTGTACTTTAGGTCATGCCTCCGTGACACAATCAGACACACCTAAAAGTGTGCTTTACTAATTCTCTAGGCAGCTCCCAATCCAGTCAAGTAGAGAGAGTTAATCTTAACCCTCATACCTTGTAATGATGGTAGGAGACTAGAAGCAGATAGAGGCCTATTCCTGACCAAGGCTACGGTGAATAAACTGAAACTTGAATCCAGTCTCTTGATTTCATATATAGCATTCCTTTTACTGCTGTACCACATAGTTCTTGAACCTTCTACTTCTTGTAGCACAGTTGACGGTTTTTGTGATGTTTTGGTGACTTGTTTCTGCAGTAAAGACAGTGAGAATATCTTAGAGAGGGAGAGATTCAAATCCCATTCAAGTGGATCAATGCTAAGTAGTCTCTACCAGAAAGCCTTATGTCATGGATATTCCATGGCTTGTTGACTCACGAGATCTGTGAAATAACCTGGTTATTTCACCTGGTTATATAACTAGTTTCCTAGTATACGTTCTGAGTATATTCCATTTGTCTAAGAAGTTGAACAGAAAGTGTGGGAAAAAGGGAAGGGTTGGTGGAGTGGAAGAGGGAAGGAGGGAGGTAGGGAAGGAAGAAAGAAAGGAGAGAGAGGGTGGAGGGAGAAAGAGCATGAGAGCACAAGCAGATTGATGAGAGTTGCTGTGGACAAACTTTACAAATCAATCAGAAGCAATACTTTGCTGCCTCTGCCACCCCCTTGCCTCCCAGATGTTTGAACAAAAGAGATGGTTGTCAAAACATCCACACAGTAATTTCAATTTCACTTGTAAAATGAAAAACTGGGGTCATAGGAGAAATCTTTAGTGTTTAATCTCCCTTTAAGAAGAAATTGAAGGGATGTTGACAATTGGGTAGTTGATTCCTACTCAATAAATCAGATCATCTAACTGGAAAGCAAGAAACCTTGTGTTACATCAAAGCCTGTCTCTTTTCCCTAGCCTTTCATCATGAACTTTCTACTTCTCTTTGCCCAACTTTAGTTACTCTCCCTGCCTCCTGTCATCTTATGTACGAGAATACTTGAGATAACCGCCCCTTTGCCCTACACCCCAGGACTCCTGAAAAATGAACAAATGAATTAGAGCATTGCCATCCCACTAATACAACATTATAGGGGATTAGGAAAGGAGCAGGGAGAAGAACCTTCTTCCCAGCAACTACAGTTTATAGAAAGTTTCCATTATTAATTTCTCTCATGCTGAAATTTGATTGAGCTATCATCTTGCTACATTTCACACTCATCAAATCAACTTGAAAGATAAGGGAAGGGAAGGAAAAGAAAGGAAAGGAAAATAAAGGGAAAGTATCACTGACAGTCTTTTTAACCGTTTTTCCCTGGAGACTTTTGGCAGTCACCCAAGTGTATAGCTCATGTTGAAGATGTTCATTGTGTATGGTTATAATTTTCTCCTTCCTAGTCTAGTTATGTGATACTTAAGGGTCTTTTCCAGTTTTCCATTGGATGATTGAATCAAAAGAACTTAGTAAACACAAAAAGCCTACAGGATAGAGGCAGTAAAACATCTTTTTAAAAGCTAAAGTGATGCAATAAAACATACTCTTGGGACCAGGAGGCTGGATGGATTTGTCATTTCTCTACAACATGGGAGATAAAGTGGATTTTTTAAAAAATGATATTTCCCTTGTCCTTTCACTGGATCTGCTTGAGCCATAGCTCCACATCAATCAGCATGTAATTAGAATGGAGTAAAGTAGGACAGAGTGTGGTGAATTAGAATTAATCATAATGGGGTAAAGCCTCTTTTCTAACACTGTATCATTAGAGAAGGAAGATGACTGAGCTGGCAAGAAAGTGCTGCACAATGGTTTTAAAATAAAGATTAGCCGGGCGTGGTGGCGCATACCTGTAATCCCAGCACTCGGGAGGCTGAGGCAGGAGGATCGCTGTGAGTTCAAGACCAGCCTGGGCTACATAGTGAGTTCCAGGTCAGTCTCAACTACATAGTGAGACCCTGTCTCAGAAAATAAATATATAAAAATTAAAAGATATGTATAGTTTTTAGTGACTACTATTTATTCAATATCCATTGACTCATGTATTAATTAGACATTTATTGAGCAGTCATTTTCTCATCTCAGGGACAAAAATACTCAACCCTCACAACATAAAGCAGGAGAGATCTTTTTTGGCTCACTGTTTTAGTCCATGCTTGGCTGACTCCAAGGCAAGAACAGAATGGCGGAAGAGAATGGCAGAGGAAAAGGTACTCAACCCATGATGTCTAGAAAGCAGAAGGGAAACTCTGGGGACAAGAATGCTGTATACCCTCCCAGATCATACCTTCTGTGACACACCTCTTAACAGGCCTCACCTCTAATAACATATTTAGGTAATGTACATATCACTGGCTGAATCTACTGATGACTGTCGCACCCCCATGATCCAGTCGCCTTCCACACACACATGAAAATTTTTAGGACATTTTAGATCCAAACTATTCGAAGCACCTACTCTGTTGGACTTCATTATAGGTTCTGGAAGTGTGTCGGTGAACATAAAAAAGTTCCTTCCATTTTTAAATGTATATTCTAGTGAGAAACAGAGTTAAGAAATTAATATATATGTTCTGGTAGTAAAGAGGGCTATAAAAAAATAGAGAGTAACAGACTATACTAATGTAATTCCTGAGGAGTTGACTTTTGAGAAAAGAAGTGAAGGAATAAATCATGTGATTCTAGTGAGGCAGAGCATTTTAGTCAGAGGGAAGAAAATATACAAAAGCCCTAAAGTATGGGAGTGTGTACTCAAGGAGACTAGTGTGGCCAGAGTTGCATAAATGGAATGTAGAGTCAGGGCAGATGAGTGTTAGGGAAGTAATGGAAACAAATTATGTCTATATTTCTTCAGTTTTCATTGTAGATGGGAGCAACTGCACAGTTTTTTTTTTAATTTTATTGAGTTTATTGGTACATTATAGGGATACAGTACAGTTACATTCATTGTTGGGATAATGTACCTCTACATGGCAAGTCTTGATTCTCATTTTTTCCCCTTACCTCTGCCCTCCCTTCACCCCCTTCTCCCCTCCCCATCTACAAACACTTTATTTTCATCTTTTCATTCTCTTACATTTTTTTCTTTTCCCTTTTTGTTCTTCCCCTACGCATCACACCTTCCCTACACCTTTAGCTCCTTTCTTCAAATTTCTAACTGTCAGCAATCTTATTAGAATCTTATGCATTGTTGCAGAATATTCACACCAGGGAAACTATTTGGTATTTACACATGTGTGACTTATTTATTTCACTTAGGAGTATATCTTCAATATGTATCCATTTTCCTATGAATGAATCTATTCTCTCGCTCTTTATGGCTGAGTAATATTCCATTTTATAGAAAAACCACAACTTCTTTATCCAGTTTCCAACGGATGGGCAAATAGGTTGTTTCCAAGATTTAGCTATTACAAACTGTGCCGCTATAAACATGGGTGCACATACTTCTCTGTGATATGATTCTTTTAGTTCTTTTGGAAAGATACCCAGCAGAGGGATGGCTGGGTCAAATGGAACCTCCAGTCCAAGCTCTTTGAGGTATCTCCATATTGATTTCTATAGTGGTTGCACTAGTCTGCACTCCCACCAACAATGGAGAAGGGTTCCTTTCTCCCCACAACCCCGCCAACATTTGTTATTGTGTGATTTCTTGATAGCAGCCATTCTTTGTGGGGTGAGGTGGAATCTCAGTGCAACTGCATAGTTTTGAGTCTCTCCTTTTTGCCAGGGTCTGTGGTAGGTATTGGGGATATTGAGATTGAGATATTGTCTTGGTCATCTAATCGGGACAGGGACATTCCTAGGAAAGGGAACAGTGTGAGGAAAATCATGGAGGAAGGGAAAATAAGGCCCAGGAGTGGTAGTAGAAAGGGATTTCATTTTGAAGAACAAGAAAAAGAGATGTGTGGTACAAATAAGCCCGAGTAGGCAAGAGTGAGCTCTGAAAAATGTGTCCTTTCCCATGCACAAACAGCTTTGGTGCTCTCTAGTGGTCATGGATACAAACAGGAACCCCATTCTAAATAAGGAAACAAGTTGAGAGAGTTTTAGCTACTTTCCAAGTGCCCAAAATGAGTTGCTAGCAGCACTGAACCCAAACTCAACTCAGATTCTCACCTCAGAAATATTTCATCACAATTGGTTTTTCCATTCAGAAAAGTGCCATCATTCTAATGCAGTTTGGTGTTAAAGAGCATGGGCTTTGGAGAGAGTCTGACTTGGATTCTCCTTTAGATAAATTACTTCTAATTTTTCTGATCTTTGAGTGTAATAATTGTGTATCTCTTATTAGTTTGTTGTATTAGTAGAAAACAGGATGTATATACTACCTGGTGCACATAGTAATAGTCAAGATAATAAAAATCACATATACAGCTTACAGTGTGATGTGTACTTTCCTAACCACTTTATATATGCTAATTTAAACACTTTACATAACAGCCAAACAAAGTTAGTAATGTTATCATCCCTACTAAAGATAAGAAAATTGAGGTACAATAAGGATAATTAAGTTGTCCAAAATCAATCAGCTTTGTGAGCATAGTGTTGTATTTTTTTCAAGACATTTTTGTTTTTTGTGTTTTTTTCTTTTTTTTTTTTGAGACAGGGTCTCACTGTGTAGTTGAGACTGACCTGGAACTCACAGTGTAGCCCAGGCTGGTCTTGAACTCACAGTGATCCTCCTGACTCAGCCTCCTGAGTTACGGGGATTACAGGCTGGCGCCACCACGCCTGGCAAGACATTTTTGTTTGGAGTTAGATAGGATGAGTACTTACTTGGGTGGTACAGTGGGGCTAAAGCATACTCAGTAATCCTCACTTTAGCAAGTGGTACCTTTTAAAAAAGTTATCCTTGCCATCTTTTTATATCATTGGTCTCCTTTTATTGCTTTCTTTCAATTCATACATATTCAAAGTGATACATCTTCCTCACCTGCATCAGGTCGGGTGTGGTGGCCTGGTACCACTTAGCTTTACATCCCCCCATCAGTAAAGCCCTGCACAAGTCCCTGACCCTAATGGCAATTCTGTCCCAGCCCTAGAGCTCCAGAGGTTCTGTGCTAGTATGTGAGCCCCTCCATAATGGTTATTCACCTAGATTTTGTATAATCTTGAGGCTAAGTATGGAGCCTAGAGTTGAAACATTATTTCTGAAATTCTTTCAAGTTCTATTATTGGAATATAATTCTACTGAGCTTCCCCCTTTTTTCATCACCTTTAGAGTAGAAAAATGGTGTACTCAAGAACACTATTTCCAGATGCCCTTTTATTTGGCATAGTACCCTGCATGGACTGCTTTCCTCTGATTATTTCTGGGAAGGTAGAGGGCATTTTGCCTTGAGTCTTTTGTCTGTAAGGCTGACATCTTTGTGTTAGAATATCAGAGCTGAAAACACTAAATGATCTTTCTCATATGCCTCATTTAACAACAGGAAAAGCTGAAACCCGGAAATAGGAAAGCTTTACATTGACTTTTTGGACTAGAGATGACATAATGTAAGATAAGGAGTTGAGTGCACACTTTGGAACTGCAGAGACTAGAGTTGGGTTGAGGATCTGCAGCTGATTAGATGAGTGATGTTGGCTTATCAATTGACCTCTTTGTACTTGAAACTATAAAGGGAGCAAGAATATTTACCTCACAAGGCTATTGTGAGGCCCAGATGCGGTAGAGTAAAAGTATCTAGCACAAAGTCTGACCTATATAGGTGTTAAAGTAAGATTAATTTGGCATCTGTGGCCACTGTCCTTTCTGCATAGGCCCTAGAATACTCATCCCTGTGTCTTTGGCTTTGGTGTGGTTTGTATTCCATGATTTCTGAGCACATCTGTGTTCATCTCTTCCACTTAGATGTACTCTCCTTTAAAACAAGGACTGAGTCTGAATTGGCATCTGACAGATACTCCCAGCATACCTGTAACTTTTCAGAGTTTTCATAAACAAGGAGGGAGGACTTAAAAATAATATAGAATTGAATTACCTAAGAGTCAAGTGTGTTGATGCTTTTTTAAAGAAAATCTGACCTGGGCCGGGGATTTAGCCCAGTGGTTCCACCGCCTGCTTTGTAAGTGCAAGGACCCGAGTTCTATCCCTAGTACCAAAAAAAAAAAAAAAAAAAAAAAAAAAAA
>NW_022900951.1:49387715-49401928 GCF_012274545.1 Fukomys damarensis | reverse complement strand
AAAAAAAAAAAAAATCTGACCCTATGTCACAAAGAAGAGAAGAGAAGTGGTTAAAAGATTTCTAGGTAAGAGACTAAGGAAGCATGTGATAGGGAAGTGTCTCATTCAATCAATAAATTTTAATGAACTGTGGGGGGGGAAATTACAAGAGAGTGAGTGGGTCCTCTTTCCTTCATCATCCGTTTTCTTGCCCTACCCTGTTCCTTTCTACTCATCTGAAAGGTAAAGAGACTTTTACTTGAAGATATGACAGTCCGGAGTCTGGGAGAGTCCTGGGTGGTGGGCTTATTTGACCTTAGAGTGAATGGGTTTTCCCAAATTATAGAGTTGTAAAGCCTTTTAAGGATTCCTGGGAGTTACTGCCTCCCTCTTTCTCTACCAGGCCCTTTCTGGACACCTTCTACCCTAGTGTATGCTCAGCTTTGGACCATCTCTCTTGCCTGGCTACCTCTCACCATCACATGTCCTTCACAGGGTGAGGATATCCTAGACAGGAGCTCGGAACTGATCTACACTGGGGAGATGGCCTGGATCTACCAGCCCTACGGCCGCAACCAGCAGCGGGTCTTCTTCCTGTTTGACCACCAGATGGTTCTCTGCAAGAAGGTAACCCTGCCCTCTTCTTCCCTGAGGGAGATAGGCACCTCATGCGGCACCGGCTTCTTCCTCTTCATCATCCCTAGACTCTCAGTGAAGTAAATAAATCTGCTGGGGCTAAAACAGGCAGAAGATTGGCAGCAATTTTACACTGGTGTGGCGTGAATATCACAGGCGATGAACAATGAAACTGAAGTTGGCACATGTTGTCTTGGTATCTTGTTGTACCTTTCTTATCATGATTCTCTTGCTCCTCTTTCTCACTGACTTCACCTAGAAATGATAGCCAGCTAGTTTTTACAAGTTGTTAAAAATATTGTTGTATTTCTGTATCATTTGGTAGACAGTTTCTTGCATGCCTTTTCTCATTTCCATTTTGATTTCTCTGGCTGCCTCACTTCTATCTGCCCTAGGAACTGACAAGGAACTACAGGACAGGTAGGTATCTTTCTGATGCAGGATTTTCCCTGTGCCTCAACCTACTTCATACACAAGATACACCAGTTCGCTGCAATTCCCAACTATTTTCTTCCCTACTATTTCCAATAATGCATTTGAAGAGAGATTTTGTACTTTGCACTAACTCCTGGATTATCTGTGAATGTTGGCTTCTTAGAATTTACTCCTTGTGAAGAGGGGTAGCATATATGTCTAGCATGATCCTCCTTGAGGGATCATGATGAGATATTGTTCCCCCATCCTCTTCTCAGGAGACGTTTAGACCAGTTTTGTCTCCAGGAACTGACTGCAAAGCATTTGGAACCAGGGAAAGTAAAAGATGAAAGAGAAACCAAAGAATATTTAGGGTGACTTTCTAAATTTGTTGTATTACCCTTTCATAATTCAGTCCCTTTGTCCTCTCCCTCTTCCATTAGTGAATGCATCTGAAGAGTGATGCCAAGTCATGACACACCCTGTTAAACACTTATTTTTTCTGGATTGGAACATGGACCATGCATTTGCTCTGAGCCACCTGTTGTATGTGTGCGTGTGTGTGTGTGTGTCTGTGTGTGTATGCATGCACCTGCATGTGTATATGTGTACCATATCATGCAAAATGGTTATCCATTTTACTTTGACAGTGGATTGAAGGAACAGATTGAGAGCTTAGATTCATATTTTCCCAGTGTTTGGCAATAAACTCTGAATGCCAGCTCTAGAACCAATAGCTAGCTGGTTAATAAGGATAATAACTACCTTAGTCTGAAGCTGACTCTGGAAGTAAAGAACTTTTGTAAATCTTAGCAAAACAATATACCTTTTCAGCTCCTCAAGCCCTTCCCAGATCTTCCATACAATCAAAAGGTAGAACTTTTGAAGGTTAATTTAGGGAACTTTTAGCACATTAGCCATGTCACCAACAGGCATGTGCCCTATCTTTCTCATTAAGGTATGTTAATGCTCACAATAAGTAGTGACAGAGACAGTGAGTCCCTTCCCAACACTGTTAATTTGAGCATCAGCAAAGGCTGCAGTTATTCTAAATAAACTGTAAAACTGAGTTTTGGGAATCAGTGGCTATAATATATAGGTCCAGGAGCCAGGATGCAAAACACTGAGGTGCCACCTAGGAATAAATGGACTGAAACAAAGTAGGTACAGTTTAGGGGCCAAGGGACAATAGAAGACAAGAAAAGACATGTTACAAGTCAGCACTAAACCAGGTAATGGGAACCAATGATTAGGGAGAAATCAAAAGTCAAGCGAAATCTCGTAGGTTCAGGCCAGCCAAGCTGTTTGAATAGATAAATATGCAACAGAAATGACAAAAACAAAAGAAATATTGTAGCATTCATAGCTTCATTCACATGAGAGCTTTCATCTAGTAAGAACTATAGCTTTATTTCCTCAGAGCAAAGTCAGGCTAGAGTCTAAGATTTAAAAGCTACTAACTCCACCTACCTGGGGCTTCATTTACTGGCTACCCAGAGCATGAATAGCTACAGTTTATTTTTGCAAAGGTCATTAATGATGATTGTGTTGAAGCTACAATTGAGGATTTTCATTTGCTGTCTGTAACAGGCCTTTCTACTTATCAAATGGGAGTAAAAAATGTGTAAAGAGACAAAATATTTCATTTATCAAATTATTTAGAGACCTCTTGCCATTACTATAAAAAACTGTCTCCTTAAAATACAGTTGAGAGAAATGGATAAGGATTCCCAGAGATAAAGATTCCTTTGACAAAGGAAAAGAAGGGCCAAGACTAGAGTGAGTCCTTAAGGCTTCACTTCACTCACATCAGGGACTCCATTTAGATGGATTCTCAAAAACTCAGTAAGTCTTTTACAAGGAAGAAAGGACAGGGGGCAAGCTAAACAATTGAATGTGACTACTTTAAGTTTTCCAACTGAGTTTATGTTTCTAAAAAATGAAATAAAGGCTCCTTGCAAGTGGTTACATAAATAATATTTTACATGTATTATATGTAACAGAACTGGCAAAAATAGCACATGAACCCTAGAATGAATCAAAATTAGTTTTCAAAATGTTCAAGACAATTTCAAGGATCTATTCAAATAAAAAAAAAAAAGTGATAGTCTGACAGTCCCCTGCCTGAGCAGATGGCTTAGTGTTAAGAGAGGAATACCAATTCCTTAGCTGTCAAGGCAAAGAGAGGATAAGTCTGACTAAAAGAGAACTGAAGCACAAAAGATCTGAGGTTATAATAAAGCACATCAGTACTCTGAATTATTTTTGAGTTCCTACCCTGTTCCTTAGCTGTCAAGGCAAGAGAGGAAAAGTCTGACTAAAAAAAAGAACTGAAGCACAAAGGATCTGAGGTTATAATAAAGTACATCAGTACCCTGAATTTGAGACCTTACCCTGTACCAGCCAGATCTACCTTTATGAGGCTTGTTGTCTAATAAAATTTAAGTATGATGTAATTTTAAGATAAGCATGTCTGGGCATTTAAATAACTCATATGTTTTCTTTTGTTCATTTTTTTGTTTTGTTTTGTTTTGTTTTGTTTTGCTTTGTATTGTTTTGAGACAGGGTCTCACTATGTAGTTGAGACTGACCTGGAACTCACTATGTAGCCCAGGCTGGTCTCGAACTCACAGCAGTCCTCCTACCTCAGCCTCCCAAGTGCTGGGATTACAGGCATGTGCCACCATGCCCGGCTAACTCACATGTTTTCAATGGAATTGCTGTGGGTAAATTTTGCAGAATTATGGGCCCTCTGAGATCTATGAGAACACTATAGATAGGAAAATGTACTAGTTCTCAAAACATAAAATAATATATTCTGGAAAATATAGTCTGACTATAAAATTATAAACCAGTATTTATTAAGTGCATCTATGAATCTGTCCTAAGACCTTTACATTCACTAACTTAATTTAATCCTTATACCAAATGTATGAGATAGGCACTGGTTTTTCCCATTTTAAAGATATGTAAAGTGAAATAAAAGGAGTTATTGAATTTTCCCAGGGAATAAGTGATAAAGCCAGGAACTGAATCCAGTCATACTGGCTCTCTAGATTGCACACTAGAAACTGCTCTGTCATTACTGTCGTTGAGCTTATGAAAATTATGTAATCAATTATTAAACAGTTTATAAACATTTGGAAAGAGATGTAGTGACCATGATGGCTCAGCGTTGGTTTCCTAAAAGCAAGTTATATCCCACAAAGCATCATTTCTTGCTTTTGCTAATAATTAGATTAGCTGATGGAAAGACTGAAGTGGACAGAGAATATCTGGATTTCATTCTGGCATTTCAGATTCTTCCAGATTTCCTTGTAGAGAGAAGAAATGTGAAGTAATACATAAAGTATTAACTTTGCAGTCAGAGAATTCTGGTGCAGATCCTGATTCCAGTACTCACTGTGTTCTTTCAAGCAAGTTCTTCATTTCCTATGCTTTCATTATATCATTCATAAAAGAGAGGATATCCTACAGGTGGGTTACAAAGAATAAATGGAATTTGTCACAGTTCACAACATTGGCATGGTGCAAAGGATGAGAGAATACGTGGAGTCCATGTCCAATTCAAATTCCAAGAAGGCCCAGAGGGACTGCCCTTAACCATAACCCTTCAGTGAGACCCTTTATGAGGGTCTCACAAAGACAGCCCTGAACAGAATCTTCTGTGGCTTTTTATTGATAGAACAAAGAAGTGAGGATAAAGGAAAAAAAGAAAGATATCTATGCAGGAATTCATGTAGGGGACAGGGGAAAACAGGGTAAGGTAAGGGTGGTCTGTTATGTGACTGACCTTAGGACAAATCTAAATAATAAATCAGAGTATGGGGAAAATGAGGGCCAGGGCATTCATTCCTTAAGGTAATGTGTTTTGTTTTTGGTTTTGTTTTTTGAGACAGGGTCTCACTGTATAGTTGAGACTGTCCTGGAACTCACTACGTAGCCCAGGCTGGTCTCGAACTCACACCGATCCTCCTGCCTCAGCCTCCCAAGTGCTGGGATTACAGGCATGCACCACCACGCCCGGCCAAGGCAATGTGTTTTGCTCCTACTTGGACTTGTGCCCTTGTGGGCTATCTTTTAATCTTTAACCATATATTCTAGGAGGTTTGGGGCTTATGTACCTAAAAGACCCTTATCTCTTCATACGTTTGGCTAATGTCCCCACAGAAATCAATACACATAAAATGCCTGTTAGAGTGCCTGGCATGTAGTAGTTGTTCATTTTTCTTAATCTTCCCCTGCCTCAACCAAGAAATATTCTTATAAGTTTCTAAAGCTCCCATCACTAGTTGTACCCAAATATAAACTAGAAGATTACCTGCCAGAGATGGCATAGGAGACACTGAAATAGTCTATCTGTTCTCTGTCCAAGATCATGTGGTACAACCCTAAATCCCCATCGAACTGTTGAGTCTCTCACTTCCTAGTCAGGTATGCAAAAATTGCCCATTTTGTATATTGGGAGTTGAAACTGAATAAGCCTGTCATAACAGTTTCAACAGCTTGTGAAGTTTGTAGCTTATTTCCGTGTGACTGTATTGTGTGTGTGTGTGTGTGTGTGTGTGTGTGTGTGAGAGAGAGAGAGAGAGAGAGAGAGAGAGAGAGAGAGAGAGAGAGAGAAAGAGAGAGAGAGAGAGAGAGAGAGAGAGAGAGAGAGAGAGAGAGAGAATGTACTTTTAAAATGGTTATTATAGTATATGGGAAAACATCAGTGGCTTATAATTATGTGACCCCCTTCTTTAATGTCTGGTTTTGTTTGTTTGTTTTGGTACCGGGGATCGAGCTTGGGCCCTTGCACTTTTGAGGTAGGCAGTGGCACCACTGAGTTAAATCCCGGGCCCCAGCCCTTCTTTAATTTCGACTGTGCATTTTCTTTCCTTATCACTTTTCTTTTGAAAAAAATCCAGATAACCTTTTTGTTCTCCTTATCCTCTGTGCTGGCTGTCTCATTGCCTTGTTATTTTGTTTTGTACATTTTACCATTTTCTTCCTAATATATCTTTTTTTCTTTTACACAATTTACTGTGAGTGTATTTCCCCCTTTCCTCACCACCCATTATGTCTCTGCAGTACTGTATTTGCCTCAAAGTGACATTTTTCTGCCTCCTCTGCCCTCAGTTGCGCCAGTCTGGACATGCTCCCTTTTCCCCTGTGTCACAACTGCTCTAAATTTCTGTTGCTTTTACCATATTCTGAGGACTTATAACTAAACATCATGTTATAATGTTGGACAGAACATGCTTAGGGACATTTTTGCATTTATACCATTTCTTGTTGCACCAAAGGGGCAGACTTGGATGATAAACCATTTGGGGCAATTCCCAAATACACAACAAGAAATTAGAATAGAGCAGAAAGAAGGTAAAAATTCAAAAATCAAAATACTTAAGTACTAGACTTATCTATTACTAATTTATCTAAAGTTAGGCCAGTTTTTTTAACTTTGTATTCTTCTCACTGTCAAATCAGGCTGATGGCATATTCATCTCAGAAAGCTCTGAAAAAGAACTACTTGAGATAGAACAGAGTAATGGAGTATAATATTAAGAACATGGGTAACAAGACCAGACAAGACAGCATTATTTCTCCTTCTCCCATGGGCTATCTGATACTGGGCAAACTCCCTATGCCAATAATTATCCCCTCACTTGCAAAATAGGACAAATAATATCTACAAGGAAGGAAATTCTGAGCCTTAAATGAGACAGTACAGGTATAATGCATTTCACATAGTAAAATACTTTGAAAGTGTTATAGCTATTTATACTGTTATACTCACTATGCACAATGATACTGATCATTATTTCAGCAAATTTGTATTAGAAAGCAGAATAGCACATTGGTTAAATAAAAGCACAGATTTTAGAGCCATATACCACAGAGTCTCTTCCACTTAGTAGCTTTTATTCTTGGTTAAGTTTCTTAACTGCTCTATGTCTATAGTTCCTCATCAAATGGAATTATAACAGTACCAACTTTGTAGGATTGTTGTGAGCATTATTTAATTAATAAATGCAAAACACTTAGGATAGGACCTGGCTAATATATACTATTTAAGTGTTTACTATTCTTATTATTGTTCTTATTATTTGTTTTAAGTATTAAATATATATTGTAGATATTGTAATACAGCAGTGACCAAGATAAATGTAGCCCTGGCCCCAGATGCTTTCCCCTAGAGGAAAAATTGAAGTGTTCCAGATCGCCTTCTAAAGTGACAGAGAAGAACTTAACGACAAAAAAAGAGAAGAAGACTACAGTCTTGAACAGTTGTATTTTCTAGATTGCAGCAGCCATCATTTCTATAAAATGTCCTGTGATGTCTTACTACATCCTATCTAGTAAAGCCAAATTGAAATAGCTTAAAGCTTTTTAAATTATGTAATGTCAGGGCCGAGGGCAGGATCCTTACTGAAGACACAGGCTAGGACTAGGGCCTAGGTGTCTGAAGACAGCCAAGACCCTCCTGGTGAAGCACAACATTTTCCTTAATATTCTGTGGATAAGTATAAAGGAGAAGAAAGCCTGGAGTCTTATTACAAATAATAACCTCACTAGGCAGGGCAGCTGTGATGGTCCAAATAGCCTCTACTTAGGGTGCATATTCACCATGTCCCTGTGAAGGCACTAAGACCAATATTAATAAGTACCATGTGTCCACCCCAGTTCTAATAGGACCACAAGCAACCAGGTCCCAGGAAGGCTTTGTTCCTTTGCCATGCAGAAGACCATAAAAACCTCTGGGACAATCCTTGACTGAGGCAAGATCAAGGAAGTCAGAATGGTGGACATAGCCTAAATGAGTGGACAAAAGAAAAGGCTTGGAAAAATATAGTGGTTTGGTATCAGGTGTGTAATGTATAAAGGCCATCTTTGGAGAAGGGAAGCCATATCAGTTTGAGATGGAAAGTACGGTCAGAGGAGTCTTCTTTGGGGCAAAAGAAAATGTGAATTTGACTTTGGAGGCTAGAAAGATAGAAATAGGATATATGGCTGTGGCAAGGAGGATACATTATAAAGCAAAGTAGATTTGTGATTTTGGTGCATGAGTGACAAATACCACTTACCAAACACCCTCATCCTGAAGGAGTAGATAGAGTTTCCAGAGTAGGGTAATATATAAATTGCAAAATATTCAAAGTTACATTTGCCTTGACTTAATTTTACTCACGATATTTGAAAATGGTAAAGGGAGCTTGGTGCTGGGAGTAGCCAAGATTCAGGACCCATCTATAGTCCCTCGTTATATACACAATAATTATGACAGGAAAAAAGAACAGCTTGATGATTATTTTTTGTAAGGCAATTCAACAGTGCCTGTATTTCCCAGTCTGGGACTTTGAGATTAAAAGAGCTATGTTGAGAATCCTTTAAGATAGCATTCTTCAGCCACACTGAAAAACAGGAGAAAGATTTAGGATTGGAAAGGTGAGTGGCCAAAGGCAGATAGATCCTTCACAGGTTTGTGAAAGCTGAAGAATAAAGCATGTCAGGCAATTCAAAAGAATGAAAATAATTAATCAAAATGTATTATCAGGTGTAATTGAAAAAATAAGGTTAAAGTTAAGATTTTTTTTTTTTTTTTTTGTAGCAGGGATTGAACTACAGACCATGCGCTTGCGAAGCAGAAGATGGAAACACTTAGATAAATCCCTGGCCCTAAAGTTTAGATTTTAAAAACACTACAGTAAAAAAGACACATTGCCAGTAATCCCCCTCAAACTCTTGCTTTGCATACACTTATTTCATGATTCTTGCTACTTTCTGAATCAGCTCTTTAATTCCTTTTTCATAAATGTCCAGTTGCACTGTCGTATCTTCCTTGATGTCCTGTGTCAATTCAAAGGTCATAAAAAATAAGGTCATAAAATGACCTTTCGTGGTCATTTTGACATTGGGGAAAAGCCAGAAGTCATATGATACCAGATAAGCTGGATGAAAACATTGTAGTTTTTACAAGCCTGAATCCATTAGCTGCAATAAGCAGCAGCACTCACCATATTTTTGTTCACATATGGTAAAACAAAAAAGAGGACTTCCAGAAATGTTTAAAAAGGTGGCAAGAACAATGGGATAAGTGTGTTCAAAATGAAAGGGAGTATTTTGAGGGGGGATTTAATGACAATTTATCTATTACTGTAATAAATTTTTTAAAATGTCAATATTTGCTATATATTGCAGTCACACCTTCTATGTTAATGAAAGCCAATAAGTTGTTTCTGACTCTGTGAGGCTAACTGAAAGGCCAGATACAAGCAAGGAGAACAGAGTTGGCCAGAAAGCAACCCGGTTATGAGGAGAGAATATGTTAAGACAGAGCTCACAAGGACTATCTTCAGCTATATCATGTGTCTTAGCAGTAGATATGCTCTTAGAGGATGGGAGCAAGTACTCTGAGAAGGAGGGGTTAAAAGGCCACTCGAGGAGCTTTATTAAAGCTCACATTCCGTAGGCCCATATGTCATTCCAGCTGTACCTCTGTTTTCTTTTTCAAGTTATGAAATATGAAATACCATATTTGAAATTCATGAAAATAATAAAATGTACACTCAGGTACTTACTGTCCAACTTAGAACTAATTCATCACAGATGCATTCTTCTCTCCCTCTTTTCCTTCTCTTTCTTTCCTTCCTCACTCACCACTTCCCATTTTCTGTACGGTATTCTCTTGAATGTACCACATACCATTGTCGAATACTGCTTTATAATTTGTGTGCATAATATGCATCTTTATACATTATGTGGCATTGTTTTATATGTATTTAAGTGAAATAGATATAAATGAGATAAAACTAATGCAAGAAGGGAACTAGGGGAATTATAAATATGAGATTTAGGATGGAACAAGCTTTGAGGTCATAGCAGTTGTATTGGATTAGGTTGGGTTTACCAGTTTTCTTACATTATTAAAAATGCAAATAAGTAAATAAATAGAAAAATAAGAGCATTATCCATTTACTAATGATGAGTGTCTTCTTGACTAGATTTTGGATGAGTCCATTTCTGTGTACATGAGAGCAAAACAATAACACAAAAGCAATACATTGTTTGTATCCATCTACAGTTTTGATTTTCTCACATAATACTTATGAGATTCATCTGTGCTGAATACTTCCTTATTCAATATAGTATTAACACATTTTTTTCTTGCCACCCTAGGCCTTTTCTAAAAATCTCAAGTGCTAAGTTTTAAAACTACGCCCAAGTAATTTTCCCTGGCTAGTAACCTGTGGCCTCCCAGCTACTCTTATATTGAATCCCTCCTCTGATAGTGTGGTCACCCTGGCTTGTTTGGGTTTCTCACCGCATTCCAGACTACCAGTCATTCATGCATCTGGTAGGTTTGCCAGTGTTATAGAAGAGGAAAAGCTCCTGTTCTCAGTACTTTTGTGGCATACTGTTTCCTGTTTCCTATCAGAAGTTTTTAATTTAAAACTTAACTAACCCTATGGGTCCTCCAAAACAGTGGTGGTATTCATGTCCTGCTACACCTCATACATCAGTTCTTCTGGCACTCACGTTGCACATACCTCCAACTAAGCCTTTTCTTCCTTCTCATCTAGGACCTAATCCGGAGAGATATCCTGTACTACAAAGGCCGCATTGACATGGATAAATACGAGGTAATTGATATTGAAGATGGCAGAGATGATGACTTTAATGTAAGCATGAAGAATGCTTTCAAGCTTCACAACAAGGAGACGGAAGAAGTACACCTGTTCTTTGCCAAGAAGCTGGAGGAGAAAATACGTTGGCTCAGGGCTTTCAGAGAAGAGAGGAAAATGGTACAGGAAGATGAAAAAATCGGTAAGTGACCTGAGAGGAAAAAGAAAAATATGACTATGAAGAATGTAGAGAGGTTTGAATTAGTTTTCATTTTTTGGAGTCAGAGGGAAGATTTCTGTTGCAAAGGGAGCCACTTTGGCGATTCCTTATTAATAAGTTATTTTTCATAAATACTAGTAGCTTCCATTAGTCAGGGGTAGGTAGGAATTATAGTTTGGACTTCCCTAAAATCTCATTACCATGAAAGAGAATTCCACTGAAAGCCAACTTTTACATTTGATTCTCACAAATATTTGTTAGCAGACAAACACAAAATTAGTAATATATCCTGTTTTGTAGTCTCTGTGATGCCCCAGCTTTCTGTCTTTGGGTACATGATAGTATCTTCTGTGTAAGGATTAGTCAGGGCTGATTTGGTAGAATTATATTGGTAAGATTCAATCAGTTTTCCTCACTTTTTTCACTTTGTTTTTTAGTGCTGGTATTACTAAATCAAGCATCTAGTGAGTGCTGGCAAGTACTCTACCACTGTGCTACATCCTTGGCCCTTAGCCAACTTTCTAATCAGAGTCTGGCTTCACAGTCTTAATGAGTACCAAGACAAAGGATCTGTTTTTAATCACAAACATCGGGCATCCTTGTGAAGGGGATAGGCTATGAGACTCACTAGAGTCTTATACCAAGTTCTTCTAAGGGTTAATTGCCTATGAAATGGCTAGTACACATATCTAATAACATTCATTTTAACAAGAAAAATTCATGTCTAACATATGATAGGCTAATTAAGCTCTCTTCATTAAGGTGGCTTAACTTCTGGTAGTATTTGCATCTGGAGCAAGGGCTTTTGAGTATTTAACATATTAATCATCTTTGGAGTATATATATATACCTGATTAGCATACTGCAGATATTATCTTAATATCCCTAGAGTATATATTAAAATGATATGCACATATTGTGTAGAACTATTTTAAAGTAAATTATAGAAAATATAACAGTGTCTAAAACCATGAACATGTGTATGATTTACATTGACAATAAAACATACATTCTGGATTGGAACAGAATATTTACCTTTTACTGGGGGATATAGCTAGAAGTATTTTTTATGCTGCTTCTACACTGTAAGATTTAGTTCCCATCAGCTGTAGCTTTGTTTATAAAGCACATCTCCTGTTCAGAGTCCCATTTCTGTCACAAAAAATACCAAACAATCAACCTTCCTGGTTTCCTGAGAAGTTATGCAGTTTCTGTCTTTGCCTTCACCTGACAAGTATGGAGTTGTACCTTAAAATGCTAGTATGCACAGGTTGGTCCAAACTGCCTCTACAAAAATAGGCCTGGCCATTGACTTCTTATGTAAAAGTATTCTCCTATCGGTACATGTTGGGGATTGAAATGGTCCAAAAAGCATTCCAGAAAAACACATTGATCCTAGTCTTCTCCACAGTGTACATTGATAACTCCTTTGAGTCTCATTATTAGTCAGATTGCTTTTAGCATATGAATACTGCTTTAAGACACGGTGGGAAGTGGTATAGAAATGTTGCTAGCCATTTCTTCCGATGATAGACATTAGCAGCAACTGACCTAGTCTAGGTTGTTATATTAAAGGAATGGCCGGGCGTGGTGGTGCACACCTGTAATCCCAGCACTCGGGAGGCTGAGGCAGGAGGATTGCTGTGAGTTCAAGACCAGCCTGGGCTACATAGTGAGTTCCAGGTCAGTCTCAACTACATAGTGAGACCCTGTCTCAAAAAAACCAAAAAAAAAAAAAAAATTAAAGAATGGTCTGTGAGTGCAGACACTGAATCAATTAGAAGGGCCCTGCAATTCTTTCTTTCCCCTCTGCAATTCTTTCTGGCTCCAACACCATGTCTCCCAATAAAGTGTAATAAAAAATCTGCTTCTAATAGAAAAACTTACAGAAATTATCTTCTGACAGGCCTGTACTCATCTTTGTAGAATATGGTTTTGTGAGGTTTTTTTTTCCAGTCTGATTATATGATTAATCAATCAGTTACATTGTAGAATTCTTGGGAGAATGAGAAACAGAAAAATATAAGAAAAAAAGGTAAAGATCAAACAATACAGTAAGCTTTTGTAAACATTTTGATATATTTCTTTCTAGTCTTTGTTTTCTGTGTTTAAATTTTTGTTTTGTTTTGTTTTGTTTTTGTTGGTACCAGGAATCAAACTTGGGACCTTGCACTTGTGAGGCAGGCGGAGGAACCACTGAGCTAAATCCCTGGCCTTAAATTTTTTTAAAAAACAACTAAATCTACTGTTTCTTTATCAACATGTTTCTCTGTGGTGCACAGATATAATTCTGTATTCTCATTTTTACTAAATATTGTATCATTAATATTTTCACCAATTTAATATTTAATCATTTTATGGCTGTTAATCGATTTACCATAATTTTATTTTTAATTTTTACTTTTTAATTATAAAATTAGTACATGACCAACATAACAATTTAAATCCATATAGAAATATATAAAGAACATTTAGCATTCTTTCCCCATCTTTGTCACTCCTATTCCTCTGTGAAATAATGAGTACTAACAGTTTGGCATAACTCCGCACTTACCCCATGCTTATATAAACATATATACACATTCATTTACAAAATTCTGCATACTGATCTGCAACTTTCTTTTTTATAAATCTATTTTATCTTAAGACTTCAGGTAAAGAATATAGAGTCTAGTTGTAACTCTTTGCCTCAGTCATGCTTCTGTCAAGAAGCATAACCAGTATGAAATGTTTAACTACTAAGAAATTAGCCTATGTGATTGCAAAGGCTGGCAATGTCAGTCTGAAGTGTGTAGGTCCAGCAGTCAAAAATGGAAGTTCATTGGCAGGCTCAAGCCCAAGGGCAGGGAACAAATTTTTAAATCTTAAGTGTATCTTATAAAGTATCCTTTTAAATTCACTTTTACATAATTTATTTCACCTCTGATTTAGGGATTATTGAAAAACTATTATTTCAAGTATTTGACCTGAAAATTCTAATGATACGTTATTTAAACATTCTGTATTTAACCTATGTTCTCTCTTAACCTAACCTATGTTCTTGACTTTTTTGATCTTGCGTTCTGTGATCTGCATCTTAGTAGCTAAGTTTTGGTTTTACTTTTATTTTCATTGACATAATATTTCCACATATTTATGAAGTATGATATGATGTCTGATTCATATATATGTGGGGAATGATCAACTATCTGGTAACTAGTATATTCATCATTTTAATCTTTTATTATTTATGGTGAGTATATTCAAAATCTTATCTTACATTTTGATACATACATTGCATTATTGTTAACACTATTTACCCTGCTATACCATAGTACACAACTTATTTCTCCTTTCATATATATATATATATATAT
>NW_022900951.1:49369482-49387696 GCF_012274545.1 Fukomys damarensis | reverse complement strand
ATTTAATTTTTTTTTTTTTTTTTGTACTGGGGATGGAACTTGGGACCTTGCGCTTGAGAGGCAGGCAGTGGAACCACTAAGCTATATTCTTGGGCCTCTCCTATATAATTTTAACATTGTACACTGACCAACCTCTCCATATCCTCCCTCCTCCCTCCTCTGCCAAGATCTGCTCTCTGCTTTTTTACTCCCTGCTTTTATGAGGTCAACTTTTTAAGATATAAGTGAAATCATATATTATTTGTTTTTCTGTGCCTGGAATATTTTACTTAATATAAGGTCCTCTAGGTTTAGCCATTTTGTCAAAAAAATGCCAGGATTTCATTCTTTATTAAATAGTTGAATAGTGTTCTATTACATATAGATCAAATTTTATTTAAACATTCAGTCACTTACAGACATTTAGGTTGATTCCCTATCCTGGCTATTGTGAATAATGCTGCAATAAACAGAGTGCTGGTGTCTTTTTGACATGTAAACCAAAAAGCTTCTGCAGATCAAGAGAAACAACAGAGACAAAAGACAACCTACAGAACAGGAGAAGGTATTTGTCAACTCTACATCTAACAAAGCATTTATATCCAGAATATATAAGGAATTCAATTCAAATAAGTTAAAAATCCAATTAATAATGAATTAAATATCTAAATAGATGTTTCTGAAGAGATCTTCAAATAAAATATATGCAAAATGTTCAGCATCACTAATAATCAGGGAAATGCAAATCAGAATCACAGTGAAATATTACCTTACCTCAGTTTGAGTGGTTGTTATTTAAAGAAAAATAAATTCTGTCAAGGTATCAGAGAAAAGGAATTTTTAAAAAATTTTTATTGGTACACTTTTGACATACATAATGATTACATTTATCATAAGGCAATATTACCTGTAAATAACATATCTTAATTCTTTTTTTACCCATTCCTCTTTCTTCTCTTCAAGCCTTCTTTCCCTCTCCCTTTACAAAACTTAGTTTCTGTTGTTTATCTTCCATTCTTTTTTACTTTTCAATCTCTATTCCCTTCCTCTTGTTCTCCTTTCCATTTGAACATTGTGTTTCTACTTCCCAATATCAATCATCTATTTTGGTCCCTATCTACCCTTTGGGTTTTTTACACAAGAGAAACAATATGATATTTGAACGTGTGTCTGATTCACTTCACTTAAAATTATGTTCTCAAGGTGCATCCATTTACCTAAAAATGTCTCAGGTTTATCCTTCCTTATGGCAGTGTAATACTCCATTGTATATAAAAACCATATGAGAAAGGGTATGCTTTTACATTATTTGTAGGAATGTAAATTAGTGTTACCATTATGGAAAATATTATGGAAGTTCCTCAAACTAAAAATAGAACTGCCATATGGCCCAGCAACACTACTAGTGGGCATATACCCAAAGGAAATGTAGCTAAGATATTAATCCAAGTTTCCAATAAATTTCCTTAGTGAAATTCCTAGAAAGGAATTACTGTGTCATGAACAAAGACCTTCTTGTATTTCAAAACTTTTAATACGTTTTACCAAGTCATTCTTCCAGAAAAATTCTATTAACGTGTACGTTAAGGAAGAGTATATGATCAGTTGAAGACTGGATAAAGAAGATGTGGTTTTTCTATAAAATGAAATACTACTCAGCTATAAAGAATGAGAAATTAGCGTCATTCATAGGAAAATGGATACACATTGAGGATATACTCCTAAGTTAAATAAATAAGTCATACATGTTTAAATACCAAATAGTTTCTTTGGTGTGAAAAACTACAATGGTACATACGATCCTAATGGTATAATTGACAATGTGAAATAGGAAGAAAAGGGCTAAAGGTGCAAGGGAAGTGGGAAGGGTAGGGCAAAGGTAATAAGGGAAAAGAAAAAAAAACATGAGAAAATGAAAAAAATGGAAATAAAGTAGTTGTAAATAGGGAAGCTAGGAGGGGGTGAAAGGAGGGCAGGGATAAGGGGAAAAAATGAGAACCAAGACTTGTCATTGGTTCACGATCCCAATGATGAATGTAACTGTACTGTATACCAATAAACTCAATGAGAAAAAAAGAGTATATGTTTATTCTAACGAAGTCCTGTATTTTTTTTCTTTAGGCTTTGAAATATCTGAAAACCAGAAGAGGCAGGCTGCAATGACTGTGAGAAAAGTCCCTAAACAAAAAGGTAAATTTGCTTTTAGCCCTTCAACCCCACTTGTTTTCTGTGTGAGACTAGGAAGCCATAACCTATGTGCTTTCATATTTATTGGCTCTTTTCCATGCTGGTGTTCACTTGGAGTGTTAGGGCAGTTCTCAGCTCCCCAGGTGTCCCTGAAAACGGGAAGCAAATGATCATAAAGGCTTAATGCTCAGGAGTGAAATGTATTGGGTAATTATGTCCAAAGATAGCTTATTGTGTACAAGGAAAAAAATAAAACCTTGTATTCTCCTTATTTTTATTTCAAATTAAGGAAACATTACTAATTATTTAGAGACAGTAAACAGTAAACGTGTATAATTTATTTAGTAAGTGTAAATGTATAGGGATATATGTGTTCGGCTGCCCTTCACTGGTTTGGGTACACTTGCCAAATCAGAAGACCCCATTCAGAATGGAGAACCTCAAATTGAACCAAAACAGAAGATTTAGACAGTCTTTATTTCTTTAAACCATAAACCAAAGTACTTTTAAAAGGTAAATACATAGAGAATCAATTTAATATGAAATAAAGCTCTATTTTCTCTTTTCATGAAGTGGAACAAAACTAAAATACTCAGCTAAGCAAAAGGAAGGTGTTACCTGGTGTTTACTACAATGCCTATCTAGTATTGAATTATTTTATAATATGAATTATTTTGTTTCATCTTTATGGTAATCCTAAGACAGTGAGCACTTTTAGCCCCACTTTTCAAATAAAAACTCAGACTTTTCCCAGTGACTCTGAAACAAAATTGGCTTGACTCTTGGCCCACTACTACTTTCTCCTCTGCAGCTCATAGTCCTGCTGATGCTTCTTGTAGGGAAAAAAGAGCTCACTTTACTATCGCACATCAATTACTGATAGCTATTTCTATTACTGACAGCTGTTTTCACTGCCAGAAGTGGGACCACTTAATGAGACCTCACTTTCCCCAGGTCCTTCCCTCTGCATTCTCAGTGAGCTCTTTCGTTCTGAATGAGTCACCATAAAAAATGACCAGATTCAAGTTCCTTAAAATTCCAGCAGTCACAAACACACCTTTATTTCCAGTGAAGCTTCTTTGATTGAGGAGGCTGAGAGCTTGTGAATATCTGATTCCCAATTAGCCAGTACACTTAGCTGGGATATCCTGACTAGACATACCTTTCTTTTAATTGCTTATTAAATTTTGCTCTTCTTGGGCCCTCACTGGATCATTCTTCGTCGTGGTAATATGATTTCCCTTAGACAGGGAATAAAGCCAGCCACCCCTAACCTTTTCATTATGTGAGAGACAGCATTACAAAGCAATGTGGAGTTAACCTATTGAGGTCTAGGGTCACAAGTTACCCCCTAACAATATGTAAGAAGTTTGTATCTTTTGGTTCAGCTGTGACCTCTGAAGAGTTAATGTCAGTGGAGAACTGATCTGTATTAACAGAACTCTATGAGTGAATGCCCCCTTCCCTAGATGGAGATGTGGGCAGAAATGAGCCCTAGCCTGCTAAAGAGTCCTCATGCTGCAAAACTGATACTTCCGTAGCAGCCTGCCTCTATCTCCTGGAGTCTCTCATGTCCTGAGCTTCTCTTACCTTGATTCCCTTTAGTTCCCCTAACACACTGACTCCCCTGATGGAATGATACTTGATTATCCCAGCCCAGGTACCTTCAAAGAGTGTCTTCTACAAGCTAGTCTTTTCACTGAGTATATTTCAAACATAGGAACATCCACAATGTAACCACTCAGAAGATAGTCCTGATAGCTCATACCAAACCTTTGAGGTAGTTCCTTTTCTCTTCCTGTCTAGTCTTTAGGCTGTCCCTTTTAGATCCTCTGTTGTCTGGTAGTGTCTGAACAGCTTTCTTATCTTAAAACCAATTCCAAAATGTTTAAAGAAACTCATCTAGTTTTGAATTTCCCAGAAGTCCTATTAATCTCCCCACATATTTCTGTTTCTGAACTTAGAGAGCAGGGCTGTGGTGATTTGTATATTGGAAACATTTGTCAAACAGTAATTTAATAGTTACAGCATGTACATGGGGAAAGCATGAAGAGGTTCTTTCAGACATCTATGGACGCTAACTTCCTTAATCCTTCCAACCGCACATTCCTAGAAATGATGGGAGAGATTTTGTTAAAATTTCTCCAGTGCAGATGTGCTTCAACCCCATCTAAAACACCATGGGAAATTATCAACTCAGGCTACTGCTCTGGGGAAGGAGATACCTGGCTAGGAAAATAGCAGAGAGAAACCAGTGTAGCTCTAAGAAAGACCTTTTCACTTTACCTTTGCCTTTCACACTGCCTTGCTTTTAAGAATTATATATAACTTCTTTGGACTAAGATGCTAATTCCTGGCTCACCAATGCAATTGAGTTTGTCAACACAGAACTCCCCAGGGCCATGAGCACAGGTTCCACTTCTAGAGGCTTTATGGCCAGCTCAAAAGTCAATGAATCCCCCATAAAACTAAAACAGTTTTAAAAAAGGAAATGGGATTAATAAATTTATGCATTTTCAACATTTGTTTAATAGCTCTAGTGATCAAGGCATTGTGATTATGGCAAAAGAAAATACATATTGAATCCTGGAAGAGAGCTCAGAAATAGACCTACATTAATATGTCTAATTTTTGACAAATACATGAACACAATAGAGAAACAGGCCTTTTCAACAAATCATGCTGAAGCAATTGGACTTCCATGGGGGAAAATATCCTCAGCCTAAACCCACACTCTGTTCAAAAGCTAAATAAAAATTAACCATAGTACTGAATATACAACTACAGTACTCTTAGAAAAAAATAGAAAAAAAATTTCTTCAGGTTCTAGGGTTATGCAGAGGAGTTCTTAAATTTGACATCAAAATCTTGAAGAACAGAATAAAATATCAATAACATGGACCTCCCTCCATAATGTTTCTGTATTATTGGTTGGCCTACCCTCATATTTCTGTTACCTGCCACCTTTCAAAACTGACTCTTGGAAGAGAATCTGATCCTTCCCATTGAGGTGCCAATGACCAATGATGGCTTAATATGATACTGCCTTTGGAGTAATGGGATCAAGTCATCAAAAGCAAAGAAGCTGTAATGTTAGAATTTCAGACACTGGCTGGCAGATGAGGAAAGTGTCTGGAAACAGCTGAAAGGACTTTCATGTCTGAATTGTATGTTGTATGTCTCATCTGCTTTGAATATAGATCAAAATTGAACTTTGACTTTGGCCTTCACCACTATCCTGGTTCCTGGAATCCTCTCAATTTGGTCTTTTGTTTGATGGTTTCAAACCCTGCCACAAAAATCAAGAAGGTTTTAAATTTTAATGTCATTGAATCTGTTCCCTTTGAAAAGTCACAAATTTCATGATTCATATATTCTGGTGATGCTTTTATTTTCTCCCTCAACTACCAATGTCAATTCCCTATTAATTTTAGATTTATCTCTCTCAACCAAGGGTAGAACATTAAATCACATGTGTTTTAAAAAACTATTTTCACATAAAGACCTGCTTTGAAGTCAGTAGTTATTAACAAGACTCTTGACACTTCCCAGGATAGTTGGAGAGGGAGAAAGCCAAAATCTTTTGGAGTTAAATGGAGTTTGTTGACTTCTTTGCAGAACCAAAATCATTTTAAAGAATTATTCTCTCTACGAAAGAGCTCTGAACTGAAAACTCAAACAATGTGAGTTCTAGCTCTTGCTTTGTCACTAAGTTACCATTGAACCCCAAGTATGACTTGTATCTCTAGGTTTCAGTATCTTTACTTGTAAAATGGCTGATAGTAATATCATAAGTTACTTAGTGATATTGATTAGATAGAGAAGAATGCAATATTTCAGAAAGAGCCATGCCACTTCAAAATCTGTGAGAGAAAGAAATGTTTGTAATACAGGTTTGAATAGCCCTTATTCAAATTGCTTGAAATTTCAAATTTTGGTTTCTTAGATTTGGGAATATTTGCACAGACTTTCTTGATTGAACATTCCTAATCTGAAAGTCTGAATTTAAAAATGTTTGGAAATATATGAAACTTTTTGAATGTGAGGATCCAGGGCCTTTCAGGTATTCATTCTAAGAATGCTCAAACTATACCAGTTCAAAGTTCATAAATTGATCTACCTTGAATTTTCTGCCCAGAGTAGTCACTGAATGATTTGAGAACCCTCTTGGGACTTCACTTATGCCATTTTCTTTGATCTCCTTTCTATAGGTGTCAACTCTGCCCGCTCCATTCCTCCTTCCTACCCACCACCACAGGACCCGTTAAACCAGGGCCAGTACCTGGTCCCCGATGGCATCGCTCAGTCGCAAGTCTTTGAGTTCACCGAACCCAAGCGCAGCCAGTCACCATTCTGGCAAAATTTCAGCAGGTTAACCCCATTCAAAAAATAATACCTACAGGGAGGCAGATAATTTTAAAATAAACTAAATAAAATTATATTTATAGATGGACTTTTTTCGGAGAAACACTGTTGAAAATATATATGTGTGTGTGTATATACGTATATACATATAGAGAGACATATATAGACATATGTATACACACAGACCCTTGAGTATATGCACACACACGCTTGTGTGGGCATGTGCATGCATATGTGTGCACATACCACACACATACACATACACATACACAGACATGCATACACATTCAGAGAAGGACCAAAAACGTTTTCTGTTGTTTTTGGTTTGTGAAATCTATAGGTGGTAGGAGAGGTACAAATGACTTCCAAACAAGTGAACCCCTCTTAAAACTTTACAGTTCTTAACCTGTTCCCTTTCTCTTTTCTTTCAGAGATTGCCATTTCTATGTTATTTTTCTTGTTAAGATACTCTTTGCTCCTCTGTGAGTGATTCATTGACTTTTTATTATTACCATAGATGTATTTGTATTAGTTTTCTTTTATGATAATAGAGATGCTGATGACTTTTGATTTTAATTTGATGTGGTAGGTTTGGGATTTCTTTCTTTCACTTTTTACTGAGGAAAGAGAGAATCCCCATTTCCTCTCCTTCAGCCAATCATCTGTGGATATTCCTGTAACCCTGCAGTTTCCTCAAAACAGCTTTTACCCAGCATCCTCTGTGCACAGTCCTGCTAGTCAGGACATGCTCCTTAATGCCATGTGACATAACTGCTTGGTATTTCTATTGCTTTCACTATATTTTAGATGTTGAGGAAGGATACAAACCAAACAGAAACAATGGAGTATCAGAGTATTATGATGCTAAAGAAGAGTTCTGTTCAGGAAATATTTTTCATTTGGAATATTTCTTCTAACATTTGGGAGTCTTCATGTTGCAGCACTTCTGGGTCATTGCAGTTTTGCATCTGGGGATTAGTTTGGGCCAGTTAGTGTCTTCAGACTCCCTTTGTTATGAGTATCCTCTTAGGCCTGGCCTACCTAGCCCAACAGAAGATCTAAACTGGAAGCAGCTGCTGAGACTCTGCCTCCTAAGGAAGGGATTTATCTCTGGCCCTTTCCAAAGCACCAAGTAGATGTAAATCAGGGCTCCCTAAAGCAAGCAGTTCGGTGTTCTGGTCATCTCTGCTCCCCTTTGCAGGTTTTAAAGGCAGCATTGATAGGAGTCTATGGAGGAATTCAAGACAGAACCCACCTGACCAAGATCATCAGCTGCCTTCAAATTACTGACCTGGACAGAGTCCAAGACTGACAGTAAAGTAGGCATGGAAAGAAGCAACCTTGATCCAAGATACTGTACCTCCAGTTCCTACCACCCCAATTATGTGAATTGTCCCCCATTGTTAGCAGATTGCATGGACAATCTTCCCTGGCTTCTTCATTTCTTCTTCTCTGTCTTCCTTCTTTCTCTTGCCCTCCTGGCACATGAGAACTGCTAATGTTGGCATAATTGAAGCAGTTCTGGCCCTGGAAGATGGCCTTCTTTCTAACATCTTCCTACCCCAGAACACTTAAGGCCAGTGAATGATGGGCCCAGGGGCACATTTCCTTCTGGACAAAAGATCTGAGGCAGAGATACTACCCTCAAGATTATTTTTGGCAGGCTTTCCACTAACTTCTCCCACAAAGAATCAGAATACCAATGGGTGTATGAATACCTGTTTGTCCTCCATACATGACCCTTTTCTTGGTTAGACCTTGAACAGCAAGGAATAGGATATAAAGGAGTGAGGGGTGAGTCCTGCTATGGAAAGCCACTCTAGCCAGGGATTGAGATTATGACCGTCTTGGATCCCATGGAAGAAGATTTCATTCAGTGTGAAAGGATCCCAGTTTATCAAGCAGCAGCCATAGTTGCTTGAAGGCTTCAACATAGGTGATTTGGATACTGCTTTGTGCCTCCTGACCCAGACCAGACCTTGCCTACCCCGGTAAGCTTTCCCCTGTGGAAATCAAATTACAAACTTTTAAAGCTTCCATTTTATTATAGAAAGTCAGAATTATAAAGTTAAGGGCCAGGGATTTAGCTCAGTGCTACCGCACCTATGCCTGCCTCACAAGTGCAAAGTCATGAGTTTGATTCCCTGTACAAAAAAAAAAGGAATTGTAAAGTTAAGGCACCATGTGACCTAGCTACTTAAGCTTAGCTACATAAGCCTCCTTGGTAAGGAGCCTTGTGCCCAGTACCCAGGCTAAAATGTACCCGCCCTGGCAAACAGAGTTTGTTTTAGTTTCTATGCAGGCCTCTCTTTATTGTATTCCTTTACCTAGTGTACATTACTCCTCATTAGGCTTGGCTTTGTCATATTTGCTTGGAGGCACATTAGGAGGGGATGCTTGGCAAGGTTCTTGGGCTTAAAGCATCTCTTGGCCAGGCCTTCACATCTACTTATCCTCCCTGGGTCATTTACCCCGAGGGCTCCAGAATCAGGAATATCAATCCCCTCTTCTCCTTTCCATAATCCAATGGCATTAGGAGATACCAGTAATTTGTGAAAACAAGAAATTAGCTCTCCATTGATTGGAATGCCCCCACATAGGAGAAAAGCATACCAGTCAGTGGCCATTAGCCCAAAGGGGAGCCAGGGAGCCAATTAATTATCTGGGCTCAGTATCTAAACATGTTCTGTCCCCACGGCAATGCTATCCTCAAAAACTGTATAATTCTCTGTTTCTATGTGGCCCTGAGTTCCACTTTCCTCAATTCAGTGAGGCCTGGATTTGCTCCTCATATTGCTGGTATGTTTTATGCCCCACACCATGGGGAAGACTTAACACAGAAATAAACCTTTTTTCTCTCTTTTCTCCCCCTCTGTATATGTCTATATCTTTAATGGATCTATTAAGGACACCGACAAGAGAGTTCTGACAATTCTAATGTGAAACCAGAAAGTGATTTTTTAGTGCTTTGGGGTAGGGTGGGCTGGGATCGATAGATGGGCAACAGTGACTTTGATTACCCCTACTGCTCTGCATTTGGCAATTTATTCTTTTGTTTCTACTGTTTGACTGTTTGACCCTTTTAAAAAAGTGTCAGAGTTGTCTGTTTAAAAAAAAACTGTTTAGCAACAACAACAAAAAAACAGATGTTGTAATGACACAAAGCCTTATGAAGATACTTATGGAGTTCAATAAAAAGTAAAAATGACACACTTAGGCGCAGCTCTCATGCCATTGTGTGCGCGCGCATGTGTGTGCGTGTGTGTGCGTGTGCGTTTTATCAACTGCAACTAAAAAATTTGCCTATTCAGGGCAGCTTACCCTAGCCATTACCTACGTATCCATTCCCAGGTATCCCATGGGTTTTCGGTGACTTTACTTTACAGGTCCTTGCTGGGAGAATAGAATTTAAGAACTGAATTTTAACTTGTAGCCAGTGGTTCTTTGTAGCTGCAGATGTCTTTATGGATGGGATTGTCTTTCATTTCACCTTTAGTGCTTTAACAAAATTTAAAGGTATATCCCTGAGCTTGCTCCTTTTTCTTGCAGCTCTAAGTCCAATACTTGACATGGGCATTCATAAGAATTTAAAAGCTATCTTTTGAACCCAGCCAAAGGCCATATCACTTGATAAATCTCTCACTCCAATTTCCTTCCTAAAGCTTTTGATCCTCTTCCTCAGAGTGGGTGGAGTGACCTTACTTTTTCTTTTGTCCTGGTATGGCCTGCATGTACATGGTTCTTGATTCCACTAGGCCTCTGTGTGGTATCTTTATGCTGTTTCTCAGGGGATCTCACTAGTGGATCTATTCTGGCACTGCCTTGCTTGCCTTTCTACAGAACAACTGAACACTGAACCCAATAAAGTACTTATTTAAGGAAAGGATCTGGATAATTTTTCCAAGCTGCAAAACAGGGAGGAGATATATTTGTGCTTTTGGGTTAGAGTATAAGCCCTACCTGTGTAGTTCTTGGAATACACACACACACACACACACACACACACACACACACTGATTTAGAGCATATGATACTAAACCTTCCCTTTCATTAACCTTTCCATTTCTCCATTTTTGGCTCTCCTCATTTAACCCCCTCCTCTACTGTTACCATCCTTTTCTTTTTCTCTGGAGTCTGCCATCTCTCCCCACAGGACTCAACTGTTAGCAGACTTTTCTGCTTCTTATCAATTTCTGGGTTTCCCAGATTCCAGGAGCCAATCTCAGATACCTTCGGCAGAGCATAAGAACAGTTTCTGGTCTGAGGTTTCCCCGACTCCATGCCAAAGGCATTAGAGGTGGGAAGACAAATGGTATGGGTCTTACACGCTGGAATACAGCCATTTATCTCATAAGGTACCTTGAAATCAAACACATCATCAAAAGAATTATTTCCCAAAGTGTCAATATGTCCATATTTCTCATTATTATAAAAGATGACTCTACTTAAGTTATCTACTAAGCACATGTACCTCATTCTTGCCTTTGATTTATTACAAAGCACCATATATTTCCTGATGAGAGAGCCACTTGCCTCTCTACTAAGATTCTAATTTACCTTCTTTAATTGTTGTCCCCCCCACCAAAAGAGGATAGTGTATGAGTTTAAAATATAATTTATAGGAGTCCTAGAATGGTGATACCAATCAGGGAGGGCCACGGGGCTTTAGGCCACACCAAAGTCATTGTGTTACAGATGATATTTTCTCAGTCTGCTTTACTCGAAGTCTCAGTGGTGGAAAGAGGTGTCCTTGTTGTGTATCCAGTTGGCCAGATCTAGAACAAAGAAAGATTCATTGCAGATTACAGAGTTGGCCTCCACCAAAAATTAATCCTGGCCTTTCCCTATATTTAAAGTCTCCTGCTGGTGTTTTGGAGGAAGCTTATGGCTTGCCTAAACCTATTCCTCATGTCTAAAATGACCTTACCATATAGGGCCCTATTTAGTCCTTATGACAACCATTTGGCAATGAGTTTATTAATTACATTTAACATAAGAATAGTGGCTAAAAACATCTGGGATTACCAAGCTTCTGAATGTTATTCACCTATCCTCCATTCCTATTGAACCTGACTATACCTGATGCTCTCAGAGTGTTGCTGGGGTAAGTAGAGGCAAAAACATAAAATAAGGTGAATGAATATCATTTCCTGTGTACTTGGTAGTCCTGCTTCTTAAGTTTTCTAAACTAGACTTTGAACAGGAAACTGCAGCCACAGCTCCTTTTGTCTAGTACCAAGAATAAGTAGAAGGAGGACTGAGGCCCTTGGTGCAAACTTTGGATTACTTCAATGTTTTAGTCACTGAAGCCACCACTGTACTACATAATGCATTTGGCTTTTGGACCATTAGGAGTTTCCTTATTTCTATTGATTTATCTGCTCACCCATGACTCTCAGAAGCTTCTGTACTGACTAGAATATGGGGTTGATGTGGTAGGTCCTGTTTGTCCAAGACTTTACCCTCAAACCCCAAGATATAAAATGAGACTTCCCAGTATCCTCCCAAGTCCTGCCAACTTCATGACAATAGCTCAGCCTGGCCATAGATATATTACAGCAGTTGTGTTTGTAACACTTTTGGAGAAGGATGTTTTGAGGTAAGATTTATATCCTTAGAAGCACACCATCTCAATTCAGTTTTCCATTTCTGTGTTGGCTGTGACTGCCTTCTCCAGGGGACTATAAGCATTACGTAGACAGTGTTTTCATCTAGTTGAAGGAAAGAAGAAATAGGGATGACACATGGGCATAGAATGATCTTGCAGTCTTCAGAAGCATCTATTACTTCTATTCGGCTCTACCAATTGGAAACCTACACCATTGTGTCATTTAAGGTAGGTTCCTAAGCCAATCAAAATTCATTTTCAACAAAAATAGCTGTGCCTTTCTATAGTCCTACTGTCCGCTGAATTAGATACAAGACCATATCCTTGGTATCCATTCTGGGCTAGGCTTTGTAGTAGACTGCATTAAAGATACTAAGATGACTAAAATAACATTTCAGTTTCACAAGTCACTCAGAGATTAGTGAAGATATATAAGCATGGGCTCTTACAGTGATGAATTAAAGCCTGAAGATGCTCAAAGAGTAAAGTGATTAGTTGAAGAAAATCTCTTTATCAGTCAGTATAAGTTTACAAGTTTGTGTTATAATAATGATATTCTCAAAATTTCAGGGGCTTAACACACAAGGGTTTACTTCTTGTTCATGCAAATCCCTGTTATGAGTCCACATGGCTCTCTGGGGCTGTCATGAATGACTTCCACCTTGTTTCCCCTCTGTCTTAATGCATATTTTTATAATCATCATAGCAGAAAAAAAACATTAGAGTGTTTCTCATCTCACTGATGTAAGTTCACTAACCTTATTTTTAGTCACAGCCTAAAATGGCCTGAAATAGTCATATGTCTTACTTTCCTTATTACTGGGACTCAGCATCTGCCACCAACAAATTAAAGGAGGAAAGGTTTATTTTGGATCATGTTTCAAAAGTTTCAGTCCATGTTCACTAGTCTCAAACATAGAAAGTGCATGGTGGAAGGACCTGGCCTGAGGAAAGCTGCTCATTCTGTGGTGGCCCAAAAGCAGAAAGCAAAGGGTGAAGATGGAAAGGGAGATGCACCCTTCCAGTTATGCCTCCAGTGATCTGCTCACCTGACCAGGCCCCACCTCTTACTAGCAAATTAGCCTTAGTGCCCCATAATTCAATCACCTTCCAAAAGCTCCATCTCTACATACATGAGGCTACTGGGGGGACATCTAGATCAAAACCATAATACATGTCTCATGCAACTTCAAGATAGTAGACCTCATAAGCCCAGAAGGACAGCAAAACTATATATGGACTCACATTAGAAATCACAGGTTGAGATACAGAGAATTCTACCATGCTATGATAATTAGAACAATTGAGAAATTATGAGGAATCCCACAAATGTCCATCTTCCTTTTAAGAATATTTTTAATTTAATGAAATACTCATGAGGTGTTTGGCATATAAATTCATCACATATTTGAGAAATTTTCATTCTGTGAGTCTTGGAAGAAGACAGACACTGATCTTTTCCCCAAAACATCAAAGTAAGTCAGGCATGGTGGCACTCTCCTGTAATCCTAGTGCCCATGAGTCTGAGCCAGGAGGATTGCCATGAGCTTGAGGCCAGCCTAGGCTACTTAGTGAGTTCAAAGTCAGCCTGAACTACATAGATTCTGTCTCAAAACAAAGATAAACAAACAAAAAAACAGAATTATCCAAAAATGTCAAAGCAATTTGTTAAGGCTTTTTCCACAAACCTACAATTCAAAGAAGTTTACACCTAGAATATTAATTATTGAACAATGTGTCAATGACAGGACCAAGCAAGAAACTATTTCACAGTAGCAAGGAAAGTAACAAATATCCAAGAATCGAAATAAAAGAATAACCTTGATAGTGCACCTATGGCAGATTTATAAGTGGCATTCAAATACAGATTTCTGGAAGCACTCGCTCTTTGATGCTAATGTCAACTTCAGAAATTCCCCAGGACTTCATTTATTTCTGAGAGCAATTGCAAATTCAGAGATCCCCAAGATCACTCAGACTCAATAATTTGCTAGAAAGGCAGAATACATTTTTAGGCTTACTGTTTATTGCAGCTAAAATACAAGTTAAAATTAGAAAACAGAAAAAGCACATAGGGCAGAGTCCAAGAAGGTACCAAATACAAAGCTTCCATTGTCCCCTCTTGGTAGAATCTGGATAGCTTTATTTCTTCAGTATCAATATCTGACAATAGCCATGAGTTATTATCAAAAACAAGGACACTCATGCTTCCAGAGATTTTAGTGGAGCTTCAGCGCTGCCCCCTGTGACTGATCATAGTCTCCAGTCTTTTCAGGAGGTGAGCTGATGACAGGGAATCCAAAGCATCCAACCTGAAGCACATTGTGAGTATGGCAAAAAAAAAAAAAGAAAAAAAAAAGGCCACCCTTAATTAGACTATCAAGTGGTCCAAGAACCCAAAGAAAACAAAAACTCTCCTGTTGATCATTATTTGCTGATGATATGATACTCTACATTGAAGATCCAAAAAACTCCACCAAAAAACTTCTAGACTTAATTGACAGATTCAGTAAAGTATCTGGATACAAGGTGAATACCCAAAAATCAATAGCCTTTCTATACACAAATAACAGACAGACAGAAAGAGAAATAAGGGAAAAAATTCCTTTTACAATAGCATCCAAAAAAATGAAGTATCTAGGAATCAATCTAACAAAAGAAACAAAAGATCTCTACACTGAAAACTACAGCACTCTGAAAAAAGAAATCGAAGAGGATATAAAAAAATGGAAAGATATCCCCTGCTCCTGGGTAGGAAGAATCAACATAGTGAAAATGGCCATACTACCGAAACTGCTATATACATTCAATGCAATGCCAATTGAAATTCCAACACTATATTTCACAGAACTAGAAAAAAGAATCCAAAAATTCATTTGGAACCACAAGAGACCTAGAATAGCAAAAGCCATTATAGGCAACAGTCACATGGCACCAGGTGTAACAATTCCCAATTTGAAACTATACTACAAAGCCACTGTGATAAAATCAGCATGGTACTGGCAAAGAAATAGGCCTGAGGATCAATGGAACAGACTGGAAGACACAAAAACAAATGCAGATGTACTCAGCTACCTCATCTTCGACAAAGGAGCTCACCATCCTCAGTGGAGGAAAGATAGCCTCTTTAATAAATGGTGTTGGAAAAACTGGATATCAACCTGTCACAGATTAAAATTAGACCCTTATCTTTCGCCATGCACTAAATTAAAATCCAAATGGATTAAAGATCTAAATATTAAAACAGAAACATTAAACTTGCTGGAAAGTAAGTTAGGCAGAACTCTGGAAGACATTGGTATAGGAAAAGACTTTATGAACAAATCCTCAGTAGCACGGGAACTAGCAGAAAGAATCAACAACTGGGATCTCATCTTACTAAAAAGCTTCTGTACTTCAAAAGAAACCATTAGCAGAACTAAGAGACAATCTACAATGTGGGAAAAAATTTTTACCAGCTGTACCTCAGACAAAGGACTATTATCAAGGATATATAAAGAACTCAAAACAATCAGTCCCCCCAAATATAAAGACCCGATCCAAAAATGGGCATCCGAAATGAACAGACATTTCTCATACAAAGAAGTGAAAGCAGCAAGAAAATATATGAAAAAATGTTCCACATCACTGGTCATTCGAGAGATGCAGATGAAAACAACACTGAGATTCCACCTCACCCCACAAAGAATGGCTGCTATCAAGAAATCACACAATAACAAATGTTGGCGGGGTTGTGGGGAGAAAGGAACCCTCCTCCATTGTTGGTGGGAGTGCAGACTAGTGCAACCACTATGGAAATCAATATGGAGATACCTCAAAGAGCTTGGACTGGAGGTTCCATTTGACCCAGCCATCCCTCTGTTGGGTATCTTTCCAAGAGAACTAAAAGAATCATATCACAGAGAAGTATGTGCACCCATGTTTATAGCGGCACAGTTTGTAATAGCTAAATCTTGGAAACAACCTATTTGCCCATCCGTTGGAAACTGGATAAAGAAGATGTGGTTTTTCTATAAAATGGAATATTACTCAGCCATAAAGAGCGAGAGAATAGATTCATTCATAGGAAAATGGATACATATTGAAGATATACTCCTAAGTGAAATAAATAAGTCCCACATGTGTAAATACCTAATAGTTTCCCTGGTGTGAATATTCTGCAACAATGCATAAGATTCTAATAAGATTATTGACATTTAGAAATGGGAGGAAAGGAGCTAAAGGTGTAGGGAAGGTGTGATACGTAGGGGAAGAACAAAAAGGGAAAAGAAAAAATGTGAGAGAATGAAAAGATGAAAATAAAGTGTTTGTAGATGGGGAGGGGAGGAGGGGGTGAAGGGAGGGCAGAGGTAAGGGGAAAAAAATGAGAATCAAGACTTGCCATGTAAAGGTACATGATCCCAACAATGAATGTAACTGTACTGTATCCCTAAATGTACCAATAAACTCAATTAAAAAAAAACTCTCCTGTTGAAATGGAGCCCCTTTAAAATAAAGATTTGAGTTTTTGGTAAGATGATGGACTAGAAGTATCCTTCATTTGAATCTCCTAGTGAGAAGAGTTAAGAGTTAGAAAGGAGAAACTATATTTCAAGAATGAAAAAAGAAATAGGTCCATGAATCAATAAAAAATGGGACAAGAAAGCTAAGAGGCACAAAGAATGAAAAAGACAACAGAATAAAATGTGAAACTGTCTGCAAAGCCAGCTCTGGCTCCTCAAGGGACATCAACCCAACTCTGCAAGCACAAGGTAAGCCCAAAGAGAGCAGGCAGCCATAGTTGCAAGAGAAGCCCATGGTATTGTAAGCTGTAAATCCAGTTGTGGGAACTGAATCTGAAAGTAGCTCTTACTTCATGGCTTTGAGGAAGTCCTCTGAAGTACCTGCCAAAGCAATGAATGATTGAACCAGAAATCATCTTAAGAGAAGGTGTATTGTTTGAGACAAAACTACTTCAGGGATTAGCAGTTAGAGAACAGCTACACTTCAAGATCCCTGGGGGACACCCTGATGCAATCACTTTGTGGGAGAAAGCCACAGAATTGATTATAGAGAGGGGAAAGAGTTAGTGACACACAGGCCATCAGAGAAGTTTAAACTGCGGAGAGCTTGGGCTGTGGAGATGCTATCATAATTTCTGTACAAACCAAACTTGCAGTTCCAAAAATGAAGAGTGAAATCACAAACCAAAGGAGGAAGTTATGAGAGTTTTTCTGGAAATAATAAGAGAAAGCTTGTGATAGATGTTTTCTATGGGGTATTCCAAATGGGAATTCAAATGGGGGTTCCCTGTCCTGATCTTTTATGCATAAGCAGAGCATAGGAAGGGGCTTAAATTCAGAGGACTTCAGAAGAAAACTGGTTATCTTGCATTTGTCTCTCCAGGTCTTTTGAAATCTACGGTCTGGAGGCAAGGAGGAGCTGTTGAAGCTGTTAGCTACCTTAGCACTCTCTGGATGAGTCTTCCCCTTGGAGGGAAGAGTCCTTATCTCTCTATTCTCATCCCAACCTTTATCCTTCATTCCGATATTTTCTTTTACACTTCTAACCATAACCATCTGCTTCCTTAATTGGCTTCTTGAATTTGCTCTTTCATTGGGCTGAACCCATTGTTAGGCTTCTCTAACTGCCTGCTCATAATAAGTAACCTAAGCTACTACATTCCCACCTCTGAAGAAATGTCCCTAACTGCCATTAGGAGAGGACTGAAGACCAAATCTGGCTACTTCAAGCTGAGAAGCGTCAATGTAGGAGAGATGGTGGTCAAAGATTTTATTCAGAGAAATAATCTAAGGAGCCTCTAATAGAGGTCAAATTGGAGTTTAGCAGCTATGAAATCTCTTTAGAGGGTCTATCTAGTGGACTCAGTAAAAGAAGTCCAGCAAAATCATTGTTGGTTTCAGATGACCATGACCATGACCATGACCATTCAGAGTCTGACAAGTTCTAGCCGAGAAGAAAGAAATTTCACTAAGATATTAAGAATGCATGGCCTAAGTGGTTCTGGCACCTGCTTTGCAAGCACAGGGACCCAAGTTCGATCCCTGGTACAAAAAAAAAAAAAAAAAAAATGAA
>NW_022900951.1:49345749-49369215 GCF_012274545.1 Fukomys damarensis | reverse complement strand
GGACCAGAATAAAGACAAAAGGGTGTAACTAGAGGAAGGAGCCAGGTCCCGACACTATACTTAAAGAACTGAAATAAGGATTGTAGCCAATTTGGTCCTAGACCTGCCTGCTCAGAGAGTTCTTCTATAAGTTTGATGTTTCCTTTCATGGCTTAAAGGTCTTCCTCCACCTGATGTGAGTCATTTATCCAAAGACAACAAGTTTCATTTATTAGTGTACAAGTCCTTCCACTTTGGGCCATAAGGAGATTGAGGGCCCTGGTTTTAAAGGACTATTCTAGATAAGCAATTTAAAGACTCTTTCTGAGATTCTATAGGTGCCACTGAGTCTGTTGATTCATAACAGTAATCATCTTTGTGGTAGGGGAGTGCCTGCAAACCAAAGGAATTATTTAGCATTTGCATGTCCTGAATCTTGACTCTCTAGTATAGGGCTGTCATGTGTGCATGTCTGTCTCAATTTCATTTCTCCAGTCCTTCATAAAAGGGCTTATTAGATATGTCTTTTTTTAATGCTATGATTGTAGAGACTGCTCTATGAAGGACTGAAGAGGCCATTTCCTCTAGACTTAGTACCGTTATCTTCCAAATACCTGCTACCACATTACAAGCTCCTTTCCATTTATAGGGCAGCAACAGATACAAGTCTGTCCTGTATAAGATATATAATCCTATTTGCTCAAGGGAGGAAACCCTGAGGATTCCTAGGGGATAAAACCTTTCATTTGCTGTGAATCCCCCAGGGTCATCTATTTTAGAACAATCTCAGGGAAAGAGCTCTTTTGATAATCCCAATTGATCTCTGTGTAAATATTTCTATAGGAAAGGTCCATTAAAAGCACAGTGTAAGCAGCCAGGCGTGGTGGCGCATGCCTGTAATCCCAGCACTTGGGAAGCTGAGGCAGGAGGATCACTGTGAATTCAAGACCAACCTGGGCTACATAGTGAGTTCCAGGTCAGACTCAGCTACATAGTGAGACCCTGTCTCAAAAAACAAACAAACAAACAAAAAGTACAGTGTAGGCAAGCAAAGTGGTTAGGGATATAAGAGAAAGCCAAGATTCAGAAAAGCTCTGAAAGAATGCTTCCTGGGTAAGAGGCATAGAGTGACTGGTTACAAATATCCTGAGTTATGACAATCTTGGTATATCGGCATATAAGGGGAGAAAAATTAAAAGAGCTCTTAAGTGTATGGCAGGTATCCATGTAATTAGTTAATTCGTGGCAATGGGAGCTAGGGAGTTAAGACTCTGAACTCCTTCTACTGGATTTTTAAGTACCTGGGTTGTGATACAATGCCCAATTTCCCCAGGAAGCACTTCCATAAAGGTTCTATTTTCTTTTTTGTATAACCAAGTGCTGTCAAGATAACATAAGATAATGTTACAGAATTTAGGTAATAAACATCCTACCCAAGAGGCTCTTTTATGTGACTGAATGCAAAGGGAAGAATTTCTGCACAGCTCAACTGCTTGTCTCACCCTAAATTTTGCTTTAACTCCTAAGGGTTTGCTATTGTCCTGATTAAGGATAAAAATTGATGCCAGGACATACTGACAGTAGCAATCTGTTCAAGGGACAAAGGCAAAACTACTAACAGGCTTTGGGGGTAAGCTTTCTCTTGTGGACATATCTGGCAATTATATTAGTAATTTCCCTGCTGTTTGATGAAAGAAATGACTACAACCAGAGGATGCTGCTAAGCAAAAGATTGAAGGGAATGGGTAAGAAGGAGAAGGGATGGGAGTATGAGAGAGAAGGTAATGTCTCTCATAATTGGGAATTCTTTAGCAACTCCTTTTTGGAGGAAGCATGGTGAATTGCATAAAAGGGGATACAATGGAAATTTCCAAAAGCAGGATTAGGTATAACATGGAGAGTTGAAACACTTTATCATTACTTATCTCCTGAGGGTCTAACAATATTTTCTTGAAGAGAAGTTTTAAGCCCTGGAAGATTCACGGTATTGATCCATTACTTCAGTTTCCAGTGGTGCATCTGAATTCCATGGCTGAAATTGAGAGCGATGGATCCAGGATTTAATTCTGAGTACCTTGAGGACCATGGAGTAGAGAGGATCACCTTGTATGCTCTTTCCCATGTAGGCTATAGGGAGGAAGAGAAGGGAATAGCTTTACCAGCACCAGGTCCCCTAGCTATAACAGAGGAGGCTTAGTCTCTCAAAGTTATCCTTCAGATCACTGTTGGAGAGTCTACTGAAACTTGGCTAGAGCTATAATATCCATAAGTTGGGAAGCAGTTTCCAAATCAACCAGGAAGTCATTGGTTAGGAAAGCTTGCCTCTATAACTTTTCAAAAAGACTTAGTCCTAGTATCTGTGGTGAATTTCTTATTTGTATCAGAGCTAAGGGAAGCAAAGTGGGAGACGAGTTTTCTGGGTGAGTTTACAGAGATGTCTCTTCAGGGTTTCATTTTTTTCAACTTTGGGGCTTCCAGGAACCATGGGAGTGGTATTAAATTCCTAGATCCTGGAACTCTCCCTGATAATGACCTTAATGAAAGGACCATTATTATTCTGGAGGCTACTAGAGTCCAGATGTAAAGATCCTTACCAGAGGTAAATGTCCTTGTCACCTCTGAAGGATTTTCCATCCTGCAAAGAAAAGCTTCCATCCAATTAGTGAAAGTATCTACCCAAACTAAGATATACTGAATTCCATTACTTTTGGCACATGGGTGAAATCCATTTGCTAGTCCTCCCCTGCATATCCCTCACTTCCATGGATTCTTCTATCGGGAAGTTTTTCTGACATTTCACAGGCTTGTACAGCTTGCTGAACTATAGGAAAGAGTCACCCATAAATAACCTCTGAGCCATTTGGTACATTTTTTTCTTTCATAGGTGAAAATCCTGGTGAAGAGATTTAATGAATTTTTATTGGTAGGCTGCAGGAATGAATACCTTTTCATTCTCCATTTGAAACCTCTTAGAAGCAAGGAGGTGATAACTCTGCAATAGGGTCCATTCTGACTCAGCGCAGGTATAATTTGTCTTGGCATTACCCAGGGTTATTTCTCCAAAAATAAGGGCGGAGCTCTGGATGAAATGGTGCTCAAGCTGCTGCCTTGGATTCTGCGCCAGCCAGTTTCCCTGTGTGGCTTTATCTGTTCCCTTTTCATACGCTCAGCGGTGTATAACTGCCACCTCAGATAGAAGATAAACAGAAGATAAGAAATACCCATTTCCTTGTGGTATTTAACAGAGTTACAATTCCTGACAGGAATTCTCCTTCCTTCCAGATAGTATCATGGGCATATAGCAACAATAAAGCATATTTTGAGTCAGTTTAAATACTACTCCTTGACCTTTACTGAGATCTAGTGCTCTGGTAAGCGCTATGAGTTCTGCCAGCTGGACACTAATTCCAGGAGTCACACAGGAATTTTCAAGAGTGAACTGTACAGTTACCACAGAATGTCCTTCCTTTCACACCCTATTTTGTACATATGAGCTTCCATCACAGAAAACAATCAAGCCATGATTAGCTAAGGGATTATCTTGGAGGTCTTCTCTAGATGTATAGTTGTTGATGATATCCTGTTTACATTCATGATCTGAAGTTTTATTTCCTTCTTGAAGAAAACTAGCAGACTTTGAAGAGGAACAGAACATTAGTTGGACAGCTGCTACTCCTAAAAATAATGCCTGATATTTAAGAAGGTAGTTATCAGAGAGACAAAGCTCCCTTTGGAAAGCAGAAGTCCAGCCACTTATGAGGACTAAAAAGAGTAAGTTCCTTCTCTAAGGTTTTCTTAATGTCTTTCAAAATCAGAGGGCTATTACTGCCACTGATTGAAGGCAAGTTGGCCAACTGTTAGCTACTATGTCCAGATCAAATGTCCTACTTGTTGTTCAGGCTCTTGGTACTGAGTTAAGACTCCAAGGCCATCTCATTCCTCTCTGTGACATATAAATTGAAGGACTGTCCTAGGTGGAGACCTAATGCAGGATCATGTACAAGTTTTGTTTGAATTTTTAAAAAACCTGCCGAGATCTTGGTTCCCAAATTAAAAAAAAAGTATTACATTTTTTAGTTTCTCTGATTTATTGATAAAGGGGTCTTGCTATCTCACATGGAATTCCGAGGTGATGAAAGCCAGTGATACAAAAAATCCCCTAAGTTGTTTTAAGGTCCTCAGGAGGAAAAATGAAGCATTTATATATATTTTTTTCTCATTGAAGCATTTTTAAAATATGCTCTTCCTTTAACCTTCAGGTTCCTTTGGAACCTAAGGTATTTTCCAGAGGAATTACAGCATTGGGTCTTAGATTGAGAAACTTTGTATCCCTTCTTGGCTAAAAAGTTCAGTATGCCTTGGATGCTTTGGCTTAACAGTTTCTCAAAAGGGGCACACGAAAGGATGCCATCTACACACTCTAGGACTCCAGCCTGGGGAAAATTAGAGTGGGCCAAGTCTCCAGAGTGTGTTATGTCTGGAGTGGGGTGTGCACCATGCCATGCCATGCCACCACACGCCACTGCTCTGCTGGAACACACAATTACTGGGCACATGCTGGTATCATAAACACTCACCTTCAGGAATGCTTTAAAATGACAGAGTTTAAAATAAAAGAAGATGGTTTATTTGGGCAAAAAGGTGGAAAAGAAGCAAGATAGATTACTACTCCGTGATAATAATTGAGTAGTGGGCATTAGAAGTGAACTACCTGTGAATTTTTGTCTTCAGCTCCCTTTTATTTATAACTAGTGATTTCTCCCATCTCCCATTTTGGGCAACTAGAAGTTGTTATCATCTGATTGGCTCGCTGGATGTCTTTGATCCTAATGTGAGCTAATTTTATCCAGCTATTTGATATCTTTCTGTCCCTTTGTGATGGATAAGTGTGTATGTGGTAGGAAGGGAAGCATCATAGACACATAACTTAGAGTTAATGATTAAGTAAAGGGGACATCCGTGTTTTATATATTAAACAAGAGTCCTTAGATGGCTGTTTCCTGTCTCTTGTGTTTTATCAGAAGTAAGTGAGGTGGGCTGATAACCCTGGCCTTTTTATATCCTTCAATATCTATATGTTCCTGGCTATATCCTTGTGTTACCTGTTAATATTTCCTGCTAAATTCTTATGTTAATTGTGTTACCTGGTGCTGCTTTCCCAACTCTCTCCCTCTCTCCCTCTCTCTCTCTGTCTTTTTAAAATTGTTGTATTCTTACTACACATGCAAAAAGCTACATTTAGTAAGGCTTTCTATTAATTTCTTTAATACAGATTAATGAGATTCTATTTTATCTTTTTTCCTATGACTTTCTTTTGCCTATGACTCCCTTTTCCTACAAAAGGTTTGTCAAATTAGTGAGGACTGTCTTTAAACCCTTGGTACAATACAGTCCATGTGAACTGAGTAGTTTGATCAGAGGGATCTTCAAATGCAAAATTAAATTGTGAACCAAGGTGGAAGGATATACACAAAAAAAATCTTCTTTCAAATTTCAAATTGTAAACCATGCTGCATTTTCAAGAATCTGGAATGAAAGAGTGCACAAGTTAGGCACTACAGGATATAAAGGTACTATCACCTCATTTATTAGTCAGAGATGTTGAACTAGTTGCCATTCTCCATTGGGGTTTGGAAAACTCAAAATGGGAGTATTTCAAGGTCTATTACAAGGTTTGGGGAGGCCCTAGACCTCTAAGTTGTCAATTATAGTCAGAAATCCCTTTACAGTCTCTAACCTCAATGAATATTGTTTTTGGTGAGGAAAAGAAGTCAGCCCTTTTGTTACAGGAACTAATACCAGAGATGATATATGAAATATTATATCTCCCAATCTGTTAACTATATGATACAGAGTTCTTATTCTCTAGAAATTAAAGAATGAGTCCTAGGAACAATGTAGGTCAAGAGTTGGAAGATACTTATTGATAGGAAAGCTCCTGGGGGGCAGAAGGGAAGGGGGCCTGCGTGCTTAGCTGGGGATTAAACCCATTTACAGAGGAGTTTTATAGGGTGAAACCCATATGGGCACAATGTGGGCCACAGCTATGAACATCTAAGAAGGTTACAGGTCTAGTCACTTAGGTAATGATGGTGCAATTGGGAAACAAGTCATGTAACAAGCACAGACGGAAAGAACAAAGATTCTCCTAGGAAGTGCGTATAGCGGTCTCTGGTCACCCACCAGGATTGTTGATGTCTATCTAGACTTCATTAGGCCCAGTGTTTCTTCTTTGAGGAAGTGTGTAGGTCTGGTCATCTTGTCTTTATCTTGAGGCCTGGTTTTCAGCCCATGTGCCTCTGGTGTAGTTGTGATATATTTAACCTCTGTCATGACGCTGTTGAGGACCTTGCCCAATCTGACTGTCTATACTATTTTGACCTAATTCAGCTATCTATAATAAATGAGCGCAGGCATTGCCTCTGCTGCCCACTGTATTCTTCCCTTAACCACACAGACGTCTGGATTAACCTCTGAATTTATTACTGGAAGGCACAGCACTGATTTTGGATGTATATAAATGATAGTGTTTAGGCAGGACAAGATATCTCATCCTATCAGGGGGCGTTGGCTTTCTGGCATAATTAGAAATGCAAGAGAGAATAAACAATCATCCCAAATACAGCTATGGGGCTGTGAGAAATATCTATCTACAGCTTTTCCAGTTATGTCTTTAATAATAATATTGAAAAAGGAGGGCTGACCACAGTTGGAGAGAACAACAGAAATACCTGTTCCCAAATCAAAGAGACAATTAATTTCTTTCACCTTTATAGCTAGTCATTCAGTGCTAATGAGTAGTGAAGACAATATGAGTTATAGGAGCCTGTAAGGATCCAACAGGCCCCTCAGCTTACTTGTTGGATCAACTGAAAGATTAAACTAAACTCCAAAGATGTTTACCTCTGAAGGAAATCACACTTGTTATGGTTTATAGACTGGGCAGGGGCAGGTGGCTCCTTGTGTAGGGACAAGGGGTCATAGGCAGGAAAAAAGAGAAAAAGCGATCTCATTAAACTTTACTAAAGAAATTAATAGGAAGCCTTACTAAGCACATCTTTTGCATGTACAGTTGAACTCAGAATTAAAAGAACAAAGGGAGAGAGAGAGTGGGGAAAGCACCAGGTAATGCAATTAACACAAGAATTTGGCAGGAAGTGTTGACAGGCAACACAGGGATATAGCCATTAACATGAAAGTTCAGGGTAACAAGCTCCCCTAACGCACCTTCAATCAAATGCAAAAGAGATAAGAAACAGCCATCTAAGGGCTCTTATTTAATATATAAAACACACATGTCCCCTTTACTTAATTATTTTTAATTAATTTTATTGGTACATTTATTATATAACATATAATGACATTCATTATTGGAAATCTGTACCTTTACATAATCAGTTTTGGTTCTTATTTTTTCCCCATTCCTGTGCCCTCTGTTCAATCCCTCCCTCCATCCCTCCATGTCTAAAAAGACTTTGTTTCCATTATTTTTCATTTTCTCATATTAATTCCATTCTGTTTTTTCCTTTCCCCTATCCTTCCCATTTCCCCTTCCCCTTTGTTCCTCCTCTTCCTATTTCACAATATCTATTACAACTTTTAGTCATTATTTACGCTTTCAATTTCTCACACTAGAGAAACTATTTGGTATTTATGCATGTGTGTCCTATTCATGTCACTTAAAAGTATTGCCTCTAAAGGTGTAGAGGAAGTGGGAAGGGTAGGAAAGGAAATAAGGGAAAAGAAAAAAATCTAAGAAAATGGAAAAATTGAAATAAAGTTTTTGTAAATAAGGAAGGGAAGAGGGTGTGAAGGAAGGGCAGGGGGATGGAGAAAAAAATGAGAACCAAGAACCTGTCATATAAATGTACAAGATCCTAATGATGAATGCAACTGTACTGTATACCTAAAAAGTACCAACAAACTCAATGAGAAAAAAAGTATAGCCTCAATATGTATCCATTTAGCTATAAATGTCTCTAATTTCTCATTTTTAATGGCTGAGTAATATTTCATTTTGATTTAAAAATTTTTTTCTTTATCCAGTCTTTCATTGATGGGCAAATGGACTACTTCCAAGTTTTAGCTATTACAAATAGTGCTGCTACGAAGGTGGGCACACATATGTCACTGTGGAATGATTCTTTTAATTCTTTAGGGAAGACACCAAGCAGAGTAATAGTTGGGTCAAATGGAACTCCCAATCCTAGTTTTTTGAGGTATCACCATAGTGATTTACACAGTGGTTGCACCAGTCTACACTACCACCAGCAGTGGAGCACTGTATCTCTTTCCCCACAGGCCCAACAGCATTTGTAATTGGTTGATTTCATGATAGCAGTCATACTTTCTGGGGTGAGGTGGAATCTCAACATTGTTTTCCTTTGCATTTCTCAAGCGACCAGTGATGTTGAACATTTTTTCATATGTTTATTTCTATTTCTACTTCTTTGTCTGAGAAATATCTATTCATTTCAGGTGCCCATTTTTGGATTGGGTATTTGGGAGTTCTGACTTTTTAAGTTCTTTATATATTCTAGCTCACATTGTGGGTTATCTCTTCACACTATTGGTCATTTCTATTGCTATGCAGATGATTTTTTAATAAGAAGTCATCCCGCTTGTTGATTGTTTATGCTAGTTCATGGGCAACTGAGGTTTTCTTCATAAAATCTTTCCCTACACCATTTTCTTTCTTTTTTTCTTCATTTAGTTTATTGGTACATTTTAGGTATACAGTACAGTTACATTCATCATTGGGATCTTGTACCTTTACATGACAGGTCTTGGTTCTCATTTTTCCCCATACCCATTCTCTCCCTTCACCCCCTCCTCTCTTCCCTATTTACAAAAACTGTATTTCATTTTTTTTCTTTTCCTTTATTTCCTTTCCCCTACCCTTCTCAATTCCCAAACAACTTTAGCCCTTTTCTTCCTATATCACATTGTAAAATATACCATTAGGATCTTATTTGCAATTATAGTTTTTCACACCAGAGAAATTATTTGGTATTTACACATGTGACTCATTTATTTCACTTAAGAGTATATCCTCAATATGCATCCATTTTCCTATGAATGACACCAATTTCTCATTCCTTATGGCTGAGTAGTACTCCATTTTATAGAAAAAATGCCTCTTCTTTATCCAGTCTCCAAATGATGGGAAAACGGGCTGTTTCCAAGTTTTAGCTATTACAAACTGTACACCATTTTCTTCAAGAGATCTCCCTAACCTCTCTTCCAGCTGGTTTAAAGTTTCTGTTTTAATATTTAGATCTTTAATCCATTTTGATTATAGTTTAGTTTATGGTGAGAGATATAGGTCTAGTTTTAGTCTTTGGCAGGCTGAAACCCAGTTTTTCCAGCACTATTTATTAAAGTGTCTATCTTTCTTCCAGTGAGGGTGTTTGGCTCCTTTGTCAAAGATGAGGTGGCTTAGTGTGTCTGGACTTGTTTCTGTATTTTCTAATCTGTTCCACTGATCCTCAGTTCTGTTTCTTTGCCTGCACCATGCTGTTTTTATCACAGTAGCTTTGTAGTATAGTTTCAAGTTCGTATTGTGATTCCCCCTACTTTGCCTTTATTGCCTAAAATTGCTTTTACTATTCTAGGTCCCTTCTTGTTCCAAATGAATTTTTTTCTCATCAAGTTTATTGGTACATTTTAGGTATACAGTACAGTTACATTCATTATTGGGATCTTGTACCTTTGCATGACAGGTCTTGGTTCTCATATTTTCCCCTTTTCCCTGCCCTCCCTCCTCCCCTCCTCATTTACAAACACTTTATTTCCAATTTTTCATTTTCTCATATTTTTTTCTTTTCCCTTATCACATTTCCCCTACCCTTCCCACTTTCCCTACACCTTTAGCCCTTTTTTTCCTATTTCACATTGCCAATTATCTCATTAGGATCTTATGTACTATTATAGTTTTTCACACCAGAAAATTCAGAGTTTTTCTGTTTCTTTTGTTTTTTTTTACTGGGGATTGAACTCAGGACCTTGTACTTGCAAGGCAGGCAACAGAACCACTGAGCCAAATTCCTGGCCCTCCAAATGAATTTTTGATTGTTTTGTCAAGGTCTGTGAAGTGTGCTGCTGGGATTTCAATTGGGATTGCATTAAATATATATATGGGAGTTTTGGAAGTATGGACATTTTCACTATGTTGATTCTTCCTACCCAGGAGCAACCAATGTCTTTCCATTTTTCTGATACCCTCTTCAATCTCTTTTTTCAGAATGCTGTAGTTTTTAGAGTAGATGTCTTTGATATCTTTTGTTAGGTTGATTCCTAGCTATTTTTGGATGCTATTGTAAAAGGAATTGATTGCACCATTTCTCTCTCAGTGAATCTGTTTTTCATGTACAGAAAAGCTATTGATTTTTGTGTGTTAACCTTGTATCCAGCTACTTTCCTAAATTTGGTTATTAACTCTAAAAAGCTTTTGGTTGAGTTCTTGGGACCTTCTATATAGAGTATTGTGTCATCTGAAAATAATAATAATTTGACTTCTTTATTTCCTACCTTTATTCCTTTTATTTCTTTCTCTTGTCTAATTGCTGTGGTTAAGTTTCCAAAACTATATTAAACAGGAGTGGTGATAGTGGACATCCTTGCCTCATTCCTGATTTTAGTGTGAAGGATTTCAATATTTGACCATTTAGTATGATATTGGCTGTAGGTTTTCATAGATGTTTTTTATCGAATTGAGGTAGAGCCCATCTATTCCAATTTTCTATAGGGTTTGTATCATGAATGCATGTTGGATTTTGTCAAATGCTTTTTCTGCATCTATTGAGATGATCATATGATTTTGTCCTTGGCTCTATTAATACAGAGCAATACATTTATTGATTTGTGTATGTTTAACCATCCCTGAATCCCCGGGATAAATCCTGCTTGGTCAGGGTGTATGATCTTCTTGATGATCTTCTGCATTCTCTTTGCCAGTATCTTATTGAGGATTTTTGCATCTATGTTCATTAATGAGATTGGCCTATAGTTCTCTTTTTCAGTTGCAACTTTCTCTGCTTTGGGGATCAAGGTGATGCTTGCTTCCAGAATTAATTTGGGAGTATTGTTTCCCTTTCAGTTTCACTGAAGAATTTAAATAGTATTGGCAGTAGTTCCTCTCTAAATGTCTTGTAGAATTCAGCAGTGAAAGTATCAAGGCCCATACTTTTCTTAGTTGTTAAGTTTTTAATTACAATTTCAATTTCATTGAATGATGTTGTGTCATTTGGAATTTTTAGGTCATCTTCCTTCAACTTTGTTAATTCATACATATCTAGGAATCTGTCCGTTTCTTCTGTATGTTCCATCTTATTGGTGTAAAAGCTCTTGAAGTAGGTATTAATGATCCTCTGGATTTCTGCTGGGCCCATTATAATTTCACCCTTTTCATTCTTAATTGCATCGATAGGGGCCTTTTCTTTCCTTATTTTGATAAGATTGGCTAATGGTTTATCACTTTTGTCTATTCATTCAAAGAACCAACTCTTGACTTCATTGATTTTTTTGTATCTTTCTTTTAGTTTCCATTGCATTGATTCTTGTCTTTTGTTTGTAATTTCCTCCCTTTTATGAGCTTTGGATTTGTCCTTCTCTTCTTTTTCTAGAAGCTTGAGGTTCAACATCAGCTTATTTAAGTGTGATCACTCTGTTTTCCTAATATGTATATTCAGTGCTATGAGTTTCCCTCATAAGGCTGCTTTCATTGTGTCCCACAGATTCGGATATGTTGTACTGTCATTGTCATTTAATTGTAGGAACTGTGTGATTTTTTTCTTTACAATCCTCTGTGACCTACTGGTTATTTGGAAGTGCATTGTTCAATATTCATGTGTTTGTGAAATTCTTGTGATATTTTTGCCATTGATCTCAATTTTAATTGCACTGTGGTATGAAAATATACAGGGGATCACTTCAATTCCTTTGCACTTACTTAGACATGTTCTTTGAGTGAGTATGTGGTCTATTTTGGAGAATGACCCCTTTGCAGCTGAAAAGAATGTGTATTCAATTTTGTTGGGTGGAATCTTCTGTAAACATCTGTTAAATTCATTTGTTCAAGAGTTTGATTGAGTTCTAGTGTTTCATTTTTATTTTCTGTCTAGTTGATATATCTATTTGTGACAGTGGCATTTTGAGGTCCCCCATTACTATTGTGTTAGTGCTTTTTAAATTTTTCATGTCTGTTAGTATTTGCTTTATATAGTTGAGCATATAAATATATATTTATGATTGTCAGCTCTTCCTCTTGGATTGTTCCCTGTACAAGGATGCAGTGTCCTTCTTTGTCTCTCTTAATCAGTGTTTGTTTGAAATCCACTTGATCTGCAAAAAGAATAGCTACTCCTCTTTTGGGGGGTTTCCTGTTGTATGGAGTATTTATTTCTACCGTTTAAGTTTCAGTCTATGAGTCTCTTTGCGAATTAAGTGTGTTTTTTGTATGTAGCATATTGTTGGATCTTGCTTCTTGACACTTTCTGCCCTTCTATTTATTTTGATTGGTGAATTGAGACCATTAACATTGATGATTATAACTGATATGTATTGACTTATCATTGTCATGACTTTTACTTTTTGTAGGATTCACCCCTTTGCATTTAATTGCTTCCATGCCTGACAGTTTCATTCTACTGGGATTCCTGGTGTTGTGATCCTAATTTTCATTTCCTAGGATATTGTTTAAAATTTATTGGAGTGCTGATTTGGTATTCATGGAGTTCCTAAGGTGCTCTTTGTCATGTAAGTATCTTATTTCTCCATCAATTTTTTAAATTGAGTTCACTGGTACATTTTAGGTACACAGCACAGTTACATTCACTATTGGGATCCTGTGCCCCTACATGATTGTCCATCAATTTTGAAAAATAGTTTTGTAGGGTACATCATTCTGGGCTGGAGGCTGTTTTCCTTTGGAGTTTGAAATGCATAACTCCAAGCTCTTCTTTCCTTGAGGGTTTATATTAAGTATGCTATGATTCTGATAGGCTTTCTTTTGTTTGTGATTTGTTTCTATTTTCTAACTCATTGTAGAATTATGTTTTTCTTTTGGGTTTCTGGGATTCTTAACTACTATATGCCTATGTGTAGATTTTTTTTAATCCTGCCTATTTTGAGTTCTATATGCCTCACATATCTACGTCAAATTGTTTTCCCTTACTAGGGAAGTTTTCTGCCATTACTTCTGTGAAGAGTTTTCTTATGTTGTTTGCACTCCCTCCTGTTTCTTTATTGACTCTGATCAGTCTTATTCTTCTTTGCATCATCTAGCAGCTGTTGGATTGATTTCTCATGATCGCTTTCTATTTTTAAGAAAATTTTCTTTTCCTGGTCACTAATTGCAATCCTATCTTCTATATGTGAAATTCTATCTTCACATTGACTCATTCTGCTGTGTAAACTTTCAATGGAGTTTTTCATCTCCTGGAAATCTGTTTGTATCTATTTTATGGATTCCATTTGTTTCCTATGTTGGGATTCCATCATATTCCTCAGCTCATCTATTTTTTTAAAAATCTGTGTCTGCTGTAGATTCATAAATCATGTCTTGCACTATGGGCACAATCTCTACTGTTAACCGAGAAATTATTTCTGACTTAATTTTTTTCCAGATCCTCTGTTGTTGCCAGTTCTGGGAGTCCAGGTGATTGAGTATCAGATTGTTCCATCTCATTTACCTTTGGGGTTGCCTTAAGTGATGTGGAAGTCGCTTTTGGGACTTGTTTTTCATGTCTTCTCATTTCAATAGATGCAGCCTGCTGTGTTTTTATTGAGACAACTTTTTGCTCACCCAGTTGTCTTTAATTCTCAGACAGTCACCAAGTGGCCTTTTCTCTGCTGCTCACCAGTGTGCCAATTCCTGGAGTCAAATCACTGGTGCTATTGGTTGGGCCTCTGACTGAAGGTTGTGCATCTGTGCAGCTCTTTCCTGGGTGAGCCTTGGCTGAACAGGTTTGCCAGAGCCTCTGGGTTCAGGTTAGGTCCCTGGCTGGGATCTGCCCAAGGCTGTGCTTGTCTGGACCACACCACTGCTTCCCAGGATCTCTGCACACTCATAGATGGTATGGGGCAGACTTCTCACTCCCCTTTACTTAATTATTGTTATTATTTGGTACCACAGATTGAGCTCTGGTCCTTGTGCTTGCAAGATAGGTGGAGGAGACACTGAGCAAAATCCCCAGCCCCTATTTACTTAATTATTAACTCTAATTTACCTTTCTATGAGGATCCCCTTTTCACTGCACACACACACACACACACACACACACACACACACACACACACTCATCCATTACAAAGGGATGGGAAAAATCAAAGGGCCAGATAGAATGTAGATAGATGTGCCCAGGTTTGGATCAAAGACAGGTAGAGAGCCAATCAGGTGGTGAACTTCTAGATGCTCACATGAGAGATGGGAGAAATCATTAGTCCTAAATAAAAAAGAGGTGAGGGATAAAAATCCAGTGACATTTATTTCTAATGCCTTCTACTCTCCCAGGGTAGCTATCTATCTCCCTTTTTCATTCTCTTCTAAATAAATTGTCTTATTTAATTTTAAACTCTTCCTCTATAATTTATTATTGAAGGCAAGAGTTTAGAACCCCAGGAGCATCCAGGTAACTCTCTTTTCCAGCAGAGCAGTGGCACAAAAGGGTGTACATCCCTCCAAAGATTTGCCATTTTGGTACATGGGCTGGGAAGTGATAAAAGAAAATGGCTGAAAATGATCACTGTGCAGTCTTTGAGTCTTTGGCCATAGTTTTCCTAGGACCAACCTCTTGGCTGGGCCTTTAATGGGTGGGCTATAGGAGATTTAACTTTCAAAAAGTACACATTTCATGTACAGATACAAATTCCCTATGATGAATGTTATCATTATGTATATCTAAAATGTACCAATAAAGGTTTTGCATAAAAAATGTACATATTCAGCTTCCACTGAGCTAACATTGGTCGTTTTGCTGGTTTGGGGCTATAGCCAAAAAGTAATGTTAGAGCACTCTATGGAGGACTTTGCCTCATAAACTTAGGATTTCTTCAGTAAAATTAAATGTAGTTATCAGCCATTGCAGGTCTTAAGACTTGGAGAACAGGTTTCACTGGGATAGTCTGGCCTGATCATTCCCTCTCTCCCACCTCCACACTGGTAGAGGAGAATGTTGAGCCTGTATGGCCTCAATTTCCTTTCCAGTTTGATTCTCTGGTGGTGGGGTGACAGTCTTAGCTCTTTAGATTCCCCATTCTTGCCTTCCTAGGCTATGAGTGAGAATTCATGAGAAGACCATGTCATTAACTCACTGAGCACATGAGGAAGCAAACTTTTTTTGGCTGATCTTTATTCCAATATCTCTCTCTCTCTCTCTCTCTCTCTCTCTCTCTGAGTCATGTTTCTCCTAAAGATCAATGCAGAGACCCAAAAAGGTTTTAGTCAGCCTTTCTTTTTTTCATGTATCTATAAGGGAGGAAAATGACAAATGTGGTTTTGCTAATGAGTATGCTTGAGCTTACTAGACAGTGAATACAGGCTTTAATCTGTCAGTTTGGCTTTAATCTGTGAGTTTCTTAGACATATTACAGAGACTGGCACAAAAAGATTTTCAGAATGGGCTTCAAATAAAACAGCCCTGCTATTGAGAGAAATTAATATGGATAGTTGGGTAGATACCACAAAATGTCTCATAAATCTCTTTTTCCTAAGGCCCTGGGTGGGATTTCTTCTGAGATATTACCTGCCTCTTAAGGGAAGTGATAGATCTCCTCCTCAGGCTGGGATTTTTCTTTTAAAACAAGGCCCTGTCTGGACTTCTCCTGGGGTGTTTTGCCTTGCCTCTCCTGGGAACTAACTAGGTGCTCATTCACCAAAACCTTTCCAGAAATCCAGCCTAGTCAGTGCTCATTAGCACCTTCCCCTTTCAAACTTATCACATTCTTGGCCAATCCCCACCCCTACCATAACTACGCTGTGCTAACTGTGAAGACACCCGCCTCTTGCCCTCTCTCTTTTGAGGCAGTGATGGCTGTGGAGCCCCTGCCACCAGTCTGTGTGTCAGGGATGAGCTGGGGGAACCACCACGGGGGCAATGGCCAGGGCTGGGACACCCTAGATGGGCCAGAGTCTCAATGGAGCAGAGTCCTATGCTACAGGCACTAGCTCCAGATGTGCCAGGAGGAATGGCTGCCATTCTGGCCTTGCTCAAACACCCATGCCTATTTCCCAAGGAGTGGAATGTCTGCCCAGTTCCCTATGTCACTGCTACTGCTGCTACTAAGCTCCCTTAAGCCATGTGCCCATGTGGTGTGAGAACATCCACTGGGGCATCCCCACAGGCAGAGCCTGCCTCCCCTCCCTCAGCCTGCCTGGTGATGTTGAGCCATGTTGCTTGCCACCATGCCACCACTCCCCCAACCAGGGCCTGCCTCCTGAGCCATGCTGTTACCTACCCCCCAAAAATGACAGCCACTATTAAAATTTGCCTTTCATAGCCTAGCCTCTTTACAAAAAGAAGGGCCTTCTAGAAAGCTCTCTAAGTTTAAGACAAAGGACAACATTACCAGAAACATAGAGAGGGTCACCAGTGCCCTAATCCAATTCCCAGGAAAAAGAGAGAGAGAGAGAGAGAGAGAGAGAGAGAGAGAGAGGAGTAGTGCTGGCTTCAAAGACATGCACAGGTAAGATGCATATTTCTGAAGGTAGTAGGAAGCCAGGGAGGCAGGTGAAGATAGTAGGAAGCCAGGGAGGCAGGTTGAGGCCATACTTAAACTTCCTAGTGAGATAGTGAGATGGGAGACTTTCTGTCTCTGCTTTACAAGGCAGAAAAAGGATGTCTAGGTAGAAACCTGCAACAGGGCAGGTTAGGGCTTAGGCAAGCCTTTTAGCAGTAAAACCAAGGGATACTATGGCTAGGGAATGGTCAATGGTCAAAATGTAGAGACTCTCTCTCTCTCTCTCTCTCTCTCTCTCTCTCTCTCTCCATAGATACTAGGCCATCAGGAAATTCACCACAAAGTTCAACCCTAGAATATCTTTTTAACCATTGGAGAGAGGTAGATCCCCAAAGCTTGAAAAAGGAAAGTCCTTATCTTTTATTATACCAATGCATTTTTCTTTGGTGGTACCCTATTAAGGGATAACAAGCTAGGTAAAAGTTTTTTTTATGTCATTTAATATCTTGTTATAAGATAAAGAAAATTGACTAGAGAGTTATTCTATACCAAGATTTAAATGAATTTCAAAGATAAAAATGTTATCGTGATTGCCATGCTAAAATGCATAGCGGCCATTGATTTCAAGTCTTCTCTGTAAAACTTTGTAATTGTTGTCTGTTAACATTCTGCAGATTCAGTTTCTAAGGCAACCATAATTGATGAGAAAGTAACAGTTCTCTGGCTATACTTTATATTTCAAAGTGTTTGATATCCAGATGACAATATAATAATAAAGCTCACTGCTCCCACTTCAATAGTGGTGGAACGGACCTTCTCAGTATTCCACAAATAAGATTTAAAGACCACAGTTAAAGATGTAACTGGGCTTAACAGATAGCCAATATTTTGGCCCTGACCCTACAAGGTCAACAAGGACCTAGTATCCTACAACTTTGAGCAAGGAGACTGCTGGACCCCAGAGGATAAGAGTCAACCAGTACACAGTGTGCTAGAAAGAAGGGTCACCAAAGGAGAAGGTCTTCCATGAATTCATGGTTAGTTACATGGTCAAGCAAGACCATGACCCATTCTCATGGCTCACACTGACCAAAGAGTGGAGACACTCTGTATATGGTTCCAAAAGTAAAGCCTAAAGAGATTGACTTTGATAGATAATAAAATGTTAATTTTGGTTAACACATGTCTTACTTTAACTGGTTTTGAATACTGGCAAAGGAGTATAACTGAAGACATATAAAAGTAATAAAAATAAAAATATAGGCTAAACTTCAGAAGGACTCCATTCATTGTCCCCTGCTGAAAGTTTCTAGCTATACCTGTAGACAAGTCTAGGAGCCAATTGGCTACATTTTTATTCCACTCCCTTAAGAACAATGTCTGACAATGTGAAATAGGAAGAAAAGGGCTAAAGGTGTAGGGAAAGTGAGAAGGGTAGGGGAAAGGGAATAAGGGAAAAGAAAAAATATGAGAAAATGAAAAAATTGAAATAAAGTGCTTGTAAATGGGGAGGGGAGGAGGGGGTGAAGGGAGGTCAGGGACAAGGGGAAAAATGAGAACCAAGACCTGTCATATAAAAGTACAAGATCCCAGTAATTAATGTAACTGTGCTGTATACCTAGAATGTACCAATAAACTCAATAAAAAGGAAAAAAAGGACAATGTCTGACATGCTTATTCTGGTGTTTGTGCTTTGGTTGTATATTCCTTAATCTCTTGGTAAAGTTTGTTCTTACCTAGAGGCTGCCAAACTCCAAGTGATCCTACTGATGAGAACCATGGTAAAGGTGCCTGACTCCTTCTGCTGAGGCCCATCAGATAGATCTCCCTTCTAAAATCTTCCACAATTAAGCACATCACATTTAATCTCAGTTTCCCATAAGTATAAATTATGTAGACAAATTTTCAGCCAAAGGATAACACAGATAGCCTCTAATGATCAACTGCCAATAGAGTCCTTATTTCCAACAGGAATTTTTTTAATGTGATCTTTACTGTCTGCATTTCTATCAGCATTCTAACCTTCTGAAATCTGAATCATCAAGCTCAGTTTACAGAATTTTAGGGCTTCTTTAGTTTGTATTCCAAAAGCTTCCAAACTCCTCCCTCAACCAGTTCTAAATGTTTCTGAACAACATAATCAGATATAGTCCCAACAATGATCCCATTCTCAGTACCAATATCTGCCTTAGTTACTTTTTTGTCACAGAGACACAATATCTGCCCACAAAAATAACACATTTGTGCTTATTTGAACCACCAGAAGTACAGGCAGGACTGTCCCATTGGGTACCTTGAGCCACCAGTGATTATCTCTCTAACAACAAATGTTGGAATTCAAATCAGAGCTGTCCAGCAGCAAGACAAATTATGGCCCCATCATAACTGTGCTGAAAGAGGAGAGGTTTATTTTGCCTCACAGCTTCAGAAATGTCAATCTATCATTGAGGTTAATTTTGTCTCACATTTTCAGTCCATGTTCAGCTGCTTCCAAGGCAGGAAGTGTCTGGTGGAAAGGTCTGGGCAGAGAGCAGATGCTAATCCCATGACAGCCAGGAAGCAGATATGAAGGAGGAGCCAAGAAGGTAGATATACTCTTCCAGGTCATTCCTCCACTGACCTGCCTTTTCTGACCAAGATCTGCCTTTTAACAACAAGCCAGCTATCACATCTGCATGATGCAATCACCTTCCAGAAGTCCCATATCAAGTCATGAAGCTTTGGAGAAAAACTCTGGATCTAAACTATAACAGAAGGATAGAAAATAATCAGATCAAAGCAAGACTGAAACCCAAAATGGTGAACATTAATTCCTGTAGCTGCATATATGCCCTCAGGAAATGTGGTGGTAATATGTGAGATATAGAGCTTGGTCAACCCCATCCATGATCTTCCTGGTTGCAGTCCATATGGCCTTTCTCTTGGGATGGCTTCATTCTCAGGCTGTAGCTTTTTCTGGAAGATGTGCATGTTCCTGAAGTCACTGACTTACTGGAGTCTCCACTACACCTTTGGATTCATTCCTACAATTTCTCAAACAGCTCTTTCAAGAGCTCATTGACTCTGACCTGTCAGGTCTTACTTTGGTATCTGGGCAAAAGACTCCCTAACACCATAACTGATGTATTCTGCATGCTAGTAAAACCAGCATCACATGGATGATATGAAGTTTAGCTGCCAGTTGGTACAATAGACAAGCCTTCTTGGACAATGTCTTTAGTAGGCTCTGAGTGTCTGGATGGCACAACACAATGAAATAAATTCTGGTGAACCAGTTCCCAATGGTGCCATTTTCAATCAATAATCTTTAAAAACTCTCTTCTCAAGTGAAAGATTTGAACACTTGTGAACTGTAGCCTAAGATGTGTAAGATCTTATTGAATCCTTAGATGTCCTCAACTCATTTTAAATTTGTCCCTGTACAAAGTACTTATTTTAGTGGTGCTAATTACTCAGCAGTCACATTTACTTTGGCCCCAAATATGCACACGGTTCCTTCTTTGCCAAATTTTTCTTTCAATTTTTTTTCTGCTCAGCCTATTCTCATTAATTCTTACTACAAATCTAGGTAAAAGCAGGCAACAGTTAGCTTTCCATAGCCTGAATGTAGGTCTGTCTTGAAAATTTCTTTCACTGATTAATTAATCCATCACCCTTAAACTCAGTCTCCTTATTTGCAAACTAAATTTAACAACACATTAAAAAGATGATGCACCTTGAGCAAGTTGGTTTCATCTCAGGGAGTCAAGGTGACTTAAAATATCCTAATCAATAAATATAATACATGACATAGATAGAATCAAGGATAAAATTCATATTATCATTTAAGTTGAAGTAGAAATTTCTTTGACAAAATTATACATTCCTTCATCATAAAAACCATGACAAATGTAGGTATAGAATGATCATATGTATAATGACAAATACCTAGCCAATATCATACTGAATGGGCAAATATTGAAAGCATTTACTTTAAAATCAAGAAGACAAGGATGTACACATGCAACATTATTGGTCAATGTTGTAGTTTAAATTTTAGCCAGAGAAAATAGACAAAAGAAAGAAATAAAAGGAACAAAAATAAGAAGAAGTCAAGTTATCCTTATTTGTAGAGGATATGATCGAATGCTTACACAAGACTCTCAAGATGCCACAAAAATAATTTTAGATCTGATAAACAAATTCAGCAAAGAAGCAGAATACAAAATGAATGTTAAAAGAACAATTGCTTTTCTCTAAACCAGCTGAGAAAAAAAAATCCATAAAATAACACATTCGCAATAACTTCAAGAAAGATAACAATTAGGAATCAACCTAACAAAAGAGGTTAAAGAGCTCTATAAAAAAATTAAAGAACACCAAAAAAAGAAAATAGTATTTGATGGAAAGAACTCCCATATTCATGGATTGGCCAAATACTTTTTAAATGACCATCATATTTTCAGTTACATTCTGTTTTTTTTGTTTTGTTTTGTTTTGTTTTGTTTTTTTCTCCTCACTACCTGGGATCAAACTCAGAACATTGTGCTTTCAAGGCAGGTGTGGCACCACTGAGCTAAATCCTCAGTCCTTTGGTGACAGTCTTGACAGAACTAGAAAGAATCCTAAAAATCATGGAAACACACATACTCACACACATGCCAAAGCAATCCCAAGCAACAAGAGTAATGCTGGAGGCATCAAAATATATTAAAAATTTAAAAATACTTTTAAAATGACAAGGGCTGGGGATTTAGCTCAGTGGTTCCAGTGCCTGCTTCATAAGCACAAGGGCCTGAGTTTGATCCCTGGTACAAAAAAAAAAAAAAAAAAAAAAAAAAAACAAAAAAGACATGATTCCAGCATGAAAGTGGGTACATGGACCAATGGAATACATTGAAGGTCACAGAACAATGAAACTACAGCCACCTGACTCTTGACAAAGAGGCCGAAAAGAGACATTGTTAAGAAACTTCTTAAATAAAAGGTCCTGGACATCCACCTGCAGAAGACTGAAATTAACTATCTCTCAGCCTGTACTAAAATCAAATAAAAAATGGACTGAAGACCTTTGAAACTGCTGGAATATAACATAGGGGAAGCACTTGAAACAAAAAGAACAGGCAAAGACTTCATAAATAATGTTACAATAGTTTTTCTATTTACACTAATATAAACAGATTTTGAGGTTGTCTGTACTGTATGTGGTTGCTGTGGTCACAGCAAGAAATGTAAAGTGCCTGTAAGAGAGGGGACAATAGAATTCCCATTCCTAGGCATTTTAATACGATACACTCAGATAAAATAAGATCTCAGGGACCCCACACTTTTCTTTCCTTAAGCTCCCCGCTGTGACTACTGTTACTACGTAATACACACTTCTTAAATGGCCAGAAAACAGTTGCTCTTATTCCCTTTATTTTATGCCACATCTCTAGAAAACATATTCATCACCTCCATTAAAAATGCAAACCAGTGGTGCTAAAGCACGTTTTTGTACTTAAGGCAGAATGTCATATAAGAAAATGAATACACAAGCCCTGCTGCCCCAACACACTCGTCTTCACAGCATTTTTTGCCCATCATGAAGGCCAAGATGTGCTGCTGATAAGGAAAATTAAAAATTTCAAACAGAACTCTCAATATAATGTGAAAGATCTACTTTATAAATGCTATTACAACAAAATTAAATATATTCAAATGTTTTAGCATATGACCATTTTACCAAATTATTAAGTTATATGACTTTCAAAATTAGTATCAAAACAGGATATTTAAATCCAGCCATGTGTACAGAGGTATAAATTTTTGTTCTTTTCAAAGTTGAACACAATGTTGCTAAATGAGATGCTTGTTTATACCCAAAAGTAGCATATAAGAAACTCACAAGCATTCTCCTTTGCTTAATTCCACTTGTTACATATAAATTGCCAATATGTGTATATAAGGCTTTATATTTTATTTGGAAATAATATTGTTAAAATTATTTTGGTATATTCCTACATGAACTTACATTGTTTTTTCCCAGTTGTAATCTTGGTTTTATGTATAAGTACACAGCTACCATCTTATTTTTTGTGTATACCCTAAAAGGGTAGGAAACCAAAACAAAAGTCATGCTTTGTAAATGTGGTATAAGATTTCATGCATTCTCATGATATGATGTCAATAATCAACTATACTAAAGCAACTGTAAAAATGTAATACACGCTTCACATATCCAATAAAGAATACTGATGTGGTAGCAATTTAGGAGACTAAACACATTATTATTCAAATTAAAACATAAAAAGAATAAAAGGTGTAGATTTTCAGGTGGATAATATTTGTCTCTAGGAAATCACAAAATAGATTTTAGTTTTAAGGGAATTTTAAATACACAACAAGCCATTTCTTGGAGTAATTTGAAAAAGTACGAGAACATATTAAAAAGCTTAGTATTTTAAGATTTACTTTTGTAAAAGCATGTTGACAAATGTTTTATCTGCATTAGAACATTAAAGCAAATATAAAACACAAAAATCCAACGTTAATACTGATCTTCCATGCCTAATTTGGATTTAAGATATTGAGTAATTTATATTTTATAGAAAGAGACTTTAAAAGTTTCATCAATGCTTTTATTGTATATACTATTACACTTTACCAAAACCTTAACTGAAATTTAAAAAGCTTGTATTAAGAGTAGTTATTGGCAGGGTGTGGTGGGGCATGCCTGTAATCCCAGCACTTGGGAGGCTGAGGCAGGAGGATCACTGTGAGTTCAAGACCAGCCTGGGCTACATAGTGAGTTCCAGGTGAGTCTCAACTACATAGTGAGACCCTGTCTTG
>NW_022900951.1:49334438-49345724 GCF_012274545.1 Fukomys damarensis | reverse complement strand
GAAAAGAGTAGTTATATTTTTTAATATTCTATAACAGACCATTTTGAATTAACCTTCAAAATTTCAGAACATGAAAGATACATGAATAGAGTACCCAAAAATATGTTTTTAACACAAGTTGATTTTGTTGATAATTATGACAGAAACATTTCTAAAGATAGTAAAAGACAAACCAAAAAACCCTATGCAAATATAAAAAGTGTTTTGGGTCAAGTTACTTCTTAGTACAAACAATATACCATGTCAAACAATTTTTCAATCAAATTCACAAAAGCATTAAAATTTGTACTTTATAACTGTTAGGCAAAAGAAAACTTGCAGAAACAAAATCTCAAACTATTCTAACTCCTATAATAAGAGATTCACAAATTAAGAAATTGCCAGTAATTCTTGGAAAGTATGCCTTACTCACACTTTTAAATTCACTTTCATTGCTTGGCATATAATTTAGTACTTTAAAGGGCTTTAGCTAAATTGTTCAATATTTTTAGAATATTACCTCTCTATTTCACATGATAGCTTTCAGTTAAGAAGAAATCACTGGGTGGCCAGGCTTGGTGGCGCACACCTGTAATCCCAGCACTCAGGAGGCTGAGGCAGGAGGATCGCTGTGAGTTCGAGACCAGCCTGGGCTAATAGTGAATTCCAGTTCAGTCTCAACTACATAGTGAGACCCTGTCTAAAAAAAAAAGAAATCACTGGATAGTTTTAATTACAATTTATTATCAACTTGGTTCATTTCTCTTTTATTTCACTGAGTTTATTCATACATTTCTGGTATATAGTACAGATACATTCATTAGGGATCTTGTACCTTTACCTGACAGGTCTTGGTTTTCATTTCTTCCCCTTGTCCCTGCCCTCCCTTCACCTCATCTACAAACACTTTATTTTCATTTTTTTATTATGGTTGATTTCTTGATATCAGCCATTCTTTCTGGGGTAAGTTCGAATCTCAGTGTTGTTTTCACCTGGATTTCTCAAATAACCAGTAATGTTGAACATTTTTTCATATATTTATTGCCTGCTTTCACTTCTTTGTCTGAGAAGTGTCTGTTCATTTCAGATGCCCATTTTGAATTCGGTCTTTGTATTTGAGGGGTCTGACTTTTTTCATTCTTTATATATTCTAGATAAAATTGCTTTGTCTGAAGAGTAGCTCTTCAAGAATTTTTCCCACATTCTAGGTTGTCTCTTAGCTTTGCTGGTGGTGATTTCTCTTGCACTGCAAAAACATTTTTTAAAATCTTTTTGAGAGTATTGGTACTTTTTAAGTATACAGTGCAGTTACAATCATCATTGGGATCTTGTATCCTTACAAGACATAACTTGGTTCTTAGTTTTTCCCCATACCCCTACCCTACATTCATCCCCTCTACCCTCCACTATTTACAAAGATTTTATTTCCATTTCTCATATATTTTCTTGTACTTTATTTCCTTTCCCCTACCCTTCCCACCTCCTCTACACCTTTAGCCCTTTTCTTCCTGTTTCACATTATCAATTATGCAATGTGGATCTTATGTTCACTTTTAGTTTCTCACACCAGAGAAACTATTCAGCATTTATATGTGTGTCACTTATTTATTTCACTTAAGATTATGACCTCAATATGCATCCATTTTCCTATGGATGACTCTAATTTCTCATTCTTTATGGCTGAGTAGTATTACATTTTATAGAAAAAATACATCTTTATCCAGTCTCCAACTGATGGGCAAATGGGCGGTTTCCAAGTTTTAGCTATTACAAACTGTGCTGCTAAAAACATGGGTGCTCATATATCACTGTGCTATGATTCTTTTAATTATTTTGGAAAGATACTCAGCAGAGGGATTTCTGGGTCAAACAGAAGCTCTAGTCCTAGTTCTTTAAGGTATCTCCATATTGATTTCCATAGTGGTTGCACCAGTCTGCACTCCCACAAACAATGGAGAAGGGCTCCTTTCTGATCATAGCCTCGCCAACATTTGTTATTGGTTGATTTCTTCATAGCAGCCATTCTTTCTGGAGTGAGGTGCAATCTCAGGGTTGTTTTCATTTGCATTTCTCGAATGACCATGGAAGTTGAATGTTTTTTCATATATCTATTTGATGCTTTTACTTCTTTGTCTGAGAAATGTCTATTGATTTCAGATTATTTTTGAATCATGTCTACATATTTGGATGCCCGATTTTTTTTTAGTTCTTTATATATTTTAGATAATAGTCCTTTGTCTGAGGACCAGCTGGTAAGATTTTTTCCCACATTGTGGATTGTCTCTTACCTCTGTTGGTGGTTTCTTTTGCAGCGCAGAAGCTTTTTAATAAGATGAGATCCCAGTTGTTTATTCTTTCCGCTAGTTCCCGTGCTATGAGGATTTTTTCATAGTCTTTTCCTACGCCAGTGTCTTCCAGAGTTCTGCCTAATTTATGTTCCAGCAAGTTTAGAGTTTCTGTTTAATATGTAGATTTTAAATCACTTGGATTTTAGTTTAGTGCATGGTGAAAGACAATAGTCTAGTTTTAATCTTTAGCAGTTGAAATCTAGTTTTTCAAACACCATTTGTTAAAGAGGCTAACTTTCCTCTAGTGAGGGTGGTTGGTTGCTCTGTCAATGATGAGATAGCTGAGTATGTCTGGTGTTGTTTCTGTATCTCCCAATCTATTCCACTGATCCTCAGGTCTTTTTCTTTGCCACTACCATGCTGTTTTTATCACAGTGCTTTTGTAGTACAGTTTCATGTTGGGGATTGTGATACCCTCTGTCATGTCTCTGTTGCCTAGAATGGCTTTTGCTATCCTAGGTCTCTTCTGGTTCCAAATGAATTTTTGGATTATTGTTTCTGGTTCTGAGAGATACACCATTGGAATTTCAATCAGTATTGCAATGAATCTGTATAGCAGTTTTGCTAGTATGTCCATTTTCACTGTGGTGATTCTTCCTACCCAAAAGCAGGTGATATCTTTCCATTTTTATTCTCTTCAATCTATTTTTTCAGAGTGCTATAGTTTTCAGTGTACAGGTCTTTTGCTTCCTTTGTTAGATTGACTCTTAAATGCTTCATTTTTTGGATGCTATTGTGAAAATAATTATTTCCCAATTTCTCTCTCAGTGAGTCTGTTATTTGTGTACATGAAGGCTATTGATTTTGAGTGTTGACCTTGTATCCAGCTATTCTGTTGAAAGTGTCAATTAAGTCTAGAAGACTTTTGGAAGAGTGTTTTGGGTCTTCTATGTAGAGTAACATATCAGCAGCAAATAATGACAATTTAAATTCTTCCTTTGCTATCTTTATTCCTTTAATTTCTTTCTCATGTCTACTTCCTGTGGCTAAGGTTTCCAGGAATATATTGAACAGGAGTGGGAATAATTGACATCCTTGTCTTGTTACTGATTTTAACCTGAAGGTTTTCAGTTTTTGGTCATTTAATATGATATTGGCTGTTGGTTTTTTCATAGATAGCCTTTATCATGTTGATATAAAGACCATCTATTCCAGTTTTCTGTAGGGTTTTTTATTGTGAATGGGTTTTGAATTTTGTCAAATGCTTTTTCTGCATCTATTGAGATGATCATATGGGTTTTCTCATAGACTCTGCTAATATAGTGTATTACATGTATTGATTGACATATGTTGAACCATTCTTGCATCCCTGGAATAAATCCGACTTGGTCAGGTGTATGATCTTCCTTATGACCCTCTGTATTCTGTTTGGCAGTATCTTACTGAGGATTTTTGCATCTATGTTAATTAAGGAGATTGTCCTGTAGTTCTCATTTTTGGTTGTGTCTTTCCCTGGTTTGGGAATCAAAGTAACACTTGCTTCCAGGAATGAATTTGGAAGTATTGCTTCCCTTTCAATTTCATTGAACAGTTTAAAGAGTAGTGGCAGTAGTTCTTCTTTAAATGATTTGTAGAATTCAGCAGCGAAGCCATGAGGACCTGGGATTTTCTTCTTTGGTAAACTTTTAATCATGTGTTCAATTTCATGGATTGTAATTGGGGTGTTTAGAATTTTTTTATCTTCTTCATTCAACTTTGGTAATTCCTAAGTGTCAGTAAAGAAGTCCATTTCTTCTGTGTTTTCCATTTCATTAGAGTACAGATTCTTGCAGTAGGTACTGATGATCCTCTGGATTTCTCCTGGACCTGTTGTGACTTCACCTTTTTCTTTCCTAATTGCATGGCTCTGGGCATTTTCTTTCCTTTTTTTGACTAGGTTGGCTAAGGCTTTATCAATTTTATTTATTCTTTCAGAAAACACACTCTTTGATTCACTGATTTTTTTTTGTATTGTTCTCTTAGTTTCCATTGCATTGATTTTCGCTCTGATCTTTATAATTTCCTCCCTTGTACAAGCTTTGGATTTTTCTTGCTCTTCTTTTTCTGGGAACCAAAGATTCATCACTAGGTTGCTTATTTGAGCTTGCTCTATTTTGCTTGTGTGGGCATTCACTGCTACGAATTTTCCACATAGACCTGCCTTCATTGCATCCCTTAGATTCCTATATGTTGTATTGGGATTATCATTTATTTGTGATTTCTTCTTTCATTTCCCCTGTGACTCATTGATTGTCCAGGAGAGTGTCGTTCAATTTCCATATGTTTGTGGAATTCTTACTGTTTCTTATGCTATTGATTTCCAGCTTAACTGCACTATGGTCTGATAATGCAATAGGGTTAACTTCAATTCCTTTGCATCTATTTAAACATGTTCTGTGAGCTAGTATGTGGTCTATTTTGGAATATGACCCATGTGCAGCCAAAAACAATGTATATTGTGATTTTGTGGTGTGGAACACTCTATAGAAATCTGTTAAGTCCATTTGTTCAAAAGTTTGGTTCAGTTCTAGTATTTTGTTGCTGACTTTTTGTCTAGATGATCTATCTATCTATCTGTGATAGTGGGGTATTTAGGTCCCCCGCTACAATTGTATTAGTACTTATTTGGTTTTTTATGTCCCTTAATATTTGTTTTTTATAGTTGGGGACATTGATACTTGGTGCATATGTGTTTACGATTGTCAACTCTTCCTCTTGAATTGTTCCCTTTACAAAGATTTAGTGGCCTTCCTTGTCTCTCTTAATCAGTTTGGTTTGAAATTTACTTTGTCTGTGACTAAGATAGCTATCCCTGTGTTTTTCTAGGTTCCTGTCACATGGAGAACTGTTTTCCATCCTTTCAATTTCAATATATGAGTTTCTTTTTGAAATAGGTGTGTTTCTTTTATACAACATATTGTTGGATTTTGCTTCTTAATCTGTTAGTCTATTTTGTTTGATTGTTGAATTGAGGTCATTGACATTGAAGGTTATAACTTATGTGTATTGACTTATCACTGTCATCTTATTGTCCTGTTGTTGGCTCTTTTTAATCCCCCTCTTTAGTTTATTGCCTTGCCTAATTGATATGTTCTGTTGGGTCTTATGGTGTTGTGACCTACATTGTCTTTTCATAGGATATTTTTATAATTGTTTATAGTGCTGGTTTCGTATTCATGAGGTTTCTCAGGTGTTCTTTGTCATGGAAGTATCTTATTTCCCCATTCATTTTGAAAGAGACTTTTGCAGGATACATCAGTCTAGGTTGGAGGTTGTTTTCCTTTAGGGCTTGAAATACCTCACTCCAGGCTCTCCTTCATCTGATGGTTTGTTTTGAAAAGTCTGTTCTGATTCTGATGGGCTTTCTTTTTATGTAATTTGTTTCTTTTCTCTAACTGCTTGCAGTATTTTCTTCTTGTTTTGTTTCTGTGATCTTGACTATTATATATGTAGTTGTAGATTTTTTTTTATCATGGCTGGTTGGAGTCCTACATGCCTCACTTATCTGTATTTCAAATTCTTCCCCTCTGGGAAGTTTTCTGTCATTCTGTGAACAGATTTTTAAGTCTTTTGTCATTTCTCTTGCTACTTCATGGATTCCTATCAGTCTTATTTTATTCTTTTTTGTGTCATCTAGGAGTTTTTGGATAAGTTTGTCTTGATCCCTTACTGTTTTTCAGAGATCTCTCTTTTTATGGTCACTGAATGCAAAGCTATCTTCTGCATCTGAAATTCGATCTTTGCATTCTGTTATTCTGCGGCGAACACTTTCAATAGAGTTTTTAATCTGGATATTTGTTTGAATCTGTTTTATGGATTCCAATTCTTTCCTATGTTGGGCATTCAAAGTTTCCATTTCTTTCCTATGCTGGGCCTTCATGGCTTCTATCATGGTCCTGAGTTCATCCAATTTTTTGTCTGTTTCTGTTCTTGAGTCTAATCATGTCTTTCATTATGCTCACCATCTGTGTAGTTTTCTGGGAAATTATTTGTTTTGAATTTTTGTAGAGCCTGAGTGATTTGTGTTGTCACTTCTGGTGCTATGGTTTCAGGGTTTCCTGGAGGCTGATTGTAAGAATTATCCACCTCGTTAAACCTAGAATTTGCTGTTTGTGAACTGGAATTCTGTTTTTTGTGTCTTGCTTAAGTTTTTTCTGATTTTTATTGTTGTTGGGCCATCCTTGGTTTAATTCCTGGGTTATTATTTTGTTCTTCCTGATATAGCTGCTCTTTATGTTGTGAGTCTCTAATGACTCAGAAACACTCTCATTTTCATATCAGAAACAATAACTCATTAAATCAGTCACAACCCTTTAGCACAATTCATGCAATCAGCAACACGATAGCATCAAGCACAGCTTAGAAACTGACCATTTTCTTTTAGTTATAAATCTATGACCTTTAATCATGAGATTTAAATAAAAATCAAGAACCAGCCCAAAATACGTTTGTAGTGAATAAATTCTTCAATATAGTAACTTTACCCTTCAAGATGGGGACTTATATAGAGTTGGGCTGAGAGGAATAGATAGGTAAAAGAATAGTTGAAGGATTCAAGTGAACCCAGAGTACATGGGATGATACAGAAACTCTGGAAAACTGTTGAAGACAAGAGGGAAAGACAGAGTGCAAAAACAAAGACAAGAACAGAACAACTCAACAAACAGGGAAGTTATAAATTTTAGTCACTTTCCATTGAAATTAATGACCATCGAGTGAAGAAAAAAGAAAGAAGCAAAGGAAAAGAAAAAGAAATCCAAATTAGGGCAGGAACAGGAACAAAAAGTGATGTGAAGAATAACTTGGGTGAGCAGGAAACTGATGGAGAAAAAGAAAAAAGAAAAAGAAGAATTAGAAGAATGGCAAAAAATAAAAATTTTTAAATAAGAGGAAAAGAAAGAAAAAAATTTGAAGACACTCTCAGGGTATATCTCTGCTGTCACAACAGACAATGTGGGTGACACTGTGCAGAACTAAGGCAATATTCTCAGCTAACCAATGGTAGACCCCTGAGATTCAGGTTGAATTGAGGTTGCAAGGCTCAAGTTGGTCTTCCTGACCTGCAGGGTTGATCTTTGCAAGGGTCTAGTGCCGGTTCCAGCTGTCCTTCCCCTGAAGATAGTCCAAGATCTGCTGGAAGGTGGTGATCCCCCCAACTTACAAACTATGGAGTTCTGATATTCCTTTATTGCTGTTGTTCCCTTCCATTGTATCTTCTGGAGCTTAGCAATATGGCCTTTATGACCACCTGTTTTTCTGCAGTGTGGATCCAGATAGCAGCACAGCTAGGAGGCCTGAATGTGGGTGAGGGGTTTGGATGTTGCAGAGGTCCCCTGCTTAGCTTGGCAGTGGGTGGTTTTCTCAGAAAATATTTTTAATATAATATCCAGGTTGTTAATTTTTTGTGCAGGTTCTCATCCTGCTGAGGATTAGTTTGTAAAATCTTCTCCTATGCCAATGTCTTCAAGAGTTCTACCGAATTTACATTCCAGTAAGTTTAGTGTTTCTGTTTTGATATTTAGATCATTAATCTACTTTGAATTTGGTTTAATGCATGGTGAAAGATAGGGATCTAGTTTTAATCCTTGGCAAGTTGAAAGGCAGTTTTTTTAATTCCATTTTTTTGAATTTTAGATTCTTGCTTTTATTTTTGTTTTTTTTTAATTAGGTTTATTGGTACATTTTGGGGATACAGTACAGTTACATTCATTCTTGGGACCTTGTACCTCTACATGACAGGTGTTGGTTCTCATTTTTTCCCTTTGTCCCTGCCTTCCCTTCACCCCCTCCTCTCCTCCCCATTTACAAACACTTTATTTCTTTATTTTTCTTTTTATTGTTTATTGGTACAGCACTTTAATTCCATCTTTTCATTTTCTCAGGTAATAAGGGAAAAGAAAGAAGAAAAAAAATTTAACAACGTTTTTTAAAGAGGCTAACTTTCCTCCAGTGAGGATGGTAGGCGCTCTTGTCAAAGATGAGGTAGCTGAGTATGTCTGGTGTTGTTTCTGCATTTTTTTTTTTTGTACTGGGGATTGACTCAGGTCCTTGCGCTTGCAAGACAGACCACCAAACCGCTGAGCTAAATCCCTGGCCCTCTGTTTCTGCATCTTTTAATCTATTCCATTGATCCTTTGGTCTGTTCCTTTGCTAGTACCATGCTGTTTTTATCATAGTGGCTTTGTAGTATAGTTTTAAATTGGGAATTGTGATATCCCCTGCCACGTCTCTATAGCCTAGAATGGTTTTTGCTATTCTAGGTCTCTTCTGCTTCTAAATGAATTTCTGGATTGTTTTCTCAACTTCTGTGAAATATACTGTTGGGATTTCAACTGGGATTTCATTGAATCTGTATAGACATTTGGAAGTATGGCCATTTTCACTATCTTGATTCTTCTATTTTTTGGTTAGATCTTTCCCTGGTTTTGGAATCAATTTAACACTTGCTTCCAGAATGAATTTGGAAGCACTGATTCCCTTTCAACTTCATCGAAAAGTTTATAGTTTATAATCAATAGTTCTTCTCTAAATGTCTTGCTGAATTCAGCAGTGAAGCCATCAGGACCTGAGCTTTTCTTTGTTGGTAATGTTTTAATTTGATTTTCAATTTCACTGAATGTAATTTGGATGCACAGACTTTTTATATCTTCTTTGTTCAATTCTGGAAGTTCATATGTTCTAAGAATCTGTTATTTCTTCTGTATTTTACATTTTATTACAATACAGGTTTTCAAAGTAGGCATTGATGATCCACTGGATTTCTGCTGGATCTGTTGTGACTTCATATTTTTAATTCCTAATTGCATGAATTTGAGCCATTCATTTCCTCTTTTTTTTTTTTTGGTAAGGTTGGCTAAGGATTTATCAATTTTATTTATTCTTTCAAAAAACCCACTCTTTGATTCATCAATTTTTTATATAGTTCTGTTAGTCTCCCCTGCATTAATTTGTACTCTGATCTTTATAATTTACTCCCTTGTATGAGCTTTTGGTTTGTCTTGCTCTTCTTTTTCTAGAAGCTTAAGGTTAAGCATTAGGTTGTTTATTTGAGCTTGCTCAGTTTTCCTAGTATGGACATTTAGTACTCTGAATTTCCCCCATAGAACTGCTTTCATTGTATCCGTAGATTCCTGTATGTTTCATTGGTATTACCACTTAATTATAGAAACTGTCTAATTTCTTCTTTAATTTCCTCTGTGACCCAGTGGTTGTTCTCTAGTGTGTTTTTCAATTTCCATGTGTTCGTGAAGGTCTTGTCGTTTCTTAGGCTAATGCTCTCCACTTTAATTGCACTATGGTCTGATAATATACAGCGTGTAATTTCAATTCCTTTGTGCTTATTTAAGAATTTTCTATGAGCTAGCATGTGGTCTATATTGAAGAATGACCCGTGTGGAGCTGAAAAGTGTGTATAGTCTGATTTTGTGAGGTGGAACACTGTAGACATCTATTAAGTCCATTTTTTCTAAGACTTGGTTAAATTCTGTAATTTGGTTGTTGATTTTTTTCTAGATAATCTGGCTTTGTGTTAGTGGATTATAGAGTTCCTCCACTACAATCATATGAGTGCTTATTTCATTTTTCTTTATCTATTACTATTTGTTTTGTATAGTTAGGGCATTAGTATTCAGTTCATATATATTTATGATTGTCATTTCTTCCTCCTGTATTGTTCCCTTTACAAGGATGTAGTGGCCTTCTTTGTCTCTCTTAATTAATTTTGGTTTGAAATTTATTCTATCTGCATATACCATAGCTACCCATGCTTTTTTCACGCTTCCTGTCACATGGCGAACTATTATCCCTCCTTTTACTCTCAGTCTATGAAGTTCTTTGTGGGTTAAGTGGGTTTCTTGTTTAGAGCATACTGTTTGATTTTTCTTCTTAATCCATTCTGCCAGCCTGTTTCTTTTGATTGGTGAATTGAGGACTTTAACATTCATGGTTATAGCTGTTATGTATTGACTTTTCATTGTTGTGTTATTTTCCTATTATTGGTTCTTTTATTTTTCATTTTTCCCTCTCTCCCTTTAATTTCTTTCCTTCCCTGGTATATTTACTCTGTTGGCCATTATGGAGTTGTGACCTTCATTGTCTTTTTCCAAGGTATTGATTAGAAGTGCCTGGAATGCTGATTGTGTGTTCATGAAATTTCTCAGATGTCCTTTGTCATGGAAGTGTCTTATTTCCCCATCGATTTTGAAAGATAGTTTTGAAGGATACATAAGTTTAGGTTGGAGGTTGTTTTCTTTTAGGAATAGAAATACTTCACTCCAGGATCTCCTTGACTGGAGAGTTTGTGTGCTTTGATTCTGATGGGTTTTCCTTTGCATGTAATTTTCTTCTTTTTTCTAACTTCTTGTAGAAACTTGTTCTTCTGTTGAGTTTCTAGGATCTTGATTATTATATGTCTAGGTGCAGATTTTTTTTATTTTGATCTTGGCTATTTGGAGTCCTATATGCCTCAAATTCTTCCCCTCTCTTTGGGAAGTTTTCTGTCATTAAATCTGTGAACAGTTTTTTTTTAAGTCATTTGTACTTTCTCTTTATACTTAATGGATTCCTATCAGTCTTATATTATTCTTCTTTGCATCATCTAAGTGTTGTTGGATTGATTTCTTATGATCCCTTACTATTTTTAAGATATCTCTCTTTTCATGTGCACTGAACACAATCCTATCTTCTATATCTGAAATTCTGTCTTCACATTTGATCATCCTGCTGTGAATGCATTCTGGCCATAGAGCAAGGATGGTTTCTTTTGAGCTTTCCAGTGACACATACTGATGGATGAACAAAATGGGAAGTAAGATTTAGCATGGCATATTCATATGGAAAAGTTACAATTTGAGGTGCAGGCATAACATCAGTTAGAGAAATGGTATCATCAGAAGGGTGGAAAATCTCTGTAGGCCAGTCAATTCATGTCACTGGTCTCAGCAAGAATGGATTATGGACATAGGCCCAGTACTCATCAGCC
>NW_022900951.1:49321842-49334416 GCF_012274545.1 Fukomys damarensis | reverse complement strand
CACACACACACACACACACACACACACACACACACACACACAAGCATCCATAAGAGCTGTGAGTGACAAAGATATTCTCAGGAGAGAATGACAAACTCTGGCATCCTGCTAGATTGTGAGTCTCATGCATAGTCTCCTCAAAATCAATCCATCTCATCACCTGAGCCGGACAATTGCTTTGGTTTGGCATCTTTGAAATCTGCTCACCCCTTGGTCTCAGTGGTGTATGGTACACCAGGCCCAGTGATCTCCATAGGTCCAAAGGTAGTCGCAGGGGAGAATCACTCAGACACAGCCTCTGCATGGTTTTCAGAGGGGCTGCCACATCACATCCACCATCTTGATCCTTGGTTGCACACTCTAAGATGGCAGCCACAGTGTTTCTCCATTGTATTTTAAAATACAAGGGAACCCTCATACCCATGTTATTTGGGTTGATGGCTCATTCCAGGTACTGGCTTGTATAACTTTCCAGAGTACCTGTGGTTTGACCTCAGAGGTGAACACATTTTGTTGCTGATGAAGCATGGCTGGTGGAAAAGTGGAACCAGAAGCTGGGTTCAAAAATTCAGAACAAAAGTTACTAGATCTAATTTTGCTGCTGAAGTGGGTACTTGAATCCCCTCTTCTGATTGTTTAAGTAATAGACTTTCAAACTTTTGGTGTGCTCCTTCTAATATTGTCTGTCCTTAGGGGATTATAAGGTGCACTTATAATATGTTTCATGTGCCAGATTTTAGAAAAATTGTTGAGCAATTTGTTTTTATACTTTACGAAACCTTCATGACTGCTAGGGCAGACTCATAATGCTATTGAACATGATGGCTCTTTTCCCCAGCATGGAAAGTTTCATGAATCATATGAGAATAAGTACCAATAGAACATGAACCAACTGTGTTCTTTTAGAGAGGACATGAGTTATGTCGTTTTGCCAAATCATTGCTACTTAACCTATGAGTGTTCTCCCTTCTTGGGGTTTGGGTCATAGGATCTTTGTGTAAAAAATTCTCCTTTGGAGCCTTAGAATTTTTATGGAAATCATCATGTGATACTTTAGCTTGTTCAAAGGCTGAAAGGTACCCAATTATCATATCAACCTGATGGTTTCCATATGATAGTGTTCCAGGTAAATTGGAATGGGATTAAATATCCAATAAAGAAGGGTGTCATTCATTCAGAGATGGCCTTGTCGTCTAAAGAATAAGTTTAACAACTTTCATTCCAATGTGGAGCAGACCATGATTTGTAAATGCTGAGTTAAGTAAATCACATAGGAAAAGTCACTAACAATATTTAAGGCCTGTGATGGGAAATTCTCCATTACAAAAATGAATAGCTATTAACTCAGATCTTTTAGCTGAAAGGTTGGGAGTCAGAATAACATGTTGAAAACTTTTGCTCCACACTTCTGCCTTCCCCTTGGAGGAGCCATCTGTCAAGAAGGTCACTGCCTCCTCAATGGGTTGAAGTTTGATTACTGTAGGGAAAATAAATTCATGTTGCATAAAAAACTGCAATAGACGGTCATTAGGGTAATGATTATCAATTTGACTTATGAATCCTGCAAATGAAACTTGCCAGTAGATGGCAGTCTGTAACAGCAGCTGCATTTATGTTTTGTCTGCATAGAATTATGAACTGAGGATCAAATCAAAATAATTGACACACTCTATTGCATCCTATGGAAACAACTTTTTTATGGTACTGGGGATCTAATTCAGGATCTTGCACTTGTGAGGCGGGCTGTGGCACCACTGAGCTAAATACCTGGCCCACTGGAAACAACATTTGCAAATTGTTCCACATATAATTTTAATGTCTTTACCAATTGATTGGGTAAAAATATCCTTTTAATTTGGGGAAAATTTTTTTATCAGCATTGTCCTAATACTCCCGTGGAAGAATGGTGAGTTTGGAGGACAAACTGGTACACAGGATGTAAGTTATTCTAAAAACCTGTCTGTTATGAATGCTTTTCTCAACTAACTGTAACCCTTGCTGTACCTCCACATTTAAGCTGTGAATTAAGATCTGGATCTCCTGGTAATATGCCACATAAATATTGCAAATGAAAGGCTGCAATGCCCAATTTAGATATTACCAAGTTAATATCTCCTAGCAGTTTTTGAAAATTGTTTAGGGTTTTAAATTATCAAATCAAATCTGTATTCTTTGAGGACTTAAGTTCCTTTGTGCTACCAGAGTGCCCAGACATTGATAAGGAGCAGGTAATGGAACCTTTGTGAGTGCTACTGAGATACTAAATTTAAGGAAATCATGTTTGACATAGGCAAAAGCCTTTAAGAGCACTACTTGTGTTCTAGAAGCCAATAAAATATCATCCATATAATGTACTAAATGTATCTGTGAGAACTCTGAATGATCTGTAAGGCTTGGGAAACAAACAGTTGGCAAAGCAATAGGGCTATTAGTCATTCCCTGGAGCAAAACAGTCCACTGATACCTTTTTTTAAAAATTAAGTTTACTGGTGCGTTTTAGTTATACATTACAGTTACATTCATTATTGGGATCTTGTACCTCTACATGACAGGCCATGGTTCTCATTTTTTTCCCTTGTCCCTGCCCTCCCTTCATCCCCACCTCCCCTCCCTATTTAGAAACACTCTATTTCCATCTTTTCATTTTCTCACATTTTTCCATTTCCCTTATTACCCTACCCCTACCATTCCCACCTTCCCTACCCCTTTAACTCTTTTCTTCCCATTTTGCAATATCAGTTATCTCATTAGGAACTTATGTACTATTACAGTGTATTCATACCAGAGAAAGTATTCAGTATTTGCACATGTGTGACTAATTTATTTCACTTAGGAGTATAATCTTAATATGTATCCATTTTTGAATTTATGAATGAATCCAGTTTCTCATTCTTTATGGCTGAGTAATATTCCATTTTATAGAAAAACCACATCTTCTTTATCCAGTTTCCAACTGATGGATAATGGGCTGTTTCCAAGTTTTAGCTATTACAAACTGTGCCTTTATAAACATGGGTGCGCATATATCAAAGCAATATGATTTTTTGAATTTTTTTGGAAAGATACCCAGCAGAGGGATGGCTGTGTCAAATGGAACTTCTAGTCCCAGCTCTTTCAGGTATCTCCATATTGATTTCCATAGTGGTTGCACCAGTCTGCACTCCCACCAACAATGGAGAAGGGTTCCTTTATCCCCACAACTCTGCCAACATTTGTTATTGTGTGATTTCTTGATAGCAGCCATTCTTTGTGGAGTGAGGTAGAATCTCAGTGTTGTTTTCATCTGCATCTCTTGAATGACCAATAATGTGGAACATTTTTTCATATATTCACTTGCTGCTTTTGCTTCTTTGTCTGACAAATGTCTGTTCACTTCTGATGCCCATTTTTGAATTGGGTCTTTATATTTTGGGGGGCTGATTGTTTTGAGTTCTTTATATATTCTAGATAATAGTCCTTTATCTGAGGAGCAGCTGGTAAATTTATTTTCCCACATTGTAGGTTGTCTCTTCGTTCTGTTGATGGTTTCTTTTGCAGTGCAGAAGCTTCTTAATAAGATGAGATCCCAGTTGTTGATTCTATCTGATAGTCCCCATGCTACTGAGGATTTGTTCATAAAGTCTTTTCCTATGCCAATGTCTTCAAGAGTTCTGTCTAACTTATCTTCCAGCAAGTTCAGAGTTTATGTTTTAATATTTAGATCTTTAATCCACTTAGATTTTAGTTTAGTGCATGGTGAAAGATAAGGGTCCAGTTTTAAATTTTGGCAGGTTGAGATCCAGTTTTTCCAACACCATCTATTAAAGAGGCTATCTTTCCTCAACTGAGGATGGTCAGCTTCTTTGTCAAAGATGAGGTAGCTGAGTGCATCTGGAGTTGTTTTTGTGTCTTGCAGGCTAAACCACTGATCCTCAGGTCGGTTTACTTGCCAGTACCACACTGTTTTTATCACAGTGTCTTTGTAGTATAGTTTCAAATTGGAAATTGTTATACCCGTTGCCATGTCTCTGTTGTGAAGGATGGCTTTTGATATTCTAGGTCTCTTCTGATCCCAAATGAATTTCTGGATTACTTTTTCTAGTTCTGTGAAATATAGTGCTGGGATTTCAAGCAGCATTGCATTGAATCTCTATAGCAGTTTTAGTAGTATGGCCATTTTCACTATGTTGATTCTTCCTACTCAGGAGGAGGGGATATCTTTCCAGTTTCTTATATCATGTTGGATCTATTTTTTCAGAGTTTTCAGTGTAGAGGCCTTGTGCTTCTTTCATTAGATTGATTGCTAGATACTTCAATTTTTTGGATGCTATTGTAAAAGGAATTGTTTTCCTAATTTCTCTCTCAGTGAGTCTGTTATTTGTGTACAAGAAGGCTATTAATTTTTGAGTGTTGACCTTGTATCCAGCTACTTTGCTAAAAGTGTCAATTAAATCTAGAAGTCTTTTGGTGGAGTTTTTTTGGTCCTCAATATAGAGTATCATATCATCAGCAAATAATGATAGTTTAAATTCTTCCTTTCCTATCTTTATTAATTTAATTTCTTTCTCTTGTCTAATTGTTGTGGCTAATGTTTGCAGAACTATATCAAAGATAAGTGGTGATAGTGGGCATCCTTGTCTTGTTCCTGACTTTAACATGAAGGTTTTCAGTTTTGGGCCATTTAATATGATGTTGGCTGTTGGTTTTTCATAGACAGCCTTTATTAAATTGAGATATAGACCATCTATTCCATTTTTTTGCAGGGTTTTTTATCATGAGTGGGTGTTGAATTTTGTCAAGTGCTTTTTCTGAATCTATCGAAAGGATCACATGGTTTTTGTATTTGACTCTGTTAATATAGTATATTACATTTATTGTCTTATGTATGTTCAACCATCCTTGCATCCCTGGAATAAATCCCACTTGATCAGGGTGTATGATCTTCTTGATGATCCTATGTATTCTGTTTGTTAGTATCTTCTTCAGGATTTTTGCATCTATATTCATTAAGGACATTGGCCTTTAATTATCTTTTTAAGTTGTTTCTTTCCCTGGTTTGGGAATCAAAGTGATACTTTATTCAAGGAATGATTTTAGAAGTATTGCTTCCCTTTCAATTTCATTGAAAAGTTTAAAGAGTAGTGGCAGTAGTTCTTTTCTATGCATCTTGTGAAACTAAGTAGTGAAACCATCAGGACCTGGGTTTTTCTTTCTTGGTAAACTTTTAAATACATTTTCAATTTCACTGATTGTAATTGGGGTATTTAAAATGTTTTTATCATCTTCATTCATCATTGGTAATTCATAAGTATCTAGAAGTCTGTCCATTTTGTCTGTGTTTTCCATTTTATTAGAGGACAGGTTCTCAAAGTAGGTATTGATGAACCTCTGGATTTCTGTTGAATATGTTGTGACTTCACATTTTTCATTCCTAATTGCATGGATCTGAGCCTTTTCTTTCCTTTTTTTGATAAGGTTAGCTAAGAGTGTATCAATTTCATTCATTCTTTCAAAAAACCAACACTTTGATTCATTAATTTTTAAAATCGATTTCTTCGTTTCCATTGCATTGATTTGTGCTCTAGTCTTTATAAGTTCCTCTCTTTTATGAGCTTTGGGTTTTTCTTCGTTTTGATTTTCTAGGAGCCTAAGATTCATGATTAGGTTGTTTATGTGAGCTTGCTCTTTTTTGTGTGTATGTGTGGGCATTCAATGCTATGGATTTTCCACATAGAACTGCTTTCATTTTGTGCCATAGATTCCTGTATGTTGTATTGACATTATCATTATTTTCAAAAAAATATCTAATTTCTTCTTTAATTTCCTCTGTGACCCACTGATTGTTCAGGGGAGTGTTGTTCAATTTCCATGTGTTTGTGAAGTTCCTATGGTTTCTTATGCTATTGAACTCCAGCTTGATTGCACTATGATCTGATAATATACAGGAGATAACTTCCATTCCTTTGCATTTATTCAAACCTGTTCTATTAGATTGTTTGTGGTCTTTCTTGGAGAAGGACCCATGTGCACCCACAAAGAATGTATATTCTGATTTTGTGGAGTGAAATACTCTATCGACATCTATTAAGTTCATATGTTCAAAAGCTTGGTTCAATTCTAGTATTTCATTGTTGATTTTTTTGTGTAGACAATCTTTCTGTTTGTGATATGTTGTATCTAAAACCCCCATTATAATTGGATTAGTGCTCATTTTGTTTTTTCATGTTACTTAATATTTGTTTTATATAGTTGGGGCATTAATATTTGGTACATATATGTTGAAGATTGTCATCTCTTCCTCTAGAATTGTTCTCTTTACAAGGATGTAGTGACCTTCTTTGACTCTCTTAATCAGCTTTGGTTTGAAATTTACTTTTTCTGCGAATAAGATTGCTACCCCTGCTTTTTTCTGTTTTCCTTTCACATTGAGAATTGTTTTCCATCCTTTCACTTTCATTCTATGGGCTTCTTTTTGCACTAGGTGTCTTTATTTTATATAACATGTTGTTGATTTTTGCTTCTTAATCCATTCTGCCAATCTATTTCTCTTGATTGGTGAATTGAGGCCATTGATATTGATGGTTATAACTGATATGTACTGACTTATTAGTGTCATGTTATTATCCTTTTGTTGACTCTTTTTACTTTTTCCCTCTCTGCTTTTAGTTTCTAGCCTTGCCTATTTGATTTGCTGTGTTGGGCCTCAGGGTGATGTGATCTTCATTGTCTTTTTCTAGGATATGGTTTATAATTGTTTGTAGAGATGGTTTGGTATTCATGAAGTTTCTCGGGTGTTCTTTGCCATAGAATTATCTTATTCCCCATCCATTTTAAAAGAGAGTTTTTCAGGATACATAAGTCTAGGTTGGAGGTTGTTTTCTTTTAGTACTTGAAATACCTCACTCTAGGCTCTCCTTGAGCTGATGCTTTGTGTTGAAAAGTCTGCTGTGATTCTGATGGGCTTTCCTTTGCATGTGATTTGTTTCTTTTCTCTTACTGCATGTAGCATTTTGTTCTTCTGTTGGGTTTCTGGGATCTTGAATATTATATGTGTAGGTGTACAATTTTTTTTATCATATCTAGTTGGAGTCCTATATACCTCACTTATCTGTATGTCAAATTCTTCCACTCTGTTTGGGAAGTTTTCTGTCATTAATTCTGTGAACAGCTTTTCAAGTCATTTGTATTTTCTCCTGCTACTTCATGGATTCCTATCAGTCTTATGTTATTCTTCTTTTCATAATCTAGGAACTGTTGAATCGATTTCTCATGATCCTTTACTGATTTTAAGAGTACTCTTTTGTCGCCGTCACTGAGTGCAACCCTATCTTCTATATCTGAGATTCTATCTTTGTATACTTTTATTTTGCTGTGAATACTTTCAATAGAGTTTTTAATCTCCTGGATATCTGAATCTGTTTTATGGCTACCATTTCTTTCCTTTTTTGGGCATCCATTGTTTCCATTTCTTTCTTATCCTGGGCCTTCATGGCTTCTTTCATGGTCCTGAGCTCCTCTATTATTTTGTCAGTTTCTGTTCTTGAGTCTCTAATCATGTCTTTCATTGTGCTTACCATCTCTCTAGTCATCTGGGAAATCATTTCTGTTTTGTATTTTTCTAAAGTCTCATTGGTCTGTTTTGTTACTTCCTGTGCTATGAGTTCAAGGTGTCCTGCTGATTCACTCTCAGCCTTTTTATCCTCATTTGCCCTACCGTTTGCCATTTGGTGAACTGGAAGTCTGTCTTTGTGTATTGTTTTGGTTTTTCTCATTTTTATTTTTGTTGCTGGCTTGTCCTTGGTTTTATTTCTGTGTTATTACTTTAATCTTCTTTATATAGTTTTGCTTTACCTTTTGCATCTCTAATGACTCATAGACATTCTCATTTTCTTAGTATTAGAGTTGACAGCTCATTAAATCAATCCCAATCCTTTAGCCCAGTTGATAGAATCAGCAACATACTAGGACCAAGCACAACCTGAAAATTGACCACTTGTGTTTGTCATTAATCTATCAACTTTAAACCATGTGAATTAAATTAAAATCCAGAAGCAGCCCAAATTATGTTTTCAGTGGATAAACTCTTCAATATAGCATCTTTACCAGTTAGCATGGGGGCTGAGACAGAGTTAGGATGAGAGGAGCAGATAAGGAAAAGAATTGGAGAAGGTTTCAAGTGAAGCTAGAGGACATAGAATAACCATACAATCTTTAGGAAACTGTTGAAGGCAAGAGGGAAAGACAGAGTGGAAAATTAAGGAGAATAATAGAACAATTTAACAGTAGTAGGGGCTCACTTTCCTTTGAAACTATTGACATTTGAGTGAGGTAAAATTAGAGAAGCAAAGAACATGAAAAAAGAAAAAAATGATAAAAGAAGAAATCTGAGTCAGGGCAGGAGCAGGAACAGAAAGGGAGATGAGGGATAATATGGTGGAGCAAGAGACTGAGTTGGAAAAAGACAGAAAAAAGAAAGAATTTGCAGAGTGAAATGAGGAAAAGAAAGAAAAAAAAAAGAATTTGAAGCACCTTTTTCAGACTATATCTCTGCTGCCATAATATACAATGTGTGCAGCCATGTGCAGAGCTAAGTCCTTTGATCTCATCTAGCTGATGGCAGACCCCTGAGATTCAGACTAATTTAGGGCTGCAAGGCCCAAATTGAGTTCCCTGACCTCCTGCAGTGTTGAACTCTACAAAGTTCTACCTCAGGTTCCCTCTGCCCTTTCTTTAAAGGTGTTCAAATTCAGGAGCTCAGAAAAATGCACTTTATGACCACCTATGCCTCTGCAGAGTGGATTCAAGGACTCGCACAATCAGGAACCCTGAAAGTAGGGGGGATTGATGGGGGTGTTGCAGGGGCTCCCAAATAGTTAGCCAGTCCTCACCAATTGGGCCAAGGCAGGCTGGAGGGAGAACGGATCTCAGAGCAGCTGTCCCAGACCTCAGCCTTCCACCTTCCTTCTGTTGGGTGCTGATGGTGGTGCAGGCCGAGTGCTTTATGCATTTTCATTGTAGTTTATATAGAAATTTATTTCTGTTCTTCCTTTTTAGACTTTGTACACCATACAACAGTTGATATTGAAAATTTTGATGCTTTTTAAAAGATGATAAATTTTTAAAAATTCTTAATATATTTTTTGATTTTTCTGTTAAGTAGTCATTGTTTAATATAATAAAACTCATAAAATTAAAATAGATAATTCATCAATAGAAATATTCTAAAGAATAAATATGAGTATATCACACCCATGTATATGCCCCTTTATGAAAAAATTAGTATTATGCTCCACTTAAAATATTATCTTTTGTACCATCCAGCCTAAATCTAAGGCAGGCCTTCTTTTCAAACTATATCCCCAGGGACTTTGCAATAGTCCTTTGCAATTACTTGATAATAATGAAGTGTATATTTTTATGAGAAAGTATGAAGTATAATGCTCTGAATCTCTGAATCTCTTTAATCATCAATTATCAGTTTTTAGTTTGTTCAGAGAGAAAAGGGTGACATTTCATTGAAGAAGTATAAACTTTTTCATATGATTTATTAGCACACTTATGCATTGCATACTATTTACATACCTTGTGTGGATTTGCAACATGTACTTAACACATCTTTATTCCTTCTTTCATCTCCTTTTCTTCCCCTCAATCCCTGTTCTCTCCATCTCTTCATCCAATTCCCATCCAACAAAGATCTACTCCCCTTCTTTCCTATTCCCTATCTTTTGTTTTGCTCCTTATTTATAATTTCGTTTCTTTTATAAGAAAAACCATGAAATGTTTAAGGTTATGTGTCTGATTGTTTTCACTTAATATTATGATTTTAAGGTGCACCATTGTCATACAAATCACTCAAGTTTATCCTTCTTTATGGCAGAGTAGTATTCTATTATATATTACTACCACATTTTCTTTATCTATTCATCTGTTGATGGACATATAGGTTGCTTTCAAGATTTAGCTATTAATACTGCTATAAACATGAATATACTCATTTCACTGTAATATGATATCTTCATTTCTTTCAGAAAGATATCTAGAAGTGGAATAGCTGGGTCAAATTGAGTTTCTACACTTGGTTTTATGAAGAATCTCCATGCTAACATTTTTAGTGATTCTACACATTTACATTACCAGTAAAAATGTAGAGCCGGGCAAGATGGATGACGCCTATAATCTCAGCACTCGAGAGGCTGAGGCAGGAGAATCACTGTGAGTTTGAGACCAACCTGGGCTACATAGTGAGTTCTAGTTAAGTGTTAACTACATAGTGAGACTCTGTCTCAAACGCCCCCCCACAATGTAGAAGTGTTGCTTTTTGCCTGCAGCCTAGTCAGCATTTGTTATTATTTAGTTTCTTCATGATGGCCACTAAAGAAAGATTGTCCTTTATCCAAGTGCATACATTTGTGATAATTTTACTTACATAAGAGATAATGTAATATAGAGTTTTAAATATCACAGTTATCTAAACATTTGCAATCTTTCCTAGAAAGCATATGGACAGATGATAAGGTTTGGAGTGATATTTGAAATCTGTTTTATCTTTGCAATTGTTTGTATAATTTAGATCTCTTACAATGAGCTAATCCCTCTCTTCACCTAACACTCAAGAGGTCTTACCTAAGCCATGGACTGGAGAGCAACCCATGAATGTACATTTTGAAAGTTTTTAGTTCAGTTTTGTCTAGAGTAAGTTTCACTAAACTTTTATCTGTGATTTGTTTCAGTGCAGAATAACAGATTATTTTTATTAACTTCATAAAACATAAGACTTCATTTAAAAAATTCCCCATTCATTATTTAACATTGTTGCTCACTGAAGGCATTATGGTGAGATTCTGTTGCATGTTTGTTCTATTTTATGAAAGAAAATGGATATGTCGAGGAAAGAAAATAATCCAAGTACTAGTCTCTAAAATAATTTTTATTTGACACAGAACTTGCAATTTCAGTGACCAAGATAAATAATTAAACCTGGCATTTTTGCTAATTTATTATTTGACATAATATATGAGGTTTTTCTTTCTGGATACCAACTTAAGCCATTCCTTTATACTTTAAAATTGCTGTTTTGAAAATCCTCAGTAGCACAAGAAGTTACATAAATAAGAAACAAGTGGGATCTCATTGTATTAAAAAGTTTTGAAGTGCAAGAGATATCACCAACAGAGCTGAGAGACAACCTACAATGTGGAAAAAAATCTTTATCAGCTACACCTCAGACAAAATGTGTATATATATATATATATATATACATATATGAATTCAAAAAATCAGATCCCCCAAAATGTAAAAACCTGATTCAAAAAATGGGCATCCAAAATGAATAGACATTTCTCGAACAAAGAAGTGAAAGCAGCAAATAAATATACAAAAATTTGTTCATCACTGCTCATTCAAGAGATGCAGATGAAAACAACACTGAGATTCCACCTCATCCCAGAAAGAATGGCTTCTATCAAATTATCAACCAATAACAAATGCTGGTGGGGCTGCGCTTAGAAAGGAACCCTTCTCCAATGTTGGTGGATTTGCAGACTGCTGCAAACAATGTGGAAATCTATATGGAGATACCTCAAAACACTAGGATTAGAGGTTTCATTTGACCCAGGTATCCCTCTGCTGGGTATCTCTCCAAAAGAACTAAAAGAATCTTTTCACAGTGATATACGTGCACCCATGCTTATAGCGGTACAGTTCGTAATAGCTAAAACTTGGGAACAACCCAAATGTCCATCAACTGGAGACTGGATAAAGAAGATGTGGTTTTCTTATAAAATGGAATATTACTCAGACATAAAGAATGAGAAACTAGAAACATTTATAGCTAAATAGATGCACGTCAAGGCTATACTCTTAAGTGAAATAAATAAGACACATTTGAGTAAATACTGAATAATTTCTTTGGTGTGAAAGATTAAAAGCGTAAGTCAGGTTCAAGTGGTATAATTGGGAGTGTAAAATGGCTAAAGGGGAAATGGGAAGGGTAGGGGAAAGGAAATAAGGGAAAAGAAAAAATGTGAAAAAATGTAAACAAAGTTTTTGTAAATAGGGAAGGGTGAAGGGGGGTAAAGGGAGGACAGGGATATGGGGAAAAAACAAGAACCAAGATATATCATGCAAAGGTAAAAAATCCCTATGATAGTAATTGTATTGTTTGTTTTGAATGTACCAATAAACTTAATGAAAAAAAATTCTGTTTTGAAAAATGAGAAAAATTATAATTGCACATAGATATTAAAAATATTACTAATTTAAAATGCCAAGTCTCTATTTTCAAAAAAAATTGTTAGGAGAAATCGTTGATATCTAGATCAGTATGTCTTCCAAAATATGTAAAATCTTGAACCAACACTCCCATAAGGATGAAGCCTTTATTTAAGATATATTCAGCTTACCTATTGTCCAGTTTTACTGTTTTCATTAGCTCTCACATTCTGCCATGTCAAAATACTAGGACAGAATTGTACAAGCAATTTGAAACTCCACAAATCTATATAGTTTTGAATTAGCCGAGAAAATAAATCTCTATTTGTAGATTTTAATTGTTCTGTCACTTTAACTATTTGTGTTCTCTCATTTTATACAA
>NW_022900951.1:49301922-49321710 GCF_012274545.1 Fukomys damarensis | reverse complement strand
TTTTAGTCCCACCTCTCTTTCCAAGTTGTCCACTTCATTTAACCATAGAAATTTAGAGCAAGAAAAGGTTTTAGAAATGGATTATTCTAACTCTTTTATTTTTTTCTGATGAAATGGAAACAGAATAATTTGACTACTTTCCAAAAGTCATATAATGCATTTTTTGTACACAAAAATGGTGCATTTATTTTATTTAATTTATTAAGTAATTTATAGATGATGTAATCATCTATGATTTTCATTTTGTCATTTGAAAGTTATATATGCATAAAAAGTTTCCTTATCTATTACTTATTACAGTTCCAGTTCTTTACCTTTTTTTGTTCCTTTCTTGCTTTTTTTTTTAGCTCTGGGAATTGACCTCAGGGACTAAGGGACTCATGCATGCTGAGAAAGTATGCTAACACTGAGCTACACCCCCCTTCCCATCTTATCTTTAAAAAGATATTTCAGGTAATTATAAATTCACATATGATTTTAGGAATAATACAGAAAGATTCTACATGGCATTTCTATAGCACAATATTACAATGGGAAATTGACATTTTAAAAACTACTAAGTTTATTCACTCATCAGCTACTTTTACACTCACTTGTGTGTGTATGTAGTTAGAAATATGTCCTTTTCATTTTTTATGCCCTTTTCTTATATGTCTAGATTAGTATGACAATTACTAACAGTCAAAGTTCCACTGAAAGGATTCCTTATGCTGCACCTTTAAAGCTACAGTCACTTCTATTTTATCTCCTGATCTCTAGACTATAAACTATAACCTAGTCAATTCAAGATTTCTAAGTAAATAAAACAATACAGTATGCAATCCTCAGAAATTAGCACTTTCTTCAAAATTTCAGTAAAATTCCCTTCATATTCTTCCAAACTGTGGCTTGCATTTTAATTAATGATTAACATTCCATGATATGCAAGTTGTGTGGTTTATTTGATCTTTCACCCCAAGTTAGAACATGAGATTTATTTCTAGATTTTATCTATTGTGAATAAACTTTCAATGATCATTAATGGCCAGGAATTTTATATGAATATAAATTTTTATATCTTTAGGATAAATGTCTAAGCACATAATTGCTGGAGCATATATTATTGTATGTTTATTTTGCAAGAAACTGTAAAATGATTTCCAGAAAGTATACATCTCTTTACAATTCACTATCAATGTAACAGCAACGAGTTTTTCTTCATCCAATTAGAATTTGGTATTATCAGTATTATGTATTTTAGCTATTCCAAGTGGTGTGTGGTGATACCTATCAATGTGGTCAAAATTTACATTTCCTTAATTATTCATGATATCTTTGTATGCTTTTTTATTGTATTTATAGCTTCTTTGGTGTAAAGTTTTTTCAAAACCTTTTGTTATTTTTTGATTGCATTATTGGTTATTTTACTGTTGAGCTTTGAGATTGTTTTTATAGTTTCAAAATACAAAACTGTTTGAATATATGATTTGCAAATATTTTCTCTCAGGGTATTAATACTCTTAAAAGTGTTTTCACAGAGTAATTTACCATTGTTCCTTTTAAACATCCTTCTTTTGGTGTTAGGAATGAGAACAGTTTATTCATTTAGAAGTAGATCCCAAAGATTTTCCCCTATGATGTTTGTAAAAGTTTCATAGCTTTACATTTTAGTCATTTAACAGTTTTGAGTTAATTTTTATGTATAAGCCTTAGGTCTAAGATTTCTTTCTCCATAGTGGTCCAAATAATCCAATGATATTTGTTCAAAAAGTTAGCTTCCCTCTGTTAAATTGCTGTTGCTATTTTGTAAAAAACCTGTTGGACACACATGTATGAATCTATTTCTAGCATATCTCTGATGTTTTTCCATTGGTCTACAAACTGCTCTTCTTTAGTAACTAGACCCATGCAGTAACTTAACATCAGGTATAATGATTCTTTTAGCTACTTATTTTTCTTTCAAAATTATTTTAATAATTCAAGTTGTTGTGCATTTGCACATAAATTTAAGAGCTTTGTGGATGCCTATGAAAAACAGTCTTTTTAGTTTTCATAGAAGTTTCATTAAACCTATACATCATTTCAAGGCAGACAGCTAACCACTGAGCTAAATCTCCAGTCCTTCTATACATCATTTCAGAGAGAATTGTCTTGACATCTTTACTATGTTGTCTTCCAATCCATGAGCAGAGTATATCTAAGCATTTCTTTTGGTCTTCTTTAATTTGTTGCATTAACATTTGAATTTTAGGATATAGATCCTGTGCATATTTTGACATATCTTACCTAAAGTTTTATTTCTTTGACACAATTGTAAATGTTCACTTTTTTACCATCTCAGAATTCCTGTGAATGTTTTCATTTTTGTCAGAATACTTTTCTCTATTGTTCACATGGTGTAAGTTCAAATTTTCTCTCCTCAAGTTTACTAATTCTTGTTCTTTTATCTCCAGTTTTATTATGATTGTCCCTCTGAATATTTTAATTTTGTTATTTCATTTTTCAGTGGAAAATATTTCCTTTGAGTTCTTTTAGAAATATTTTGTATTTATTTACTGAGACTTTCTATTTTTTCCATTTCTTTCAAGATAATTCATAGTATATATTGAAATATTTTGTTATGGTTACTTAAAAATCCATTTCAAATAATTCCAACATCTGATTCATCTCAGTTGTGATAGTTGTTAATTATATTTTCTCTTTCAAGTTGTGATATGTCTTGTTCTTTATATTATGTGATTTCTTACTGCACCTGGTAATTCATATATTATTAACTTCCATCTAAGGTTTTCTGACATCTTAATGGTGAATGTGGAGTACTGACTCATCCCATCATTTCTTTAAAATAAGAGTAGAGTGTCACCTACCCACTGCTCTGGGCTTCACTAATTCCAAAGTTGTAGAGAAAGTTAGGTACCATCTAGTCTCATCATATTTTCCACTTTTTAGTTTCATTGATGATGGATAGTGAGTGACACTCATCTCATTGGTTTTCACTGACAGTAGGGCGAAAGGGAAAGAGAATATCAGTTAAATAGACCTATTTCAATTCTACCTTGTTCAGTCCCATTGCTACCAGGATCATATGGGGATAGACCTGTAACATAATGATCACTAATAATACCTCATACCACCAGATAAGTGTGGAGGAACAGCTCATTCTTTGAACTTACATTACCCTGGCAACACGACACCACTTACTTCTGCCTGTTTGGGAGACAAAAAAGCAACTATCTGCCTAGAATCACCAATACAAATCTGCCAGGATAATCAGAACAATACCTGCTTTCATCAGGTGGGACATAGATGATAGCCCTCTGCTTAACCCTCTTAATACCACACTATCAGAAAAGGATGGTATATCAATGCCTGTCATTTGAGGGTGTTAACTAACTTTACTCCCCACCACAAACCATGCTTTCTGTTTCTAAGCCTGGCGCATTCTGTGTTGCAGCTAAAAATTTCTGACCATTTGTCATATATCCCATATCCATGCATCCTTTTCCTCCAGCTGTTTTCTGCTTAGACTGAAAAAATTTGCACTATTCTGTGGCTCTCTTAACATCTTACTATTGTTGTTCTAACCTGCCGAGTTTTCTCTGATGACATCCTCACTAACTCCTTTAGGTGCCCGGTGCTGAATATGTACTTTTTCACAGCATGTATTATAATCTGGTTTGTACATTGGAATTAGCAGCATTTATGTTTACCTCCACTATCCTTCCAGTTACAAATTATCATTGGATCTCTGAAGTTTTCAATATTGCTCTATTTACCCAGAAGTGGCCTTCCAGAAATCTCAACATTTAAAAAGACTGACTTAAAACTGGCTATATGGTACAGAATCTTGCTACAGTTCTTTCTCTCTCTCCTCTCTCTCTCTCTCTCTCTCTCTCTCTCTCTCTCTCTCATTGAGTTTATTGGTACATTTTAGGTATACAGTACAGTTACATTCATTATTGGGATCTTGTACCTTTACATGACAGGTCTTGGTTCTCATTTTTCCCCTTGTCCCTGCCCTCCCTCTTCCCCTTGCCACTTACAAACACTTTATTTCCATTTTTTCATTTTCTCACATTTTTTCTTTTCCCTTATTACACTTCCCACTTTCCCTACAGTTCTTGATTCACACTTTTCACACTCAGTGCTAACAAAGAGGATTTAAATGTAAAATAGAACAAAGATTAAGAGGTAAGACATGAGTCAGGTGGCTTGTAGACAGATGTAACAAGAAAAAGGACTTTTCAGAGAATGACTAGTTACAAGAGTACTGACTACTTACCAGGTTCCAGTTCATGTGTTAAGACATTTATGTATAGTTGTCTGATTTAATCTTCACACCTACCACTCAGTGTAGGTTTTCTTACTATTCACATATTTCAGGTTGATAATCAATTTCTCAGGTTCTTTCTGCATCAATATGCTCTCCTAAGAATTTTCAGACTTATGTACGAATGCACTTACAGGATATGTGATCCAAGTGTTTTTGAAGGGTTGAAATTGTTGTTGGAGGTTCTGATTCTCTGTGACCACATTCTTCTGAGGCTTCTGTAAGACTATATTTTATTCATTAAGTTTATTGGTACATTTTAGGTATACAACATGATGACATTCATCATTGAGAATTTGTACCTTTACACAATATACCTTGGTTCTTATTTTTTCCCTCATAAGGAAAAAAGGGAAAATTATTTGTAAATAGGGAAATGTGGAGAGGATGGAGACTACTTTTTTCATTGAGAAAGACTTTTGGCATTGGAGCAGGGAAACTGAAAACATTTATTCATTTAACAAACACCTACTGAGTATCAATTATAGGAGATATACAAGGTAAATATTTACATTAATGTGAGAAAGCCCTTTAAATCCATATTTCTGGTGAATGATCTAAACACCAGAATCATAATTTTCAAAAAGAAATTATATTAGAAATTTTGCCTCTATTAAATTAGAAGCAAGAATTCCTTCAAAATATGTAACAAGGGAATAAAGCAATTGTTTACCCTGTATTTTTATGCCTGTCAGGGTTGTCATCTTCTTTCATCTGTCAAGTGCTCTTTTACTATGAAAGAGTTTAGTGAGTCTTGGTCTGTAGAATTATTCTGAGGGATATTAATTGATAAAATAAAGGTATAACATTTAAGCATGGCTTTTGACTGAATGTGCATATGGAGGTCATATACTTGTGTTAATATGTATACATCGCTATGCCATTCTAAAAAGGTTAGAAAAGCTTTAGATGCATATTTTCTTTTTCTTTCTTCCTTATGAGACAGTATTGGAAAATTATTCCATCCCCAATGTCCTTGGCCTAGGAATAATGAGAAATTAGAGAATCCTCACATTTTCTGCCCAACCAGCTATTCAACAACAGTATGAGAACTAGGCTGTTCTGTCACTGACTTAGAAGGTAATAAAATGTGGAAGCAGTGAGTGTTGCTACCGTGTAGCTTTCTGATGATTTCTATAGTTCCAGGTGAATTACTTGCCTTTTTAACTCAGTGACATGAGGTCTTCTCAACAGTGAAGGGTAGAAGATGAAAGTAAGGATCTACAGCCTCCTACATTTTTGTTTGTTTGTGTTTTTTGTTTGCTTGTTTTGCTATTTTATAAGTGGAATACAGTGCTCAAGGTTTTGGGGAAATTCTTATTAATCCTCATAGCAGTCCTATGACACTTTTTTCCTACCTTTTTGATTTTCTATATAAGCAATTAGAACTCTCAAAATCAGAAAAATAGCAAATACACACAAAAATTGTCTTGTTTGTCTCTCTGCAAAATGTTGACATTTTATTTCAACATTTCAGTTTTCAAACAATATTCTTATCTCAAATGCAGATCTGTGTCATTAAATATTCCTTTAAAAACATGGTTTGAACAAGCTCAATAAATTTATGTAGGCAGGTAAAATAGTTTCATTATTTTTTCTTCTCACAGAGAATATTTCAGATGAATAATGGACCATCAAAGGAATATTACAAACAAATAATATGGAACTATTAAAAATCAGGGATGTGGAGTTTTTAATATTCCTAAAAATTCTAATGATATAAATGATAAAAACAAGCTATGTAAGTATAAAATGCACTCCCAAATACGTAAGCTATAGCACAAATCTATGAACAAGGGAAACATTAGCATGAGTAACATTTTGTTGTATGCCTAGATGATTTCTGATTAAGTTTTCATCTTTCAGTTCACTGAATTTTTGAAAAATCTCTACAATGTCAATATATTTTTTACGTACAAAATAATTATTAAAAATCATCACCAAAAACGATCAGGTAGAAAATATAAAGGAAAATTTGAATCAAGATGGTGGACGGTGCACGGCCTTTTTCCTCTCATATCAAGTAAAAGAAAATAATTTGTACGCACATTTTTGTACAAAAATCCTGTCTCTCTGTCTCTGTGTCTGTGTTTGTCTCTCCCCCAGCCCCATTGTGTGCTTTGAAATTTTTTTAAACAGGATTGTGATGAATTCCTGGAAGATAGAAAGCAGATGGAGCCTCTGTGGAGGAGGCTGTTGGGCAGCTGGCAGCCAGAGAAGAGGAGGAGGGGAGCCGGTCTGTCTGGATGAGGTCTGAGAGAAACAGTAGGGGGCGAAAGAGAAAATAAAAGACAGAGCCTGTGTCAGTGCAGACCCAAGGCAAGCACGCGCGCTGACCCTCCCAGCAGAAGCCCGCGGAGCGGAAGGCAAGATGGCAGGGGGCGGGGCCGAGGTACAGGCGGGCTCGGAGGGGGCGGGTTCCCTAATCCGCAAAAAACGCGGTTCCACAGCTGGCCCAAACCGACTAGCACTGCAAAGGCCAGGCCGCGCTAACTCCTCAGAGACCTGCCGCCGCCGCCTGCACTTTTGCCATTGCAGCCGTCCTTATCTTTCGCTTACCTTCCCAGTCGTCTCCTTCTTTGTCGCCGTGCCGCTACCACAGCAGCATCGACAACAGATAAGTGGTGGATTCAGGAACTTGGGGTTGGGAGTCTGGGCAGGCGCCAAGAATCGACAGCACACACGAGCCCGCCATCTCTCTCTAGCCAACACGGCTGGAGTTTCTCTCCCGGTCTGGAGCACGGTTGAGAGGCACACGCTGTCCCAGTGCTCAGTTAGAATTAGAGCTTTTCTGTCAAGCTCTGGAGCAAGCGCTTGGAGAAGGGTGAAAGGGTCCAGTCTCTGAGATCGGAAAAAAAAAAAATCTCATTTGGGATAGTGTTGACATTTTTGTCAGCTGAGTGAAGCAAGCGACTACTTCGCTTAAACCTTCTTAAGCCCCGAGCTATGTCTCCTCCAGCCGTGCCTCCGACAGGGATAGATGGTGTGTCTGCATACCTGATGAAGAAAAGGCACACCCACAGGAAGCAGCGGCGCAAGCCCACTTTCCTCACTTGTAGGAACATAGTGGGCTGCCGCATTCAACACGGCTGGAAAGAAGGCAATGAGCCGGTGGAGCAGTGGAAGGGCACTGTGCTCGAGCAGGTTTCTGTGAAGCCCACACTCTACATCATTAAGTATGATGGCAAAGACAGTGTGTATGGACTAGAACTGCACCGAGATAAAAGAGTTTTAGCGCTAGAGATTCTTCCCGAGAGAGTGCCAACCCCTCGTATTGATTCAGGCTTGGCAGATTCCTTGATTGGGAAGGCAGTGGGGCATGTGTTTGAAGGCGAGCATGGTACAAAAGATGAATGGAAGGGCATGGTGCTGGCGCGAGCCCCCGTGATGGATACTTGGTTTTATATCACCTATGAGAAAGATCCGGTCCTCTATATGTACACTTTGCTGGACGACTACAAAGATGGTGACCTTCGCATCATTCCAGATTCCAGCTACTATTTTCCCACAGCGGAACGGGAGCCTGGAGAAGTGGTCGACAGCCTTGTGGGCAAGCAGGTGGAGCACGCCAAAGATGATGGGTCCAAGAGAACTGGCATTTTCATCCATCAAGTGGTGGCCAAGCCGTCTGTCTACTTTATTAAGTTTGATGATGATATTCACATTTATGTCTATGGTTTGGTGAAAACTCCGTAAGTTCATTGTGCTCTTTGCAAAAGTTGTGGAGCTTTTAGATGTAAAATATTTTGTGTTCTCATAATTGTAATCTTTGAGGACAGTTTCGACATAAAGAATTCAGGAAAGTGGTAAATATTATTGTGTCACCAAATTTTACATTGTCTAGTTTCACGGTTTTGCCCCAAGGTAATAAATAATTTTGATATTTATTCTGTAATTGAAAATTTTAATTGGGCATTAATAGAAAAATAAAGTGCAACCATTGGAACAATGCAAAAGCAGATCAATCCCACCATGTCCTTCTTCCCCAACTTTTTACTTCCCTCTTTCTTCTTCCCAGGTAACAAGTGTTGAAAACATAAACTATGCCCTTCTTTTCTCTGTCCGCAAAGTTTGTTAAGTAGTTTCTGTAAAAAGGACAAGTTGTGTGCATTTATCTAATTGTTTTTTTTTCCACTTTGCATAGAGATGACATCCTTCCAGACTAGTAGTTACACTCAGTCTTTCTGACTCTGCCACCATCTCTCACTCTTAATTTACTGCTATATATACACAGTATATGTAGAGATGCCAAGAAAAGTATTCAACATTCTGTTAATTGTGGTTAATGTCATTTATTTCCTTTTTATTGTAACATTGCCAATGTATATTGGTGCTTTTATTTTTATAGGTTGGATTCTCAGAAATAATAAATAGGCATATGTTTAATTTTAAGAAATATTACAAGAATACTGCAGTATTCAAAATGAAAGTCCCCATTTCCAGCATTTTCTACAGCAGTAATTAATGCTTAAAAACCCGAAAGGTGAAGAATTACATTTTATTACTTGTCACTTTAATTGACATTCACCAGATTTCAGTATTTGTTTTTCTATGAGGACATTTCTTTTTTATGATTTGACAATTACTATCCTTTGTTCACTGGTCTATTGAGTTGTTGATATTTTTTTCTTTATAAATTGGTAGAAATTCATTATAAAATCCAGTTAATCATTTGTAACTCATTATGATTTTTCATTGTATCATTAATCTTGACTTTATTGATGATATATTTTACTTTATACTTTTTTAAAAATTTAGGTAGATTTTTTATAGCCTTTTTTATTTTTTGGTTTTGTGTCTTTTTCAGATGGATGTCCCTAACTTGTCATACAAATTTTCACCTACATTTTTCTAATTATTTCATTGTTTTTAAAGTTAAAATGTTTGATCTGTCTGAAATTTATTATTAATCATACAATTTGTCCTTGACATTTATCCTTTCAAATGAAAATTCAAACTATATTTGACATTTAAAAAGAGTCTGATGTCCTAATTAGAGGTGAATTACATTTCTGCATTCCCCTTTGAAGGATTATTTAATAATATCAAGCTTTAACATTCAAGAGTTTTGAGACATCATTGGAAATTTTACTATTATTTTAATAATATGCTTCACATCATATCTACCTGAATTTATTCTGTAAGTATTTTTTGTAAATATTAAATTATAACATTATGAATTGGACATTTTCCTTCCTCATTTGTAACTTGTTATTTGGGGTAATAAAAGAAACCTACAGAAATTTATATTTTTATCTTTTATCCAGTGATTATTTTAATCCTAAAGTACAGTAGACTTAGAATAGAATATTTTAGATTTTCTAGATGTGTAATCATTCCACATGTAAATAGAGATTTTTAAAATGTCTTCTAATGTTTATACTGATTATTATTATATAGCTGGTTTCTCCAGAACAGTGTTGTATAACAATAATGACAAACATACCTGTCCTATTTTTATTTTTTATGTAAATGTCTTTAGAATTTCACTTTGGCATGACATATGCTTTTGGTTATTGATAAATGACATTCACGTGTTTAAAAGTTCCTACCCTTCCTGTTTTACATAGTAATATTATTAAAAGTGGCTCCTGGATTTTGTCAGATGTCTTTTCACAGCTATTGTTAAAATGTATGATTTTTCTTTCCTTTTTATTTGTTGATGTAATGATTTATGATGGTAGGTATTTGATATTGAACCAAACATATATTTATAAAATAAACTCTACTTGGTCAGGGTGAAATAATCATTTGTTACATACCTATATTTTATTTACCAATATTTCATTTCAAATTATTTTATTTGAATTCCAAATTGGAATTATATATTTTTTCTTATGCTCCGTATATCATTTTGTTATTAAAAGTTGTTCTAGCTTTTAAAAATATGACTTAATAAGTTTTCAGTCTTTTCCCATGAACTGAAATAAGTTAAATTGTGTTAAAATTTTTGTTCTTTAAAAATTATCTAGTAAGAAGCTACGAAACAGTTTAATCCTAGTGACACTTTTCATTATAGATATTTAATCAGTTGTCTAATTTTTTCAGTGGCAATTAGTTTATTCAAAGATATCTTAAGAAGGAATATATATTTTGTGTGAGCTAGAGTCCCAAATTATCTCTATTATCAAGCTTGTTGATTGTACTTTTCAGATGCTATAAGTTTTCTTGTATTTTATACTAACTAGATCAGTCCAATTCTGAAAATGTTATGAAATGCCACTTATGATGATTTTTAAAAATTTTTGGCATTCTATTTATTTTTAAATCATAACAAAATATAATAAAGTATAAAATATCTATTTACCTGCACCCCAAATTTTAAAATGTCAACATTTCAGCATGTGTGCTTTAGATGTAGATTTATAGTGTTATATAATCAGATCATAAATAATAAATCCACTTTCCGGTATCATACTTCTTCATCTGCAGAGGCAGACAATGTCATGGATTTATTGTGAGTCATGTAATTATTTTATGTATTTGCTAAAAATATAGCCATAACCAATAATAATATCAATTTTTTCTGCTTAAAAAATCAAACTGAATAATCAACTTTAAACCATGTTTAATTTATTTGGATTTTGATTATATGATTATATGTATCTACATTATGTGATTACATGTATCTTCTCTTCAATTGGATTATGTCAAGAAAATAATTGATAGCACAGATCTTAAAATGTTAACTACTGTTCATTTTTAATATGTCTGATACCCAGGGAAACATGCTCCTAGTCACAACCTTGTAGACTGAATAAAAAAGAGAAGAACCTCAATTCATTCAGGCTTCACATCCTGACTAGGAGGAGGCATATATGTACCACTTTTCCCTGATTTCTAGGCCAGACTCAGACATGATATCATTCTTGTATAGTATAATTTTAGGATTATTCTACCAATCCTAGCTCTCTTAAAAATTTAGGATATAGCAGTGGAAAAAGCAAAAATCTTCCTCCCTTAGACAATAACAAATTCTCTCTCATATATGTGTGTGTTTGTGTGTGTGTGTGTGTTTGTGTGTGTGTGTGTATTATTATAGACATAATATTTCTTTTTATTTTCTGCTCACCCATTGGGCTCCAAGTCATGCATTGTGTGTTACATATTTCCCTGAGGACATTGAGACATAGAGTAAAAGAAAAGCTCATTCATGAACTAGGTTCTAGGATAAAATAGTGAACTATCCAGATATTAATTTTGTTTTTCATCATATAGTAGTATGTCAACTTTTTAACTTATTATTTACTTATTAATAACTTATTTATAACTTTTTATCTTATTATGTTACAAATTTGTATCAGTAAATAACTCTCTTTAAAAAAGACTTTATGATATATAGATACGCCTTTACATTGTTGGCTAAAAGTAACTTGTTTTTAAAAACATTTCTGAACTTGTATCAAACCAGATAGAATGCTCAGTTTAAAAACTCAAAACAGAAATAAACAAGATTTATTTGAAAGTTAAAAAAAAAACCTGTTCTCTTACACTCTAATGGATGAATGGAGTTGTTACCACTCTTAGACCCCTGAACCTCAGGCCTTATGTTGGCTCATAGCAATTTGGATATATGCAAAAACCTATAATTTATTGCAAGGTTTGACCCTAGTTTTACCTTTGCTTTAGAAATTTACTGCAATAAGTGAGCCAATGGGAAGAATACAGAAAAATCCACGTAGACTACTTTGTTCACTAACAATGTCTTTACCCCCTGACTTTCTCAGCTACTCAGTAAGAAACAAGTTCAGTTATTCCATGGTAATATTATTTATGTCACACCAGTTAGATCTGAGTCAGAGGCAGATTCACTCTTGACTAGACAGTGAAATAAGGTGTTAAAATTTCTTTTCTCTTGCAGCTTGTACCCCACTTGGAGGAAACAATCAACCCCTACTCCACAGGCCCCTCAGGTTATATTTAGATCTTAAAATTTTACAAAATGATATAGTAATGCTTTCATATCCTAGCACTCAGAAAGATTCTTTCCAGTGGTTCTGACACTACTTTAGGAGAAGAAAATGACCAGAAACATCCTTGTTCCCATATATTAAAACTTGGAACATGGTGAGAATTGATTCATATGTCCCTAAACACAACACTCTATGCATGTATACATCAGACTGTGATGATTGCTTTGAAAAAACAGCAAAGTATAAGTAAATAGAGAGATAGGTTTGGATTTCTTGAGGGTGCTATTATACATAATGGACAAAGAAAGCATCATAATTGATTTTATTTGAATGGATAGCAGAATAAAGTGAGAGAAAATCCTGTTGTTGATGATTTAAGACAGATATACCTAGATAGAGGTTTCTTTTTAGAGGTAAGTGTGGCCAGAATGTAAATGAGCAAGGAAAAGAGCAGTAGGAAATGAAGTCAGATACTTAGTTTGGAGACAGATTGTTGTAATCATTTTATGGATTGCTGTCAGGAATTTGGATTTTAATCTGAGTGGGATGAGATGTCAACAGTGTTGAGCAGAAATGTGACAATTGTCCTTGTACCATTTATTGAATACTCTGATTTGAAATGTCTCTTTCATCATATAGTAAGATCACATTTATAATTGGCCAACTTTGCCCCCCTGGGCTATGTGTCCATTTTCCCTTCGAGATGCTTTGAGGTTGTATCCATGCTCTAGATCTTCCAGGTCAATATCTCTTTACTTTTGGCTTACTTTAGATAAAAAGTTTGGAGCAACGAATTAAAAATTAACATTAAAGGGGCCAGGGATTTAGCTCAGTGGTTCTGCTGCCTGCCTAGCAAACGCAAGGACCTGAGTTCAATCCTTGGAACCAAAAAACAACAACAAAAGTTAACATTAAAGCTTCTGTAACTCTAAAACTTCACTGAATTTATTTTTCTTTCTTGGTACTAGGGATGAGAGGACCTCATACATTCTAGTTAACTGCTCTACCACTGAGCTATGTCCCCAGCCCTTGCTATGTATTATTGAATGATGCAGTGAGAATGTCAGGAATAGGCAAACAGTCCTAGCTGGGAAATTAGAGAAGTAATTCAGAGCGAAAGTGTAATTTAATTATTTTAGAAGTGAATAAGGACATTGTGAGGAGCAATTTTGTTGCTGATTAAGTTTGTAAGAAAAGTGGTTACGTAGTAATCAGAGGCCTCCAGGATTATGAGTTGTCTGTGAAAAAAAATCAGAAAGATAAGATTTGAGAATAGGAAAGATTATGAGAAAGCGAGGTTAAAAAAGGACAAGAATAACAATGTATTACTAGTATATAAAGTGTGATCAACAAAAATAATGAATGTTTAAATTAAAAAATATTACAGTAAGAGACACATTGCCATTAATCTCTCTCAAAACACACTTCTTTGCTTCAAACACACATATCTCATTATTCTTGACACTTTCTGAATCAGTTGTACAGAATTCTGTTGTCAAGTGCAATCCTATGGAAAAACAGGCATATGAAAATGTTATGATATGTCCTCATGTACCTTATTTATTGAATCTGGCTCTTCTGCCAGGTAAAATGACTATGAAATGTAAATATTTAAAATAAATTAAGGACATGGAGGCAGGCATGACTGTGTAATTAGACCCTGACAAAAGAGGACTTCCAGAACTGTTTCAGAAAGTGGCAAGCATGATGGCATAACTGTGTTTGAAACAAAGGTGAGTATTTTAAGGGGAGTTCATGGCAATGTGTCTTTCACTATAATGAATTTTTAAAATTTAAGCAGCCTCTATATACGTTGTTCATACCATATCAATATAGAATGACCCATCTTGTTCCTTTAGTCTGTGTCTAAACAACTCAAGTGAATGGAATGAAATATGTATATATTTGTCTTTCACTTGAAGAATTTTTTCTATAAAATAGAAGTTGATTTCTAAATTAGTTGATTATTTTACTGAACTATTCTGAGTATGCTTCTGTGTTTACTCTTGACTGCCTGAATTATATTGTTGTTTTTTTGAAAACAGAAGGAACCCATATTTCTTATCCATTATAAATTTAACATGCATCTCTCATTCTTATTAAGCATTCAGACTGTAAATGATTTAGAATCATTTTTAAAGGCATGTGAATAATCACAGAAAAAATCCATAGGAATTTCTCTCATAAATCAAGCTTTCTGTTGTCGTTACTTTGATTAATATTTGTTTATTTATCATTAATTATTCATGGAATGAAACAAAATAGGAAACTAAAGGAAAACTAAAGGAAAAAATTTTCTAGGTGCAATACTGGGATGCTACAAACATAACATATGGACTTTCTCCAAGTAGAATTCAAACCAACAGCAAAGATAAAGAATAAATGCTAAATGCTTAAAAACAAGGCAAAAGAAATGGGAAGTATTATTAAATTTAATACAGGTACACATATAATATGTGAATTATGATAAAGGAAAGAAAAAGGAGAGAGAAGGAGAGCTAAACCGACAGAGAGAGAGAGAGAGAGAGAGAGAGAGAGAGAGAGAGGGCTGTAGAAGTTTATATGTGGGCTTATTAGTTGCTGATTCAAAGCCCAAGTCCAAAGTCTCTTCTGACGCTTAAGTCAAACTGTTTACTATGAACCCCTTTAAAAATAAAAAAGAAAGTTAAACACTGCCAATGTAAAGTAGCACAGAATAAATATCTCCACTCCAAAAGGGAGGAAATAGAAAACAACGGGTCTAAAGAAAGATCAAAATTCAGCAGGTCAAGCATTACATCTCGCACAGAGTGCAAAATCCTGCTCCTGAAGCATTGCTAGTGGTTATAGCCCTTGTGGCTTCTGTCTTGGACTACCTTTGCTTATTCCTTGTGGTGCTCTTCAGCTATTCCATGCTCTCATCTTTTTTTTCTGGGATCTCTACTGCACTTGCAGCATTGCTTTCATAATTTCATGCACTGCTTTCTCAAGGGCATGCTGCTTGACTCTTACCTAGCTCAGTTTACAGCATACTCAATCTGTTTCCAGTTGGTGTGTCCAAATCATTCCAAATTCCTCCAATAAACTGTTTTCAAAGGTTTTTGAGCACACAGTCAGGTAGTGTCACAGCAACGACCTCATTTCTCTGGTACTAAAATCTGTCTTAGTTACTTTCCCTTTTGGTGGAACAAAACACCTGACACTCACAACTTAAATAAAGAGAGCATTTGTAAATAATGAAGAGAGGAGAGGGTGAAGGGAGGGCAGGGATAAGGGGAAAAATGAGAACCACGACCTGTCATGTAAAGCTACAAGATCCCAATGATGAATGTAACTGTACTGCATACCTAAAATGTACCAATAAACTCAATGAGAAAATAAAGGAGAGCTTTATTTTGACTCATGTTTGAACCCACAGATGGCTCGCTCCAAAGCAGGATGGCATGGCAAAGGGGACATAACCGGTGAGAGCTGCTCACAGGATGGTGGACAGGAAATAGAGTGAAGAGAGGAGCCAGAGAGGGACATAAACCCTTACAGGCCACATCCTCATAACCTACAATAAAGGAGAGCTTTATTTTGACTCATGTTTGAACCCACAGATGGCTCGCTCCAAAGCAGGATGGCATGGCAAAGGGGACATAACCGGTGAGAGCTGCTCACAGGATGGTGGACAGGAAATAGAGTGAAGAGAGGAGCCAGAGAGGGACATAAACCCTTACAGGCCACATCCTCATAACCTACATCTTCTGTCCAGGATGTACCACTTAATAATACATTTAGCTATACATTAATCAGTGCATGAATGTACTAATGAGTGTAATCCCCCCTATCTAATCACTTTTTAAAGGCCCCACACATAAGCACATGAGGCCTTAGGGGCAGGGGATAATACATACATCTTAACATTTTTGTTTATAATTTTTGCTATCTTCTTTTTATACTTTTATTAGTATATTTTTGTAGTATATAATTATTACATTCATTATAGGGAATTACTACATGTATATAACACATTTCAATTTTCCCCTTCCCTTTTCCAGCATCAGATTCATTCATGAATTGACTCTTATTAATATTCAAGTTTGCTGCTTCTTTAAGAAATGTCTGTTCATTTCAGATGCCCATTTTTGAATTGGGTCTTTATATTTGGGTGGTCTGACTTTTTGTTTTTTATATATTTTAGATAGTAGACCTTGTGCCAATAAACTTACTGAAAAAATATGCAACGTTAATTTTGTCTCTTATAAAACTTTTTGATTTAATGCCTACTTGGTGCTAGTATCACTGACTTCAGATTTCTTTTGTTTCCTAAATATAAGGAATCATTTCTGCAGGTAGTCTCAAGCTATTTGTATATTTAAATCGAATCTCTTATAGACTGCATATAGTTGGATAGCTTTTTAGTTAATTCTGTCTATCCACGTCTTTTGTTTGGAGAGTTAATTTAATTTATATTTAAAGGGATTAGTGAAGCAAACTTATGGGAGAATGAATAATATTCACCATGGATCATCTGCTCTCAGACTTGCCTATTTAGACAACTATTTGACATACCAACTAACCTTCACAAGAACTAAGGAAATCAGGTGAGGGATCCTAGTGCCTGCTTTTAATATAAAAATGGAAAGCTGATTTTGAGAAGGCAAGAATGAGTTGTCTGTGTCAAAAGTCCCCCAATTCTAAGAAACCCATCATAGAGAAAGATATCTCTTGCTTGGAGGAGTTTAGAATGAAATCCGGGCTTTAGTCCTAAAACTAATTATCAAGTCCACCACAATGAAAACAAGTGCTGAAAAATACCTCAAGACCACTAATACCACCAATATTTGCAGATGGGGACTTTGCAACTTCGTTAAACTAGACACTGATTGCCTCCACTACCCTTATTACAACCTTCAGCAATAGAAATAGGGTGCAAGAAGTAAAATATAGCTCAGGTTTTTGGCTTGGAGCTCAGTGACAATTTCAATTGTGAGAGTAAGCCCTTGTTGAAATAAAGTTCCCTGTTTGCAGGCCAGAGCTCACAGAACTAGCCTTGAGACTGGTGTTAGCATCAAAAGGATCCAATGCATAGTTGAGCCTGCATTATTTCCAGCTTTGGAATGGGCTTGGAGGACATCCACCCCACTTCCAAGACCATATAGGTCCTTACAACTGTGAAATTCTAGTGTGACTTAGATTAATAGCAGCCTTGGTGTCCAAGAAATATCTCTAACACCTCTTCTGTGACTTTGAAAAACACAACTAGTATCAGATCACTGCTTTCAGATTGGGCTTTGACATTGCCATAGTACCAGGAAAAATCAGTATCCCAGGAAAACAAACTGTTGTTTGGACCTACATAAAAACCAGTTATGGGAAAAGGCTCAGTAAATACCTGATAATGTGTAGTTTCTTGTAGCTGTGGGACCCAGGGTGAACTAGTATTATCATTCATGCAGATGGCCAAGATATTGCTTCATCAGCACTACACAACTTTAAGCATTATACTATGTTGAGAGATAGCAGATAGTCAGTTTGGCAGGATTCTCAGGTAGGTGGCTTTATGGGTTTGTAAAATGTGGTAAGCATGAGACTTTGCCCTGAAACTTACGAAGAACTGGTGAAACCTGACATTGGGCAAAAACAGCCCACATCCTAATGCATGCTTCTAAAACAGGTCTAGTGCCAATAGAAATACAGGATTGTCACAGTCTTTCAGACTTTTATTCCAGCAAGCGTCACCTGTGGCATATTTTTGTGGCATTGTATTTTAAATCTAACTCAAAAATGGGTATCCCATAGCAGTTTTGTCCTTGTTCCCATCCAGATGTTAGGTTAATGTTGATGTGTGAGACTCACAGTGTGACATACTTTGGTGGCACTTGTAGTCACAGGTATAGTATAGGAGTGTGATTCTGCATTCATATAACTCTGGCCAGGGATGGATAGAATCTTGCAATGCCTGACCACTGAACAGTAACTGGAGAAAACATCTGGACATACCCCATGTCCAACAATTGGCCTGTGGGGACAGACTACATTTTAGGTATTATCGTTGGTGATTCTGAATAACACAACAACAGTATATCTGGAACAAATCTCAGCCCTAAAGTACCAAAAAAGGCATAACATATCAACAGCTAGCCAGAGCCTAAGCACCATCCAGTACTGAAATAGAAGTATCCACAATCTAAGAGAAAATAAGTACCCTCTTAGAATTTCCGGAAAGAAAGACACAGTCAGATCCAGATTAAGAACACAGAAATAATACCTACCCTGACATAATGCCCAGGTGATGTTGTATGCCAACAAGTATTGAGTACACTCAAGAGAACCATGGCCTCATCTGATAGTCAAAATAAGACTCTATAAAGTTAGCAGACAGTAGTCAGTTTGGGAGAATTTCAAGGTAGGTAATTTAAAGCATCTACTTTTGAAAAACTTTGGGAGCTTGAAGAAACCAAGAAGAAATATTCCAAACTCTCACAGAGAAACTTTAAAAGGCGATGAAAGCAATTAAACACAATCAAATACAAACTCTTGAACTAAAAAAAAAGCACTCACAGATATTGAAAACATAATAAAAGGTGTCAAAGGCAGGATACACAAATAAAAAAAGGAATTAATGACCTTAAAGCCAAGCTATTTGAAAATCTTTTTGGCAGGAATAATAGCAGAAAAATAAGAAGACATGAAAACTTACTGGAAATGTAGGAGAAAATTTAAAGAGCAATTATTCAGGTAATTGAGGTTCAATAGGGATTTAAGACTATAAACAAAGTCAGTCAAAAATAACTGCAATCTTGAAACTAGAGAACAGTAGAAATATTCAGGTATAAGAAAATCAAAGGTCAACAGTCATGATTAACACAACCTAATTGACACCAAGGTATGTATATATAATGAACTTCTCAAAGATTAAAGAGAAAAATAAAATTGTCTAGATTATGAGAAAGGAAACAAAGCACATGTAGGAGCAACCCAATTCACCTGACAGTAGACTTCTCAGCGGGAAGTTTATTAGCCAGGAATATATCACATGATTTTTCACAGAATTGGAAAAAAAATGTCAACAACCAAGAATACTGTTCCAAGAAAACCTAGCCTTTAGAAATAAGGAGCAACAAAGATATTACAAAGCTGATAAATGAAAGAGATGTAAAGATATTTCCAGACAAGGCTAAGACACAACTCATAGTAGTTAAATCTTGGAAGCAGCATATATACCTATTTACAACAGATGAATGGACATGAAAAAAAAATACAAACACACACACATATTTATTAGTACTCAACCATAAAGAAGGATAAATATGACTCATTTGTAGAAAGATGAAGGCACCTTGTGGCCATAATACCAAATAAAATAAATCAAAGAAGGTTAAATATCACATAGTCTCTCTTATATAAGGAACCTGAAGTATAAATAATTTAAAGAATGAAGTAGTTGGGGATGTAGCTCAGTGGCACCACTCCTGCCTGGAAAGTGCAAGGTCCTGAGTTTGGATAGATGATAAGAACAGGGGGTTGGACTTTCTGAACATGAATGAGGGATTTGGTGACCCCAGGACAGTAAGAAGGGGAGAAGAAGAAGAAGAAGAA
>NW_022900951.1:49298005-49301391 GCF_012274545.1 Fukomys damarensis | reverse complement strand
GAAGAAGAAGAAGAAGAAGAAGAAGAAGAAGAAGAAGAAGAAGAAGAAGAAGAAGAAGAAGAAGAAGAAGAAGAAGAAAAGGAATACTCTGTGACATGTGTATTTTCCAATTTCCTACAATGAATTTAATTATTATGTATCAAAATATATACTAATAAAATGTTCTTTAAAATTAAAATAACACGGAAAGTACATCTCCATGAGACCAGGAAGATCTTAATGGATAACTTCATTAGATCTTTATGTGAATGGAGCTTCAGGAATATTTCCAGGGGTGAGGGAAGGTATGTGAACCTAATCTACAAGATTTGTTTTCTAGCTAGTATCACCAGTGGCAGTTTGTAATGCCCTAGGGCCATGAGTTCAACACATTCATAGACAGTGCAGTGGAAGCATTTATCTTGGTGGTTTTGGTGGACTCTGAGCTTAAGGTGTGAATAAAGCCTTGTGGCCTTAGTTGTCGTAGATGTGAAAAAAGGGCCTGGGATTTCCATCAGTAGTGGCACTGCCCAGAACCAGGCAAAATGGTGCAGTGTTTGATCATAGGATAGCAACTGTAGAACATAAATTTGATCCTAACCTTTCCCTAGAGAGAAGTGTTGCAGGGACAGACCATTCTTTCTAGGTTCACTGAAGAGTATTTTTTTTAAATTACAAGAACTTTGGGAAAATATTAAAAGAGCAAAACTTGTGTTACTTGAGGTTCAAGAAGGAACTGAAAATGCCAAAGGCATTGAAAGCTTATTCAAAGAAAACATAACCCAAAGCACCATAAAGCTAGAGAAGTGTCTAGATAATAGAAGGTCACAGGTAATTAGTCAATTATAACTCAATCAAGCCTACCGAAAGACACCTTTTAATCAATCATTCACAAGAGAAAGATAAATGGAAGATTCTCAAAGCTGTGAGAGAAAAGAAAGAAATAACACATAGGGATACCCAATTCACCTCACCGCAAACTTCTCAGCAGAAACCTCACAGTCCAGGAAAGAATGGCAGATTTTTAGAGTATTAAATGAAAAAAAAAAAACTGTCAAATGAAAATACTATAACCACAAAACTATACTTTATAAATTGAGGGACAAAATCTTTTCTACTCAAAGAAAAACTGAGAGAATATAACCAGAGGATATAACTGAGAGAATATCCACCAGACCTGTGTTAAAAGACATAGTAAAGTAAGTTTTTCAAAGTGAGATACATTAATGAATAAAATAAAATTCAAGAATGCATAAAATCCTATGGTATGAAAAATTGTACAAATAAATTCAGAGCATAATAATATTGTAAGAGTGATGCATAAATCACTTATATGTTTAGTATGAAGACAAAAATGATAAAAACAACTATAATACTATATATTAAATAATAGGTAATATGGAAAGATATAAGTATGATATCAAAAATTAAAAATTAGGAAAGGAATGAAAAGCATTCTCTTTTTTGTTTGTTTCTGTTCTCATTTTTAAGATCATATTAAGTAGATGTCATTTTAAATAAATTGGAGGCATAATGTGTGATTTGTTAGCCTAATGGTAACAACAAAGCAAAAAAAGAAATTGCAAAAAAATAAATAAAAAAATAAAAGGCAAGAATCAAAATATGCTACAAGCTCAATACATGTAATCAAGTAACAATATGAGAAAGGCAGATGAAAAATGGGCAATATTTTCTTCTCCAACTAAAAGATATAGAGTGAATGAATGGATAAAAATACAAGAACAGACTATATGTTGCTTCCAAAATACCCCCCACCATCACCTCACCCAGCCTCCGTAGTCGCAGCTGCTGCTGCTGCCTCCACAGCCTGAGGAGCCGGGCTCAGAGCGCCACCCTGCCGCCGCCCCCACTGCCACCGCCACCGCTAGCCCGGCAGCCGCACCACCGAAGGCGAGGAAGAGGAGGAGGAAGACAAGGAGACTGAGGTCTTACTGGGAGACCCCTTAGTGAGAGGCGGCCGGTTCCTCCAGGGCCGAGACCTGTTAGAGAAAGGAAGCAGCTGGACCGCGCGCTCACCGCTGCGGGTGCCTCACCACTCACCCTGAACAACTCCAGGCTGCTGCAAGGAGATGGAAACCTGGGGGACCCTGGCAGCTCAGACCTTCCTCCGCCCACACCCCCTCCTCTTGCCCCCCCCCAGAAAGAAAGCCGTGGTGACAGCAGCAGCGTGGGCAGTCCCGTCCACTATCCATCACTGGAGGAGTGGCCCTCCTACAAAGATAATCAGAAAACTAAGGAAAATAACTAAGTTACTGTGTCTGCAAAGGATGACAACAGCTTTTCAGATAAGAACAAGGAGCATAGCTTTTTCACCACAGACTCCGAAGCTTCTGGAGGAAATTGTTGGAGAAACAGATCAGGTGAACACACTCAAGAACCCAATTCACCTCATTCACTCAAAAAGGATGTAGAAACTATGGGGAAAGAAGAACTTCAGAAGGTTTTATTTGAACAAATAGACTTACAGAGACGACTAGAACAAGAATTCCAGGTATTAAAAGGAAACACATCTTTCCTCATATTCAATTATTTTCAGAATCAGATGAAAAGGGAATTAGGCTGCCATGAAGAAAAGATGCAACAGTTACACTTTATCCCCTATGCAGCAAGCTTGATCAGGAAAAAGCTTGGGGCCCATCTCAGCAAAACCTAAAAGGTGCACAGACCCACTTACTCTTGCTCTCTTTCAGTTACCGCCTGCCATTGAGCACTTTGGACCTTCAGAAAGGCTGCACATTGAAAGGGCTTGGGAATCCAATGCAAAATCAGGTTCAGGAAAACCCCAAAACAAGCGAACTCAAAGCAGCATGGACAACCACATAAAATAGACTGTAGCAGCCATTCATTAGTGAGGGGAGGAGTGAGCCAACCAGAGCAGTCAATGTTTGTAGCATCTTTTGGTGGAACCAAAGTTAAAGTATTTGTGTTTTTAAAGGACAACCGAATCCAGAATGTGGAAAGTGCTGTTAGCCAACAGACTAGATGGGAAATCCATGGGTGACCCCAAGTGGTCTCAGTTCTGTACATAGGGAGAGAGCAGCTCTCTATGTTTGTCTTTTACTTTAGAAGAAGTGAATCTTAATGGAAAGAAAACAGAAGACCTGTCCCAGGAGCAGGACTCATGTTTAGACAAATGATAAAACATCAGCTGTAGAAACCTGATTTTCATAGCAAATTGGACATACACATGGCCCCTTCCTCTCTGGTAATTTGCCTGCTGTATGAATGAAGATTGCATTCTTCTGGAAATATTTTACAGCTTAATAATGAGTGTAATTAAGAATATAGTCATATTATCAAAAATGGTATTTAACTGTCTTGGTTTCTTTAACATTCATGGGGATAAAGTCTATAATAAAAAACTATGAAGTAAAAAAATAAATATA
>NW_022900951.1:49272102-49297886 GCF_012274545.1 Fukomys damarensis | reverse complement strand
CAAGTGCAAGGTCCCATGTTCGATTTCTGGTACAAAAAAAAAAATTAACCCTTAGGGGCCAGGAGCCATCCTGTGTCCCACCCCCACCCCTCACTGGACCCTGCAGGAAATGGGTGTCCCCATCGGCACACTGTTCTTTGGCCACTGGACATCATGCCTCCCAAGATAGATGTTTCTGTGAAGAAACCAGCAAGGCCCTCTATCTCCAAGCCTTCTCCCAAACCAGCAGCAGAGACCCTTCCAGACAAGACCAAGACTGAACCAGCTCTCCCTCAGGCTGCTGTGAAAACACAGAAGCCCCCTTGTTGATCTCTCCAAAGTGGTGATCGAGTTTACCAAGGACCAGATGGAGGAGTTCAAGGAGGCCTTTGAGCTGTTTGATTGAGTAGGTGATGGCAAGATCCTGTATACTCAGTGTGGGGATGTGATGAGGGCCCTGGGCCAGAACCTTACCAACACTGAAGTGCTCAAGGTCCTGCAGAACCCTAAGAGTGATGAGCTGAAGTCCTGATATGTGGAGACATTTCTGCCAATGCTCCAGGCAGTGGCCAAGAACTGGGATCAAGGCACATATGAAGATAACTTGGAGGGGCTTCGGGTGTTTGACAAGGAGGGAAAAGGCAAAGTCATGGGCACAGAGCCCAGAAGTGTGCTCATCACCCTTGGAGAAAAGATGACTGAGGAGGAGGTGGAGACTGTTCTGGCAGGACACAAGGATAGCAACGGCTGAATCAACTATGAGGCCTTGCTGAAGCACATCCTAAAGTGTCTGAGCTCCACAGGTAGGCCCTCCAGATTCCCACCCCTTCTTGAGAGATCCTGTGGGACGGGCACACCCCACCTCCACAGGCTGAAGCTTGTTCCTTTCAACAGGAGGCCAAATTGTTTCAAAATAAGGATATGGCTTCTTCCTTTAAAAATGCCTTCATCTCTAAGAACACATGCAGACTGAAAGTGAAAGGATGGTTTAAAATACTCCATGCAAAATGAAGGCAAAAGAAAGCATCAATAACTGCATTACTATTAGATAAATTATACTTTAGTTCAGAAGCAGTAGCAAAGGATAAGGGAAGGCATTATATTATGACAAAGGAGTGAATGGTAAATTCAGCAAAAACAAATATCAATTTTAAATAACAGAGAACCACATACCAAAGTTAAGTTTTAATAAACCTAAAGGGATACATAGACTCAATTGCAATCATAGCTGGTGATTAACCACTTACTTTCAGCAACAGACATCATCAAGACAGATAATCAGCAAAGAAACATTAGAGTTAAATTGTAGGCCAGACCAAGTGGAACTAACAGACATCTACAGAATATCATATCAAATAGGTGTCAAATACACATTTTTCTTATCAGCACATTTAATATTCCCTAAGAGAGACCATAGGATTGGCCACAAAACAGGTCTCAACTCATTAAAAAATAAATCATATCCAATATTTTTTCTTGCTACAATGCAGTAAACCTAGAAATGAATCATAAAAATTTTGGAAAACATGAAGACATGAAAATTTGAAAACTGACATTTGAACAAGCAATGAATAGAGGAAGAAATCAAGAAGTACATCTTAAGTTCTTGAAAAAGATGAATGAAAAAGACACACAAAATACCAAAACCTATATAGTATCACAGCAGCAGTACTAAGGGAAATACATATCAGTGCCCACATCCAACCAAGCTAAATGGATGCACATTGGGTAATACTCTTAAGTAAAATAAATGGGGCACATGTGTGTAAGTACCAAATAGTTTCTCTGGTGTGAGAAACTGAAAGTGTAAAAAAGGATCAAAATGTATAATAGATAAAGTGAAAGCTGAAGAAAAGATCTAAAGGGGAAGGGGAAGTGGGAAGAGTAGGGGAAAGGACAAAATGGAAAGAAAAAACCATGAGACAAGGAAAAAGTGGAAACAGTCTTTGTAAATAGGGAGGGATGGAGGGGTTGAAAGGAGGGTGGGAGAATGGAGACAAATAAGAATCAAGATATATCATGTAAAGGTACAAATTCTCAATGAATGTCATCATATTGTATACCTAAATTGTACCAATAAACTTGATGAATAAAAAAAGTAGAAAGATCTCATATATACAACTTGTCTCTGCATCTCCAGGAACTAGAAAAATAAGAATACACCAAACCTGCAATTAGTGTGTGGAACAGGGCAATAAAAGATCACAGCGCAAATAAATATGATGAAATCTAAAAGTGTACAATGGAAATAAAAGAAATAGTGAATTCTTCGATAAGATAAACAAAATTGACAAATGCTTAGCTAGACTAATGAAGAAAAACAGAGAGAAGTCTCAAAGAATAAAATCAGATATAAAAGGAGAACCACTACAACTAACACCAAAGAAATATGAGAGATTATCACAGAGTATTGTTTTTTAAAAAATTTTTATTGTTTTTGGTACCAGGGATTGAACTTGGGCCCTTGCACTTGCAAGGCAGGTGCCTGAATCCACTGAGCTAAATCCCTAGCTCTACAGAGTATTATTAATAATTACATACAAAAAATTTGATAATCTAGAAGAAATGGAGATATTCCTAGACATATATACACTTTACTAAGACTAAGTGATGAAGACATAGAAAATCCATAGGAAACAATTATAACAAATGAGATTGAGTAAAAAAGTAATTCTAAGACCAGATGTCTTACTGGTGAATTCTACCAAACATTTAAGAAAAGGTAATAATAATTCATATGAAGTTATTTCAAAAAATAAAAGATTAAATCATTTCAAAGTTCTATGTGGCCAACATAGCTCCTCAAGAAATTACAAGCAAAAAGGATAGAACTGCAATAAAAAGATTACTCAGCATGATCAAGTGGAATGCAAGAATGTTTCAATATTTTCAAATCAATTATTGTGATAGTCTATATAAAAATAATGAAAAGACAAAAATCATATGATTGTTTCAATTGATACATAAAATATTCAATAAAATTCTACATAACTTTACGATAAAAGTACTGAACAATTTGGGCATTCACTAGATATACCTGTACATAATAAAGGCCATTTATCATGAACCATTAGCTAACAATAATACCATAATGGGGAAAAGCTGAAAGCTTTTATTCTAAGATCTGGAGCAAGCAAAGAATGTCCACTTTTATCATTTTGTTAACATAGATCTAGAAGACCTAGGCAAACTAATTCAGCAAGAAAAAATATAAATGAGTCTTAATTTTAAAAAAATCAGGGTTGGAGAAAATATTGGCAAACTGCATCTAACAAGATGTGTTTATCGAGAACATATATGGATATCTAAAAACTCACTAGCAAAAAAATCAAAATTCATTTTTAAAATTTTAGAATTTAGCAATTATATTGCTTTATTTTCTCAAATACTTAAAATATTATATTTTATGAAATAATCAAATTTCATAATCAAATAGTAAGGATAAGTTATACTGTGTCTTCAGAATAATTGCTCAGTATAAGACATAACACAAAAATATTCCTACAAAAAAGAAACAGTTAATACAGTTTGTTTTGAAAAAACTAAGATAAATGATGAACTGTTAGTATAAGTGAAACAAATTAACATATATTCAGAAGTATTTTTAAAATAATGGAATATATACATTGGGGCAGTATGTAAACTTCTCTCTACTTCCTATATCACTTCTATTCTGCTGCCTTGGGGGGGTAGTGTAAAACTTTGGATTGTGAGTAACCTGCTCTGCAAGTGCTCTGCAAAACAAATAAACACTTTATTTTTTCCCATTAAGTTTATTGGTACATTTAAAGCAAATAATACAGTAACATTTATCATTGGGATCTTGCACCTTCACATGCTACATCTTGGTTCTTCTTTTGATCCATGCCCCTTCCCTCCTTTTTCACCCCTTCACCCTTCCCCATTTACAAAGACTATGCTTCCATTTGTTCACATTTTTTTCTTTCCCTTATTACCTTTCACCTCCCCTTCCCACTTTCCCCTTAGCCATTTTCTTCCTATTTCACACTATCAATTATGGCATTTGAACCTTATTTACACTTGTAGATTTTCACATCAGAGAAACTATTTGGTATTTACTCTTGTGTGCTATTTATTTCACTGAAGAGTATAGCACCAATGTGCATCCATTTAGCTATAAATGTCCCTAGTTTCTCATTCTTTATGGCTGAGTAGTACTCCATCGTATAGACAAACCACATCTTCTTTATCCAGTCTCCAGTTGATGGGTATTAGGGTTGTTTCCAAGTTTTAGCTATAACAGACTGTGCTGTTATAAACATGGGTGCTCATATATCACTGTGATATGATTCTTTTAATTCTTTTGGAAAGATACCCAGCAGATGGATATCTGGGTCAAATAGGACCTCTAATACTAATTGTTTGAGTTATATCCATATTGATTTACACAGTGTTTTCACCAGTTGGCATTCCCACCAACAATGGAAAGGGGTTCCTTTCTCCCCACAGCCCTGCCAGCATTTGTTATGGGTTGATTTCTCAATAGCAGCTAATCCTTCTGGCGTAATGTGGAATCTCAGTGTTGTTTTCATCTGCATTTCTTGAACTAGCAGTGATACTGAATGCATTTTAATATATTGATTTGCTGTATTTACTTCTTTGTCTGAAAAATGCCTGTTCATTTCAGGTGCCTGCTTTTTTTTTTTTTTTTTTTTTTTTTTTTTTGTACCGGGGATTGAACTCAGGTCTTTGTGCTTGCAAGGCAGCCACTGAACCGCTGAGTTAAATCCCCGGCCCTAGGTGCCCATTTTTGAATCAAGTCTTTGTATTTGGGGAGTCATTTTTTTGAGTTCTTTACATATTCTAGATAGTAGTCTTTTATCTGAGGCGTAGCTGGTAAATATTTTTTCCCACATTGTAGGTTGTCTCTTAGCTCTGTTAGTGGTTTCTCTTGCACTGGAAAAGCTTTTTTTAATACAATGAGATTCCAGTTGGTGATTCTTTGTGCAAATTCTCATGCTGCTGAGGATTTGTTCATAAAGTCTTCTTCCATGCAAATGTCTTTCACAGTTCTACCTAACTTATTTTCTAGTAAGTTTAATGATTCTGTTTTGACATTTAGATCTTTTTTTTGTCTCATTGAGTTTATTGGTACATTTTAGGCATACAGTACAGTTACATTCATTACTGGGACCTTGTACCTTTACATGACAGGTCTTGATTCTCATGTTTTCCCCTTGTCCCTGCCCTCCCTTTACCCCTTCCTCCCTTCCCTATTTACAAATACTCTATTTCTATTTTCTCATTTTTCTCATATTTTTTCTTTTCCCTTTTTTCCTTTCCTCTACTCTTCCCAGTTTCCCTACATCTTTAGCCCCTTTCTTCCTATTTCACATTGTCACTTGTACCATTAGGATTTTATGTACAATTATAGTTTTTTCACACCAGAGAAACTATTTGGTATTTATACATGTGTGACTTATTTATTTCACTTAAGAGTATATCCTCAATATGCATCCATTTTCCTATGAATGACTCTAATTTTTCACTCTTTATGGCTGAGTAGTATTCCATTTTATAGGAAAAAACACTTCTTCTTGATCCAGTCCCATCTGATGGGCAATTGGGCTGTTTCCAAGTTTTAGCTATTACAAACTGTGCCACTATAAACATGGATGTGCACACAGGTCTTGGTTCTCATTTTTTTCCCCTTGTCCGTGAAAACCAGTTCTTCTAAAACCATTTTTTAAAGAGGCTAACTTTCCTCCAGTGAGGATGGTTGGCTCCTTTGTCAAAGATGAGATATGTGAGTATGTCTGGTGTTCTTTCTGCATTTTCTAATCTATTCCATTGATCCTTGGGTCTGTTTCATTGCCAGGACAATGCTGTTTTTAATCACTGTGGCTTTGTAGTATAGTTTCAAGTAGGAAACTGTGATACCTCCTGCCATGCCTCTGTTGCCTAAGAATGGTTTTTGCTATTCTAGGTCTCCTCTGCTTCCAAATGAACTTTTGGAATGTTTCCTCAAGTTCTGTGAAATATAGTGTTGGGATTTCAATCAGGATTGCATTGAATCTGTATAGCAGTTTTGGAAGAATGGACATTTTCATTTGATTGATTCTTCCTATCCAGGAGCAAGGAATGTCTTTCCATCCTCTTATATCCTCAATCTCTTTGATCAGAGTGCTGTAATTTTCAGTGTAGAGGTCTTTTGTCCCCTTCATTAGATTTTTTCCTAGATATTTCATTTTTGGATGTTATTGTAAAAGAAAGTGTTTCCCTAATTTCTCTCTCAGTGAGTCTGTTATTTGTGTACCAGAAAGCTATTGATTTTTGAGCATTGACTTTGTATCCAGCTACTCTATTGAATCTGTCAGTTAAGTCTACAGTATTTTGGCATAGTTTTTTTGGGTCTTCTATGTAGAGTATCATATCAGCAAACAGTGACAGTTTAACTTCTTGCTTTCCTATCTTTATTGCTCTTATTGCTTTCTCTTTTCTAACTGCTGTGGTTAATGTTTCAAGAAGTATGCTGAACAGGAGTGGTGATAGTTTCTTCCTTATGCTGGACATTCATGGTTTACATCATGATCCTGAGCTCATCTACTTTTATCTGTTTCTATTCTAGAGTCTCTAATCATGCCTTTCACTTTTCTCACCATCTCTGTGGTTATCTGGGAAATTATTTCTGTTTTGAATTTTTTAGAGCCTGATTGATCTGTTTTGATACTTCCTGTCATATAAATGTATGGTGTCTTGGTGGTTGATTGTCAGACTTTTCCATCTTATTTCACCAGATTTTACCTTTAGTGAGGTGGAAGCCTGTCTTTTTCTCTTGTTTAAATGTTTTCCCATTTTTTATTTTGGTTGTTGTTACTGTTCTTGGTTTAATTCCTGGGTGAATACTTTGATCTTCCAGATATAGCTGGTCTTTTGGTTTTTAGTCTCTACTGTCTCTGAAGCAATCTCATTTTCATTATACCAGGGAGGACAACTGATTAGACCAATCACAACATCTTAGCCCATTTGATACAATCAGCAACACAATAGCATCAAGCACAGCTTAGAAAATAACAATTTGTGGTAGTTATTAATCTACCACCTTTAACCATGTGAATGAAATCAAAATCAAGGACCAGCCAAAAATATGTTTATAGGGAATAAACTCTTCAATATAGCAACTTTCCTCCTCAGGAAGGGTATTTAGCAGGATTTGGGAGGGAGGATTAGATAGGATAGAGAAAGGTTAAAAGTGAGGTCAGAGGACACAGGAAGGGTCACAAGCTGATGCAGATCTCTGCTGTGCTGGGCTAAAGAGGCAGGCCTACCAGAGGGTCTCAAACATTTTAAATAAATTTTAACTTGATAAATGAGCAATGTCTTTCAGCAGGAATAGAACATGATACCAAACATCACATGATCACGACTGAGCCAATAGGTGTTATCTCTTGTTGCAGAATTATGGGTGGTCATTGCCCATGGTTGGATTCTTGGTCTCAAGTTGCAGTGGTTGGCAGAAACCTGTGATTTTTCAGGATGTTGGAAGGTTCCCACAACTGGCATCAGTGTAGTTTTTGTAATTTCAAAGCACCTACAGACAGTCATTTTCTTTCCATACAAGAGTAAACTTGGAAATGGTTTGCTTAATTCTAGGTCAGGCTACCCACCTATTTTTCTGCTGTCTTACTGCCAGTTACATTAAATATAATATATGGAAATAGTTTATTAATACTTAACTGTGTCCAACATTCATGCTACTGCACACAATGGCCCCCCATGAAGAAAAAGATTAAAAAGAAACAGATGATTAAGAAAAAAAGTTTAAGGTGGAAGTTAAAAAGGAAACCATTTGTCAGAACAAATGAGGAAAGTGAGTGGTTGAAGTTGCAAGATTTTATAAGAACTGTACATTGACTATTGGCACAAGAAGAAAGAAGCAACAAGGGGGTTAGATGCCACAAAAAGAATCACGAGAATATCAAAGCAATGGCCATGTGTTCTGGAAGATGTAGAAAAGTTGCCTCTGACTTGGATAAATGAAAAGCAAATAGCAGGTGATACTGTGACTAAGAACTTTATCCAAAAAAAGACAAAGGCCTTGCACAAAAAGTTCATGCATAAAATGCAAAATACATCAACAGAAAAAGATGAAGTCTTCAAGGCAAGCAGAGGATAGCTCGATAACTTTAAAAGGAGAAGTTGCATCCATAGTGTCATGAGACATGGAGGGGGTTTGAGTTTGGACACTAAGGCAGCTGAGTCCTTTGTTACTGAATTCCAGAAGCTCATGGTTTCTGAGCATTATGTGCCAGAACAAGTTCTTAACTGCTATTAGATGAGAATTTTTGTGGTGGGGGGAACGCCAAAGAGGAATTACATTGCAGAAAAAGAGAAGGCAATGCCCAGGTGCAAGCCCATGGAAGACCATTTCATCCTCTTGTTTTGTGCTAATGCAAGTGGGCATTTCAATGTCAAGCCCCTGCTTGTGTATCATTCCAAGAATCCAGAAGCCCTCAAGATGTGAAAAGTGTAGAAGAGCCAATTAAGCATTACATGATGGTTCAACAATAAGGCTTGGGTCACTCAGACCTTGTTCTTTGAAAGGATTGATGAGGACTTTGGTCTGGCAATGACGAAATGCATTTTAGAAAAGTACATGCCATTTGCTGGTTATAGAGAATGCTCCTGATCATCCTCCAGGATTTGAGAATGACTTACTAGGGGAATTTGAGTTCATTAAGGTCAAATTCCTTCCTTCCACACCACTCAAATAATAAAGCCAATGCATCAGCAAGTCATTTCAAACTTTAAAGACCTTTACACTTCAGTGATGCTCTGAATGGACTGAAGGAGTAAACCTTACCCTGAGAGTTTTGGAAAATCCTTTTCACATTGTGAATTTTCTCAAGATCATTTATAAAACAAGTGATGTGGTCACCAAAAAACTCCCAATTCTGCTTGGAGAAAACTGTGACCTGACTGAATTTTTGAACATGATACAGAGTGCCTTGCTCATGAACAAGAACTGCCAATTGTTTATGAAATTGTGGTGTTATGGAAAAACAAGGGACTGGAAGTGAATGAGGATGACAGGAGCTGACCACCAATGAACTGATGGATCTGCATCACTAACAGCAAGAAGTTATGAAGGAGATCTCTTCTACAGAGAAGGAGGAGAGAAAGGTGAAGTAATCCATCACTTCAAATGAGACTAGGGAGATGTATAAACTGTGGGGAACTACAAAATTTTGTAGAAAAGCACCAGCCAAATAAGGTTGTAGCTGTGTGAACAATGTCACATTTCCACAAAGTCCATGAAAAGAGGCAAAATCAAGTGTTACAGGATCCTTGTTAAAGTTGCATGAAGAAAGATTCTGTTGAGGCATTAGATAGCAATGATTCTATTAGTGATAGTGAAAGACATTTTACACAATAACTCTCCTCTCTCTTGTCTCCCTCATGCCAGTCACAAATGTTTTCAAAGGCAAGTGCTGATTAATTTGTTTATTTGTTTATTAATTGTTTATTTTTCTTTGCATCTTGTATTTTCTTTGATGTTACAGTATTGTAATCATTTTATATGAATATTTTTGGGTTGTAAAATGATTCATCTGAGTTTTAATTATTTCTTATGGGGAAATTTGATTTGATATACAATTGCTTTGGATTACAAGCATGTTTTCAGAACAAATTGTGCTTGTGAACCAAGGTTTGATTGAATAGTGGTTCTCCAATAAGGGCTTGTTTGTCATATATCACTTAACAGTATATTCTCCAGTTGCATTCATTTAACTATGAGTATGGAGTGGAAATTCTTCAAAAAACTTAAAATAAAAATTCCATTTGACCCAAGTGTTCCACCTTCTAGGTTTCTTCCCAAAAGTGTTAAAATCATCATTTTATATGGCTACATGCATAGCCATATTTATAGCAGCACAATTTATACTAGCTAAATCTTGAAAGCAGTGTATGTGTGTATAAACAGATTAATAATAAGGAAAATGTGGCATTTATACACAATGCAGATTTATACTTCCATAAATAAAAAAATAAACCATCTTAAATACTGGACTATAGATATGAATAGACACATATCAAAAGTAGACAAATGGCTAAGAATACACTGAAAACTGCACAGTATCACCCATCACCAGTGGAATACAAATCAAAAGCACAATGAGGTATCACCTCACTCCAGTAAAAATGGTTAATAATGAAAATTGAAAAAAAGGAACCCGTTAGAAGCTGGGCATGGTGGTGTATGCCTGTAATCCTAGCACTCCGGAGACTGAGGCAGGAGGATCAGGTTGAGATCGAGACCAGCCTGTGCTACATAGTGAGTTCGAGGTCAGTCTCAACAACATAGTGAGAACCTGTCTCAAAAAAAAAAAAAGAAAGAAAGAAAGAAAAGAAAAAGAAAAAAAGGGAACCTTTATACACTTGTGGTAGTAATATGATTTAGAGTAAGCCATTAAGGAAATAAATATGGAGGTTTCTCAAAGATTAAATATAGACCTACCTTATGATGCAGAAACTAGTCTGCTATGCATATCTCAAAATATGAAATCAGAATGTTGAGGAAATATCTGTGTTCCCATGTTTAATGCAACATTGATAAAGCTGAGGAAATAGAAACAACCAAAATATTCATCAACTGATGAATGTACAGAGAAAATGTAATATATACAAACATTGTAATAATAGTCAATAAAAATGATGTCCTCTTATTTTCAACAACATGGATGGAAACAAAATTGTTATGCACAGTGAAATAAGCTAGCCATAGAAAATTAAGGAAGGCATATTTTCATTCATATGCAACATATAAAAGGTTTGATATCACAGATGTTGCATTTAGAGTGGTGGTTAACAGAAAATCTATAGTGTAGGTAAGTGTCATGGAGAAAGGGTGATCAATATGTTCTAATTTACATTTAGGAGCAAGAAATTCTGATATACTATTATCCAGTAAGGTGTCTATAGAAAACAGTAATTCTAAAACAATATTTCTAAAAGCTAAAAGAAAGGTAATTGGAAGTTTACCTGATAAAGAAAAGTTAAATGTTTGAGGAGATAAAATAGATTACCCAAGTTTCATCACTAAAAAATGCAACAGGTCTAAAAAATTGTGGGTACATCATTATTGTATATAAAATTTTTTGTTTTTGTAAGTTTAAAAATTTCAGCTCTGAAGTTATACTGATAAAGACACATTTTCTCATGGTATTTTTGAATTTCAAATTCATCTTATGACTTTTTTTCATCTTTACATCTTTTAATGACTTCTGTAGTAGTTAGTTGATTTTTAGGTATTCATTTGATTTTCTTCTTATATACTTTAGTTATATATTAGATATTTTGTATTTATGTATTTTAGATTTATTCTTTTGTATTAATATCATAGTTATAAGCAATATCACAAAATTAACAGAATGTAGCTGAATTATTGCCAACATAGTTTCAATAATCTAAAAAATATTGCCTCTTCCACAGCATATTCCTCTGTTCTTTAGTTATTGTCATAATTTACAATTTGTGTCTTTATACATGTCCAAAAAATATAGGTTAGAATTATTTTTCATGAATTTGCACTTTAAGTAACAGTAAATAAAAATAGCTCTCTTTGTGTTTTACATTAGTGATTTACTGTATGTTTATTCTGTAATTTTGCTTTAGACATTTAAGTATTAGTATGGTTTTCAAGGACAAGGTTTTTCCAACATGTGTTACACTTTGATGTAATATTGATGAAAGCCTGTCATTCAGTAACGCACAGACAGGTTGTAACACACAGAAAAATTTGTATACGATTTATTCCTCCTTTGGACTAAGAGAAAGAGTCAACACCTGGAAACCAGGCTATGGTGGCTTCCAAACCAAAACCTCTACAATAAAAGGATAGGTGGGGCAATGATAAGTAAAATGATCATGAAACTTTTTGATATTTGAGAAAATATTCTTGTTGGAAATCATTGTGTTCTTGTAAATTTGGACTATTTTGCAGAGTTCTAACAAAATTGGTTTGGACATGTTCCCCTTGTTCTATGTTTCTAGGAGGTATGGGCTTGCTTAGAGCTGTCTATTCTACTACTCTGTTCACATCACACATATATTTGCTGAAAGTTACATTTACCTGACAACAAATTTGTTGTACAACTTTTCCACGGTCTTTTTTCCATTTGTGTCAAATATCTAGTTTAATTGTGTTCAATTATAATTATTTTTACATGTCTTTAGTACACAATAATTATGTTCAGTTTTAGAAACTGATAATGCATGTAATATATCTTATTTCAATCTCTTTATCATCCTCTCCCTTTTTCTCCCCTTCCATGATTCTTTTGACCAGCTACAAGAGTCAAACTTCTAGTTTCCTATTACGTGTCTTTCATTTTATGCATTTAATATTTATTTATGTAGTTACTATTCACTGTGAGGAATTGGTATGTATACATAAGGTATCTTAGTTCTTTTTAGCAAGCAGAAATTGAGTCAGGAGCCTTAGACTTCTCAGCCATCCTGACCCCTTCCATTTTCTTTTCACCCCTGTCCATTCATCTCTTGATATGCTTTTCTATTTATTCATTTATATTTAAGATTTTTTCTTAAATGACAAAACACACAATATTCACTGCTGGTTTTTATCTGAATATTCTCCTAAAGCCTCATGTGCTCAGAGGTGTGGCTTTGGAGAGGTGACTGGATCATGTAACTATATTTATTAGGGCATTACTCCACTGATGAGTTAATAGTTAAATGTGATGTTGGGAGGTAAAGACTGATGAGAGGATGTGGGTCCCTGGGGCAAGGCCTGAAAGGATGTATCTCTTTCCCTGCTCCCTTGATCACTCTCTGCCTCCTGCTGCCAAGACATGAAGGTATTTCTGCTCTTATTCCTTTCTACTATTCTTCTCTGCTTTGGAGGCAACCATCTATGGACTGAGCACAAATTAACCTTCCCTCCGTTAAACTGTGGGTGTTTAGTATTGTATCTCAGCAACAAAATAAATTGAGACATTTAGTTTTTCTTTATCTATCTTATTTCACTTAACAAACATAATGGTCTGCATTCCTTTAATTTTCCTGCAAATGCCATAATTTCACTCTTTTTATGGTAGAGTAATAGTCTATTATTTTATTTTATTTTTCTGTTGATGAGCATCTAGACAGTTTCCACCGATTAAATATTGTGAATTTTGCCTTTATAAACCTCGAAATGCATATATCACTATAGAATACAGTCTTCTAGTATTTATGCCCAGGAGTGGAGATAATAGAAACAATGATGCTTATACTTTTCTGGGTTTTAATTTTAAGGAAATGCAATAGAGATTTCCATAGCTTTTGTGCTAGTTTACAATTTCTTTTTTAATTAATTTTCTTGGTACACTTTAGGTATACAATATATTGGCATTCATCATTGGAAGTTTGTACCTTTACATACTATATTTTGATTTTTATTTTTCCCCATTTCCCAGCAATCCCTTCAACCTCTCAACCCCTCTCTATTTACAAAGATTTTGATTCAATTTTTTCCATTTTCTCATATTAATATCATTTCCTTCTTTCCTTTACCCTACTCCTTTAATTTCCCCCTACCCTTGGACCTTTCCTTCCTATTTCACATCATCTATTATAACATTTGATCCTTCATTACACTTTCAGTTTCTCATACCAGAGAGAACATTTGGTATTTACACATGTATGTCCTATTTATTTGACTTAAGAGCATTGCCTCAATGTGCATTCATTTAGCTATAAATGTCTCTAATTTCTCATTTTTTACAGATAAGTAGTACTTCATTCTTTTTTTTCATCTTTAATTGAGTTTAATGGTTCATTTTAGGGACACAGTACAGTTACATTCATTGTTGGGATCTTGTACCTCTACATGACAAGTCTTGATTATCATTTTTTCCCCTTACCCCTACCCTCCCTTCACCCCCTCCTCCCCTCCCCATCTACAAACACTTTATTTTCATCTTTTCATTATCTCACATTTTTTTCTTTTCCCTTATTACCCTTCCCCTACCCATCCCACCTTCCCTACACCTTTAGCTCCTTTCATCTCATTTCTAAATGACAGTAATCTTATTAGCATCTTATGTTTTATTGCAGATTATTCACACCAGGAAAACTATTCAGTATTTTTGAAAAACACATTTTCTCTATCTAGTCTCCAGTTGATTGCCAACTGGGCTGTTTCCAAGTTTTAGCTATCACAAACTGTGCCTCTACTAACATGTGTGCAATATGTCACTGTTGTATGATTTTTCAATTCTTTTGGGAAGATACCCAGTATGGGAATAGCTGAATCAAGTGGAACTAGTCATTTGAAGTATCTCCATACTGATTTCCACAGTGGTTGCATTAGTCTACACTCCCACCAACATTGGAGTAAGGTTCGTTTTCCCCACAACCAGGCCAGCATTTTTGTTATTGATTGATTTCATTTACCATTCATTCTGGGGTTAGGGGGAATCTCACCACTGTTTTCATTTGCATCTCTCAAATACACAGTGATGTTGATCAGTTTTTCATATATTTATTTGCTATTCTTCTTTGAGAAATGTCTGTTCATTTCAGATGCCCATTTTTGTATTTGGTCTTTAAATTTGAAAGGTCTGTTTTTATAAATTCTTTATATATTCTACATAGTAGACATTTCTCTTAGGAATATCTGCTAAAATTTTTTTCCAACATGGTGGGTTGTCTTTTCAGGCTGTTAGTGGTTTCTCTTGGTGTAGAGAAGGTTTTTAAAAAGAAGATAGATCACTTGTTGATTTTTTTGTGCTAGTTTATGTGCAACTGAGGTTTTATTCATGAAATATTTTCCTACACCAATGTCTTCAAGAGTTCTACTTAACCTCTCTTCCAGCTGGATTAGTGTTTCTGTTTTAATATTTAGATTTTTAATCCATTTCAATTTTAGTTTCCTGCGTGGTGAGAGATATAGGTCTAGTTTTAATCTTTGGAAAGTTGAAACCCAGTTTTTCCATTTATTAAAGAGGCTATCTTTCCTCAAGTGTGGGTATTTGGCTCCTTCGTCAAATATAAATTGGCTAAGTATGTCTGGAGTTGTTTCTGCATTTTCTAATCTGTTCCACTGGTCCTCAGTTCTGTTTCTTTGCCAGTACCATGCTGTTTTTACAACAGTAGCTTTATAGTATAGTTTCAAGTTGGGGATTGCGATATCCCTACTGTGTCTTTGTTGCCTAGGATTGCTTTTGCTGTTCTAGGTTTCCTCTTCTTTCAAATGATTTTTTGGATTGTTTTCTCAAGGTCTTTGAAGCATCCTGCTGGAGTTTCAATTGGCATTCCCTTGCAACTCTATAGCAGTTTTGGAATTATGACCATTTTAACTATATTGGTCCTACCACCCAGGTGCAAGGGATGTTTATCCATTTTTTGATATCCTCTTCAATCTATTTTTCAGTGTTATCATTTTCAGAGTACAGGTTTTAATTTCTTTCATTAGATTGATTCCTAGGTATTTCATTTTTTGAATTCTATGCTGCAGGGAGTTGTTTCTCCATTTCTTTTTCAGTAAGTCTCTGATTTGTGTAGAATAAAGCTAATTATTTTTGTGTGTTGACTTTGTATCCATTTGTTCTACTGGTTATTAAGTCTGGAAGATTTTGGTGGAATTCTTGGGGTCTTCTATATGGAGTTTCATGTCATTTGCTAATAATGACAATTTCACTTCTTCATTTCCTATCTTTATTCTTTTTTTTTTCTCTTGTGCTCTTGTTGTGGCTAATGCATCCAAAACTATATTGAACAGGAGTGGTGATAGTGGATGTCCTTGTCTTATGTTTGATTTTAGTGTGAAGGATTTCAGTTTTTGACCATTTAGTGTGATATGGGCTGTTGGTCTTTCATAGATGGCATTTATCAGGTTGAGGTAGAGACCACCTCTTCCAATTTTTTGTAGAGATTTTTTATCATGAATGCATGTTGGATTTTGTCAAAAGCTTTTTCTGCACCTATTCAGATGATTGTATGGGTTTGTCCTTGGCTCTATTAATATAGTGTGTTACAGTTATTGAATTGTGTATGTTGAACTATTCCTACATTCCTGGGATGAATCCCACTTTGTCAGGTTGTATGACCTCCTTGATGCTCTTACTTCCATGAATGAATTTTATAGAATTGCTTCCCTTTCAATTTAATTGAAGAATTTAAACAACAGTGGAAATAGTTCTTCTCTAAATGTCTTGTAGAATTCAGCAGTGAAGCCACTAGGACTGGTGCTTTTCTTCATTGGCAAGTTTTTAATTATGTTGTTAATTTCATTGATTGATATTGGGCTGTTTAGAATTTTTAGGTCTTCTTGCTTCAAGTTTGGTAATTCATATGTATGTAGGTCTTTGTTGTTGTTTTGTACCATGGAACAAACTCAGGACCTTGCACTTGTGAGACAGGTGGTGGAACCATTGAGCCAAATCCCTGGCCCTCATATGTATCTAGGAATCTGTCCATTTCTTCTATGTTTTCCATCTTATTGATGTATAGATTCTTAAAGTAGGTATTGATTACCCTCTCGATTTCTGTTGGGTCTGTTGTAATTTCATCCTTTCATTCCTAATTGCATGGATTTGGGCCATTTCTTTCCTTTTTGGATAAAGTTAGCAAAGGGCTTCTCAATTTTGTTTATTCTTTTGAAGAACCAACGGTTTGCTTTATTGATCTTTTTGAATCATTCTATAAGTATCTGTTGCATTGCATTGATTTCTGCGATGATCTTTAAAAATTCTTCCCATGTATGAGCTTCAGATTTGTCCTGCTCATCTAAAAAACTAGGAGCTTGAGGTTCATCATCACGTTGTATAATTAAGTTCACTGTTTTCCTAATATGAATATTCACTGCTATGAATTTCCCTAGTAAGACTGCTTTCATTATTTCCCACAGATTCTTATATGTTGGCTGTATTAAATATTAATTAAATTTATAAGAGTATGTGCATTTGACAATATTAGTTCTGCCTATTCAGGAGCATGTGGCTTTATTCCATTATCTGATGTCCTCTCCACTCACCTTTTTCAGAGTACTGAAGACTCCTTTATACAGGTCTTTCACTTCACTGGTTAGTTATAGTCATAAGGTATTTAATTTTTCTTGAAGCAAATGTTAATAATATTGTTTTCCTAATGTCCTCATTGGGTTCATTATTGCTGTACACAAATCTAATAATTTTTGTGTTCATCCTGTATCCTGCTATGTTATTGAAGTTGATTATTAATTCAAAGTCTTTGGTGGAGTTTTTCAGGTTTTATATGTAAAGTATCATGTCATCCACAAAGTATAATTTGGATTCTTCCTTTCCTATATGTATTCATTTTTTATTTTGTTTCCTTGCCTAATTACTCTGGTTAATGTTTCAAATATTATGTTAAATAATGCTACTGGTAGTGAGCTTCCTTATTTTGTTTCTGACTTCTTGGGTTCTGTGTTTTACAGAGAATGCTTTTGGGGTTTTTTCCCCATTTAATATAATATTGACTTTTGTTTTATCACAAATGGCTTTTATCGAATTCAGGTATGGTGCTTCTATGCCTATTTTCTTCAGGTTTCTTATCATGAAAAGTGTTGGATTTTGTCAAAAAGCTTTTCTGCATCTATTGATTTTATCATGTTGTTTTGTTACTTTGATCCTGTTTTGTGATACTTAACATTCCATAGATTACATATGTTGATTCATCCTTGCATGTCTGGGAATAAACATTGGTTATGATGTATAATATCCTTTATGATGTGCTATATTCTATTCACTAATATCATGCTGGGTATTTTTGAACGTATGTTCAATGGGGAGATTGGCATATAGTTTTATTTTTAGTTGGGTCTTTATTCTGTTTATGATTTGGGATGATGCTGGCTTCAATAAATGAATTTTGGAGCACTGTGTCCCTTTCAGTTTCTTTCAAGAGCTTGAAGGATATTGGTGATATTACTTTCTTATAGCTTTGTAGAATTCAGCAGTAAATCATCAGATCCTGGGCATTTTTGTTGGTAAATTCTTTATTCCTATCTCTGTTTTCTTGTTTATTATTGGATTGTTTGGCATTTTGTGAATACCTGGGTTAGCTTTAATAGTTTGCATGAGTCTGTGAATCTCTGTATTTCTTCAACATAGACCAATTTGTTAGAAGTCAATTTTTCAAAGTAGTTACTATCTTTTGGATTTCAACAATATTTGTTGTGATTTCACATTTTTCATTTCTTTTTAAATTAACTAATTTTATTGGGGCATTTTATATATACAAGATTATATTCACCATGGGGAATTTGCACTTGTATATATTATACCTTGACTCCTTTTTTCATTTCCCACTTCTCTCTTTACCCCTCTTACTCTCCTTATTTACAAAGATTTTGATTCCTTGTTTCCTTATTTTCCTTTTCCTTTTTCTGATCCTTCCTTTACCACCCCCCATTCCCTTGTTCTCCTTCCCATTTTAACATTCTCTTTATATTTCACAGTATCTATTATACATTTTGTTCCTTACTTACACTTTCAGTTTCTTAAACCAGAGACACAATGCAATATTTACATATGTGTGTTTATTTATTTTACTTAAAAGTATGCTCTCAAAGTGCAACCATTTACCTAGAAGTTTCTCAAGTTTATCCTTTCTAGCTGAGGATTTTATGGTTTTTTAAAAAAATAAAAAACAAAACTACATTGGGCTGGGGTTTTAGCTCAGTAGCACTACACCTGGTCTGCAGCTACCAGGTCATGAGTTCAATACCCATTGCAAAAACAAACAAAACTACATCTTTATCAAATCATTGGTTGATTGACATTTGGGTTGTTTCCAAGATTTAGCTATTACAAATGGTGTTGCTATAAATATGGGTATGTGTATATCGCTGTGATGTGATATTTTTAATTCTTTCAGGAAGACACCAAGACGGGGAATAGCTGAGTCAAATGGAAACTTTCAGTTTTAGTTTTTTGAGGTAATTCCACGTTGATGTCCCCAGTGGTTGTAGCAGTTTACATTCCCACTAACACCAGAGAAGGGTTTCTCTCTCTCTCTCTCTCTCCCTCTCTCTCTCTCTCTCTCTCTCTCTCCCTCTCTTTCTTTCTTTCTTCTTTTTTTTGTACCAGTGATTGAACTTGGGTCCTTGCGATTGTGAGGCAGGTGGCAGAATCTCTGAGCTAAACCCCTGGACCAGAGAAGGTTTTTTATTCCCCCCACAGCCCCATCAGATTTTGTTATTGCTCAATTTCTTGATAATAGCCATTCTTTCTGGAGCAAGATGAAATATCAGCATTAATTTGTGTCTGTTCAATGCCTAGTAATGTTGAACATTTTAAAATATATTTATTTACCATTTTTACTTCATCTGACAAGTCCCTATTCATTTCAGATGCCCATTTTTAGATTGGGGCTATAAATTTGAAAGGTTTGATTTTCTTGGTTCTTTATATATTCCAGCTATTAGTCTTCTGTCTGAGAAACAGCTGGAAAATATATTTTCCTACATTGTGTGTTATCTCTTCAGTGAGATCACAGTTGTTGATTTTTGTAAAATTTTGAGTGCAATTGTGGAGCTGTTCATAAGGTCTTTGCCTACTACTATGTCTTCAAGACTTCTACCAGTTTTATCTTCTAGCAGATTAGTGTTTCTGTTTAATATTTAGACCATTGATCTATTTTATTTTAATTTAGTTTATGGTGAGAAACATAGATCGAGGTTTAGTCTTCAGCAGGTTGAAAGCCAGTTTTTCATGCACCATTTATTAAAGAGGCTATCATTCTTCCAGTGAACATGTTCAGCGCCTTTGTTGAGAGATAAGGTGGATGAGTGTTTGGAGTTATGTCTGCATTTCTATTCTGTTCCATTGGCACACTAGCCTGTTTTGTTGCCAGTATGTGGCTGTTTTTCTCACATTAGTTTTATAGTATAATTTCAGGTCAGGGAATGCGATGGCTCCTGACATGACTTTGTTGTCTAAATTATTTTTTCTATCCAGATCACCTCTGGCTTCAAATAAATTTTATGATTGTTTTTTCTATTTCTATGAGGTATGCTATTGGTATTTTGGATCAGCAATGCATTAAAAATTTTGGGCGATAGCCATTTTCACTATATTGGTTCATCTTACCCCCCAAAAAGGGATATCTTTCCATTTTCTGATATCTTCTTTGATCTCTTTTTTCAGTGTACTGTAGTTCTTAGTCTTTTACATTCTTTGTTAGACTGATTCCTAAGTATTTCATTTCTTAAATGCTCTTCTGAAAGATGTGGTTCTCCTAATTTCTTTCACTGCAAGTTTGTTATTTGTTTACAGGAATGCTACTAACTTTTCATTATTGACATTGTATCCTGCTATTCTACTGAATTTGGGTATTAAATCTAAAAGTCTTTTTTGTGGACTTTTGGAGTCTTATATGTAGATCATTACATCATCCACAAATAATGATAATTTAAATTCTTCCTTTCCTATCTTTATTCCTTTTATTTTTTCTCTTGTCTAATTGTTCTGCCTAATATTTCCAGAACAACATATAATAGGAGTGATGATAGAGGACATCTTTGTCTTATTCCTGATTTTAGAGTGAAAGCTTTCAGTTTTTGATCATTTAGTATAATGCTGACTGTTGGTTTGTCATGGATGGCCTTTGTCATATTAAATAAAGAGCATCTACTTCAATTTTCTGTAGGGTTTTATCATGGATAGGTGTTGGACTTTGTCAAATGATTTTTCTTCCTATTGAGATGATCATGTGAATTTTGACTGGGCTTTATTAATATGGTGTATTACATTTGTTCATTTGTTTATATTGCACCATCCCTAAGATGAATCCTACTTGATCATAGTGTGTAATCTTCTTGATGTTTTGTTGCATTCTTTTTGCTAGAAATTTACTGAGGATTTTTGAGTCTATACTAATTAGAAAGATTGGCCTCTTTCTTGGTTGGATTCCTAACTAGTTTGGTATCACTGTAATTCTTGGTTCCAAGAATAACATTGGGAGTATTGCTTCCCTTTCAATTATTTTAAAGAATTTGAGGAGAACTGGCATATGACATTATCTACATATTTTATAGAATTCAGTAGTAAATTTATCAGAATCTGGGCATTTCTCTGTTGGTAAGTTTCAATTACATCTTCAATTTCATTCACTAATATTGGTTCATTTAGAAATTTAATATTTTTTGCTTCAGGTTTGATAATTTATGTATATTTAAGAATTTGTCCATTTCTTAGATGTTCAACTTATTTGAGTACAGATGCTCAAAGTATATATTGATGATCTGGATTTCTGCAGGATCTGCTGTAATTTCACACTTTTCATTCCTAATTGCATGGATTTGAGTCTTTTCCTTACTTTTTGTGATAAGGCTGCCTATGGGTTTGTCAATTTTATTTAATTTTTAAAAGAAAAACTCTTTGATTCATTGATACTTTGTATTGTTTTCTTAGTCTCAATTGAATTAGATTCTGCTCCAATCTTTATAATTTCCTCTCTCATATCAGCTTTGGACTTGACTTGCTCTTCTTTTCCTAGTAGATTGAGATTCAAACTTAGGTTGTTCATGTGAGTTTGCACTGTTTTCCTGATGTGGGTATTCACCACTATAAATTTCCCTTGTAGCATCATTTTCATTATGTCTCATAATTTCTGATATGTGCAAGAAGTCTTTTAGTGACCTTCTTTGTCTCTCTTAAATAGTCTTATCTTGAAATCTATTTTGTCTGCAAATTGTACAGATACCCTTCTTTTTTACAACTTCCTGTTTCATGGAGTATTGTATTCCATCATTTGACTTTCAGTGTATTAATTTCTTTTTTAGTTAAATGTGTTTCCTCCATGCAGCAAATTGTTGGATCTTGATTTTTTAATGAGTTTTATTGGTACATTTTAGGTATACAATATAATGACAGCATTGGAAATTTGTGCCTTTACATAATCTGTCTTGGTTCTTATTTTTTCCCCATTCCCCTTCTCTCCCTTCAGCCCCTCCAATGAAATTAATATGGATCTTAATTCTTCATCCATTCTACCAATTTGTTTCTTTTTGATTGGTGAGTTGAGCCCATTTACATGATGATTATGACTGAAATGTATTGGCTTATCCTTGTCATGTCATTTTCCTGCTGCTGATTCCCAGTCTTTCTCTTCTGTTTAAGTGCTTGCCCTGCCTGGTGGCTTCTTTCTATTGGACTTCTGGGTTTTTTTTTCTTTTCTCTAACAGCTTTTAACTTTCTGTTTTTGGGCTGAATTTCTGGGATCTCTGATAATTTATATGCCTTGGTGTACATTTATTTGTTTTGTCATGGTTCATTGGAGTTCAATGGGCCTCACTTACTTGCATATCAAATTCTTTTTCACGTTTGAGTTTTCTGCCAGTGCTTCTTTTAACAAGCTTTGCATGGCATTTGCACTATCTCCAACTCTCTCATTGATCCCAGTCAATCATAAATTGTTCTTTGCTTCACCTTTGAAATTGTTGGATTGATTGTTTTGGTTTCTTGCTATTTGCCATTTAAGATCTCTTTCTTTTCATGGTCATCAACTGCATTCCTGTCTTCTAGTTCAGAAAGTCTACCCTCACCTTCATTTAATTCATTGCATATACTTTCAAAGAAAATTTTAATCTTCTGGATATCTGTTTTAATCTATTTCATGAATTCCATCTTTCCTATGTTGGGAATTATTGTTTCAATCATTTTCCTAAGCTCCTCTACATTTTTTGTCTGCATCTACTCTAGATTCATGGAACATGTCTTTCATTTTGATCATTTTTTTTTACCTGAGAGATAATTTTCTGTGTAAATGCCTTATCTCTTTTCTTATTTCTGATTTTATCATCTCAGAAAAATCAGGTGGGTAATTTCTGATTTCCTCTATCTTGTCTCCTGGACTTGTGGAAGTTGGACCTGAGGTCTGGGACTGCATTTTGCTTCCGTGTTTTGCTATTGCCTATGTTATTATTTTTTCTGTGTTACTGCTTGTAAATTTCTTACGGCAGATAAAATTTTCATTAGTGTTCAAAATTTATCATTAGTGTTAAGGCTTCTCCAGGAAATGCTTATTTCTCAGAGATGTCTTCTGGTTGTGTGTGATTCTTGATCTTTGTGTCTGTCCCAAGATTCTACCTTCCCAATTTATTAATGATCAAAAGTAGTATCCCTAAAATTTACCAATAAACTCAATTAAAGCTGAAAAAAAAAACAGCAGTGAGAATTCTGGACTGGATTCTGGAACCAGACAAGCATATTTGTGGGAAAACTGATTAAATTTGAATTAAAACTATAGTTTTAAAAAAGGTAGTTATTTGTCTTATCACGCAGTCCTTTGATACTGGAGTATGGTGATAGTTATGTCCCCAGACAATGTCAGTGTTTTCATACAAGGGCATCTTGGATACATTTTTTCATGTTCTTTTATTGCCTATATGGTGCCTTTGGCTCATTGTTCTTTGAAGGTATCATTGTCTCCTAGTTCTGAAATTCTGTCTCCAGGTTTGTCTTTTCTGCTGCCCAATAAAATTGTATTTTTCTTAGTTTCTGATTAAAAACATTTTGTGTACCCTTTTCTAAACTGCTCATTCGTGTTTTATATCATTTTGTTTAGCTCATCTATCTTGTTATTTTATTAGTGTATTCTGAAAATGCCTGGATAATTTTTGTTATTAATTCACAAAAGAGAAATAAGGAAAAGATAAAAAATAAAACTAGATAGAAACAAGAAAAAAAAATAAATTCCTCTGTTATTTTGAATTTTTCATTTCCTTTCAGGATATGCAATTTTGGGGCATTGTCCATTTAAAATGTGTCCCTGCTCATGCTAGTAGATAACAAAGGCAGTCAGATCACAGATTTATGCTGGATGCAGGCATCAGCATATAGTAAGACAAGGTCAATATAACATGACATTCAAATCCAGTGCAATACAGACTGAGCCTGGTCTCTGGTCTTAGGAGTGGAGTCTGTGCCTTTTAGCATAAGCCTCTCCTCTCTTCAAACTTATCTCTAACCACCTGCTGTCTCTTGTTACTATTTTTCACCCAGTTTCTGTGGGAATTTAGCTTTGGGAGCCCTGGAGCAGAGCCAAATGGCTAGTCTGTGTCCTGGGTTCAAACATTCAACCATTCCCCAGCCTCTCTCTTTCTCTGGATTTATGGTGAATGTCTGTACTAGAGTTAATCACCACCTGTTGCCTATAGATAAACACACTGGAAGCTTTCTAGTGCTTGTTGTGAAGATCACTGCTACTGCTGATTTTGTCCATTTCACTGCAGGCTGTCTTTCTGAGGAAAAACATTTTCTTTCAGTTTGTCTTGCAAGCTATTGTGAACTGCTTTTAGACATGCAATCCATGCAGAACATGCAAATTCCTTTATTGGCATTGTGTTCTGTTTCTTCAATTTATCTGTACTTTTAAATAATTTTTTTGTCAGATCCATCCCGGCTTTCAGGGAATTATTTTTCTTTTTGCTACTTCTTCAAGATATTGCTTTCCAAAATCTAGGCTCTGACTCTCAGAAAGGTTGTGTTATTTTCACTCATGACTCTGCATTTTCCAGCTCTGGAATAGAATTTTTCAAAATAATTTCTGGTAATCCTTTGGATGTTACTATTGCATATTGTATTTTCACCTCTATTTTTATTTATTTGGATTAACTTACTTTTGCTTAGTTTGGATAAGGGCTTTTAAATCTTGTTTATCTTTTCAAAGTATCAATTCTTTGAAACCTTGATTCCTTTTATTCTACTTTTGGCTTTGATTTTATTGATTTCTGCTCTGGTCTTTATTATTTTTTCTATTAGTTTAGGACTTTGTTTGCACTTGTTTTTCTAGGTCCTTGAGATGTACCATTATATTATTTTTACTCTCTCTATTCATTTCAGAAAAGCTCTCATAGCTACTCACTCCGCTTTTGGAGCCATTTTATTGTGCCCCACAGATTTTGATATGTAGCATATCCATTATCCTTTAAGGCCTGAAATTTTATATTTTCTTCTTTGATTTTTAGTGACCCATTAATGATTTGATGTTGTATTACTCAATCTCCATGTGTTTGTGTAGTTTCTATAGTTTCTTTTACAGTCAATTTTTGGTTTCATTTCATTGGGCTATGAAAGCTGTATGAGATTATTTAAATTACTTTGTATTTATTGATACTTTGCCTCATGGCCTCAAATATAGTCTATTTTGGAGAGTCTTTTTTGGCTGCTAAAAAGAATATGCATTCTACATTATTAGATGAAACACAATGTAGACATCTTTGAATACATTTAAACTATAGTGTTGTTTAAATATGATATTTCTTTATTGAATTTTATGTTGGGTTGACCCCTTTATTTGTGGGAAAGGAATATTGAACTACCCTACCATTATTTAATTGTAGTTTATCTGTTTCTATACATCAAATAATGTCTGTTTCATGAAAGTGATTATACAGACCTTCAGTATAGTTTGTTTAATATAAATACCACTGCTTGTTTTTAAGCTCCGAATGCTTGGAGTATGATTTTCCATCCTTTTTATTTCAGTCTATGTATGATGATGAGGTGATTCTCCCACAAAAAAAACCATAAGGGTGAGTGTTGTGTTTTGATTCAATTTTCTAGTCTGTGTCTCTTAGAGAGTTAAAATTATTTACATGAAATATTACCTTTTAGTGTTGTTTAGCAAGTCCTGTCATTTTGTTTTTTTTAGTGTTTGATTCACCTTTGTTTTAATTCATTTATGTACTCTCCCAGTATATTTTTTTTCTTTCCCTTGGCCTCATAATTGCTGTTTTCATCATTGTGTTGTTTAGTATTTTCTTTTTTTTATTGAATTTATTGGTATATTCTAGGTATACAGTACAGTTTTAC
>NW_022900951.1:49238373-49271937 GCF_012274545.1 Fukomys damarensis | reverse complement strand
TTAATTCCATTTTTACATTTTATCACATTTTTCCCTTTCCCTTATTCCCCTACCCCAAACCTTCCCACTGTCCCTACACTTTTAGCCCTTTTCTTCCTATTTCACATTGCTAATTATCCCATTAAGATCTTGAGTACTATTTTAGTTTTTCACATCAGAGAAACTATTCAGTATGCTTAGTGTTTTCTACAATACTGTCATTTTGTCATAAATTATGGATTTATTTAACTTGTCCTTATCAAGAAAGATATTTTTCTTTCATTTGAGTCTGAAGCACAGCCTTATAAAATGTAGTAATATAGATTGTCATTTTTGAGGCTTAAATTCTTTTTTTTAAGCTGTCCTACTTTTAAACTTTTATTGAAACATCTGCTGCTATTCTTATGGATTTGGCCTTATTAATTTTGCGTTTATCTCTAAAAGTATTTAACATACTTTCTTTGTTATGAGTTTCTGTTATTTTAACTATGTTTGGTTTTAGTGGTATAGGGGGAATAGATGTAACTCCCAAACCTACTAGATATCCAAAACATGAATTCGTATTCTCTAAAATTAAAAAAATAAATTTTGGGAACAGCAGAGGTAGCAGAGTAGGAAAAATTTATTGAGAAATAGAAAGTTTCTGTCTAAGAGAGACAGAAGGGGGACCAAGAAGTTGGGTGCTGCCCAACCTACTTTTCAAAGGTGTTTTATACAGCAAAGCCATGAGCTGAGGTAGGTTCAAAATGGGAAAAAATTATTAGACCCAATAAAAATTTACAAGGTGGGCATGAGATGAGACAAAACCATGACCAATCGATAAGATTATAGCTATAGTCACCCAGGTAATATTGATTAAATGGGGATCAAATGGAAAACAAGTCACATACAAGGAATTTCCCATTTAGAATATCAATCACTGCTATCTCTTGGGAAAGTAGTGCCTCTTCCTTTTATAATGCTAACCAGTGAATGTGCCTCAGTTGTTCTGCATGTTGGCTCCTTGCTGTGTTGGCTACTGGAGGACTGGCACCTTGAGGACTGGGACCTTTAGGGCCAGTGCCCTGAGAGGGGCCCTGTCTAACTGCATACAATATATCTAATTAACTTACCTGTCTACAATAATAGTAGGGTTCCTTTATGGTCATATTTATTTGAGATTCTAAATATCTAAACTTAAAATAATGAATACTAACAATCATAATAGGAAATTTTAATATCCCACATTTGCAAAGAGATAGATCAATTTAAAAATTTATAAAATCTCAGTGTTGGGCTAGGGATTTAGCTCAGTGGTTCCACTTGCTGACTTGCAAGCACAAGGACCCAAGTTTGATCCCTGGTACCAAAAAAAAAAAAAAAAAATCTCAGTGTTGAACCACAGACTAAAGCATATGGACTTAACACACATTTATAGATAATTCTACCCTTCAACAACAGAGAATATTTATTTTCATGCAAGACATGGTACTTTTTCCAAAATAGATCACACTGCAGTCAACAAATACTGTTAAGAAAATATAAAAGAATTAAAATTACTTCACACATGCTATCACACCTATGATCATAAAACAGAAATTAATGACAAGAAATTTCAGAAAAGGAAAAAGTTCCTGGAAAATTAATAACATACTCATAAACAGCCAATGGGTCACAGAAGAAATCAAAGAAATGAAAAAAATTCTGGAAATTAATGTACATTTCAATGAAATCTCTGGGATACTATGAAAGCAACTCTAAGAGAAAAGTTTATTTCAATTAATGCTCATATTAGGAAATCAGAGCAAATACAAATAGCCTTATGAGAAATCATAAGATACTTGAGAAACAACAACAAACTAGCCCCAAATAGAAATTAATGGGGAGATTGTAAAGATCAGAGTGGAAATCAATGAAATCTAGACTAAAAATTTAGTACAGAAAACAAACTAATCAAAAACCAGGCTATTTAAATGAATGAATGATACTATTAGCTAGGCTCATCAAGTGAGTAAAGACTCACATCAATTCAACACAGAACAATACAGAGGAAATAACAACAGATGCTTTCAAACTACAGAACAGTTAGAAAATACTTTGAAAAATTATATACCAACAAATTAGCAAATTTTGAAAAAATGAAGAGATTCCTAGACTTATATATAATTATGCTTAAGAACTCAATTAACAAGCAATAAAATGGACACAGTAATAAAGAATACACCACTTTTAAAAAGCCCAGGAACTGATGGATTCAATGCTAAACTCTAATGGATCTTACAGCACCAATACACTTCAACTTCTTCAAAATTGAAAGGGATGAAGTACTCACAAATTCATACAGAAGCCAGTATCACCCTGATTCAAAACACAGGTAAGGGCCAAATTACAAAAGAGAACTATAGGCCAATTTTCTTTTTTTTTTTTAAATTGAGTTTCTTGGTACATTTTAGGTATACAGTACAGTAACATTCATTATTGGGATCTTGCACCTTTACATGACAGGTCTTGGTTCTCATTCTTTCCCCTTGTCCCTGCCCTCCCTTCACACCCTCCTCCCCTCCCCATTTACAAACACTTTATTTCCAACTTTTCGTTTTCTCACATTTTTTTCTTTTCCCTTATTACCTTTCCCCTATCCTTCCCACTTTCCCTACACCATTAGCCCTTTTCTTCCATGTCACATTGTCAATTATATCATTAGGACCTTATGTACTATTAAAGTTTTTCACACCAGAGAAACTCTTTGGTATTTACTCATGTGTGACTTATTTCACCTAAGTGTATATCCTCAATATGTATCCATTTTCCTATTAATGAATATAATTTGTCTTTTTAATGGCTGAGTAGCATTCCATTTTATAGAAAAACCACATCTTCTTTATCCAGTTACCAACTGATGGGCAAATGGGCTGTTTCCAAGTTTTAGCTATTACAAACTGTGCCACTATAAACATAGGTGCACCTATATCACTGTGATATGATTCTTTTAATTCTTTTGGAAAGATATCCAGCAGAGGGATGGCTGGGTCAAATGTAACCTCCAGTCCAAGCTCTTTGAGGTATCTCCATATTGATTTCCACAGTGGTTGCACCAGTCTGCACTCCCACCAACAATGGAGAGGGGTTCCTTTCTCCCCACAACCCCTCCAACCTTTGTTATTGCGTGATTTCTCAATAGCAGCCATTCTTTGTGGGGTGAGGTGGAATCTCAGTGTTGTTTTCATCTGCATCTCTCGAATGACCAGTGATGTGGAACATTTTTTCATATATTTCCTTGCTGCTTTAACTTCTCTGTCTGAGAAATGTCTGTTCATTTCAGATGCCCATGTTGGGATCGGGTCTTTATATTTGGGGGGGCCTGATGGTCTTGAGTTCTTTATATATTCTAGATAAGAGTTCTTTGTTTGAGGAACAGCTGGTAAAAGTTTTTTCCCACATTGTAGGTTGTCTTTTAGTTCTGTTGATGGTTTCTTTTGCAGTGCAGAAGCTTTTTAATAAGATGAGATCCCAGTTGTTGATTCTTTCCACTAGCTCCCGTGCTATGGAGGAGGATTTGTTCATAAAGTCTTTTCCTATGCCAATGTCTTCAAGAGTTCTGCCTAACTTATTTTCCAGCATGTTTAGTGTTTCTTTTTTAATATTTAGATCTTTAATACACTTGGATTTCAGTTTAGTGCATGGTGAAAGATAATGCTCTAGTATTAATTTTTGGCAGGTGGCAATCCAGTTTTTCCCACACCATTTATTAAAGAGACTATCTTGCCTCCAGTAAGGATGGTAGGTTTGTCTATCAACGGCGAGGTAGCTGATTATATGTGGATTTGCTTTTGTATCTTCCAGTCTGTTCCACTTATGCTCAGGTCTGTTTCTTTGACAATACCATGCTGTTTTTATCACAGTGGCTTTGTAGTATAGTTTCAAATTGGGAATTGTTATACCAGCTGCTATGTCTCTGTTGCCTAGGATGGTTTTTGCTATTCTAGGTCTCTTCTGGTTCCAAATGAATTTTTTGAATATTTTTTCTAGTTATGTGAAATATAGTGTTGGAATTTCAATTGGCATTGTATTGAATCTGTATAGCAGCTTTGGTTGTATGGCCATTTTCACTATGTTGATTCTTCCTGCACAGGGACAGGGGATATCTTTCCATTTTCTTATATCTACTTCGATCTCATTTTTCAGAGTGCTGTAGCTTTCAGTGGAGAGGTCTTTGCTTCTTTCATTTGATAAATTTCTTGATACTTCATTGTTATGAATGTTATTGTATAAGGAATTGCAAAAAAAAAAAAAAAAAGTGCCGGGGATTTAGTTCAGTAGTTTGGTGGCCTGCCTTGCAAGGGCAAAGACCCAAGTTCAATCTCCAGTACCAAAAAAAGAAAAAAAAAAAGAATTGCTTCCCTAAGTTCTCTCTCAGTGAGTCTGTTATTTGTATACAAGAAGGCTATTGATTTTTAAGTGTTGGCCTTGTATCCATCTACTCTGCTAAAAGTGTCAATTAAGTCTAGAAGTCTTTTAATGGAATTTTTTGGGTCTTTAATGTAGATAATCATATCATCAGCAAATAGTGACAGTTTAACTTCTTCCTTTCCTACCTTTATTGCTCTTAATTTCTTTCTCTTGTCTAATTGCTGTGGCTAACGTTTGAATAACTATATTGGATAGGAGTGGTGAGAGTGAGCACCCTTGTCTTCTTCCTGATTTTAATGTGAAGGTTTTCATTTTTTGGCCATTTAACATGATGTTGGCTGTTGGTTTTTTTACATAGCCTTTATTAAGTTCAGATATGCATCATGCATTCCCATTTTTGCAGAGTTTTTATTATGAATGGGTGTTGAGTTTTATCAAATGCTTTTTCTGAATCTCCCCAGAGGATCATATGGTTTTTGTTCTTGACTCTGTTAATATAGTGCATTACTTTATTGACTTAATAGGTTGAACCATCCTTGCTTCCCTGCAATGAATCTAACTTGGTCAGGATATATGACCTTCTTGATGATGCTTTGTATTCTGCTTGGTAGTATCTTATTAAGGATTTTTGCATCTATATTCACTAAGGAGATTGGCCTGTAGTTCTCTGTTTTTTTTAGTTGTTTCTTTCCCTGTTTTGGGAATCAAAGTGATACTTGCTTCCAGGAAGAAATTTGGAAGTATTGCTTCCCTTTCAATTTCATTGAAAAGTTTAAAGAGTAGTGGCAGTACTTATTCTCTATATGTCTTGTAAAATTGAGCAGTGAATCTACCAGGACCATGGCTTTTCTTTGTTGGTAAAGTTTTAGCTGCATTTTCAATTTCACTGATTGTAATTGGGGTATTTAAAATGCTTTTATCTTCTTCATTCAACACTGTTAATTCATAAGTATTTGGAAATCTGTTGATTTCTTCTGTATTTTCCATTTTATTAGAGTATAGGTTCTTAAAGTAGGTATTGACAATCCTCTGGATTTCTGTTGGATCTGTTGTGACTGCACCTTTTTCCTTCCTAATTGCATGGATCCGTGCCTTTTCTTTCTTTCTTTTTGATAACATTAGCTATGGGTTTATCAATTTTATTTATTCTTTCAAAAAACCAACTCTTTGATTCATTCATTTTTTTGTATAGTTTTCTTAGTTTGCATTGCATTGGATTCTGCTTTAATCTTTCTAATTTCCTCTCTTTTATGAGCCTGGGTTTTTCTTGCTCTTGTTTTTCTAGGAGTCTAAGATTCATCATTAGGTTGTGCATTTGAGCTTACTGTCTTTTCCTAATGTATGCATTCAGTGCTATGAATTTTTCACATAAAAATGCTTTCTTGGTGTCCCTTAGATTCCAGTATGTTGTATTGGCATTATCATTTATGTGTAAAAAATCTCTGATTTCTTCTTTAATTTCGTCTGTAACCCACTGAGTGTTCAGGAAAGTGTTGCTCAATTTCCATGTGTTTGTGAAGTTCCTATAGTTTCTTATACTATTGATCTCCGGCTTCATTGTACTGTGATTTGATAATATACAGGATATAACTTCAATTCCTTTGCATTTATTTAAAACCTGTTTTATGAGCTAGTATGTGGTCGATATTGGAGAATGTGCCATGTACAGGTGAAAAGAATGTATATTCTGATTTTGTGGGGTTGAACACTCTATAGACATCTTTTAAGTCCATATGTTCAAAAGCTTGGTTCACTTCTAGTATTTCATTGTTGATTTTTGCCTTAGATGATCTGTCTATTTGTGAAAGTGGGGAATTTAGATCCCCCACTGCAATTGTATTAGTGCTTATTTGGTTTTTCATGTTAGTTAATATTTGCTTTATATAGTTGGGGGCATTAATAATTGTTGCATATATGTTTATGACTGTCATCTCTTCTTGAATTGTTTCCTTTATAAGGATGTGGCCTTCTTTGTCTCTCTTAATCAGTTTTGTTTTGAAATTTACTGTGTCTGCGAATAAAATTGTTACCCCTGCTTTTTTATGGGCTCCTGTCATATAGAGAATTGTTTGACATCCTTTCACTATTATTCTATGGGCTTCTTTTTGCACTAGGTGTGTTTCTTCTATACAACATATTGTTGGATTTTGCTTCTTAATCCAGTCTACTAGTCTATTTCTCTTGATGAGTAAATTGAGGCCATTGACATTGATGGCTATAACTGATATATACTGACTTATACTTGTCCTTATTGTCCTTTTGTTGACTCTTTTTACTTTTTCCCCCTTTCCTTTTAGTTTCTCGTCTATCCTATTTGATTCATTCTGTTGGGCCTCATGGTTTTGTGACCTTCATTGTCTTTTTCTAGAACACTGTTTAGAATTCCTTTTAGTGCTGGTTTGGTATTCATGATGCTTCTCAAGTGTTCTTTGTCATGGAAGTATCATATTTCCCCATCCATTTTGAAAGAGAGTTTTTCAGGATACATCATTTTAGGCCAGAGGTTGTTTTCTCTTACGACTTGAAATACCTCACTCCAGGGTCTCCTTAACCTGAGGGTTTTGTGTTGAAAAGTCTGCAGTGATTTTGATGGGCTTTTCCTTGCTTGTGATTTGTTTCTGTTCTCTTACTGCTTGTAGTATTTTGTTCTTCTGTTGGGTTTCTGGAATATTGATTATTATATGTCTAGGTGTAGGTTTTTTTTTTTTTTAATCTTGGGCAGTTGCATTTCTATGTGCCTCACTTATGTGTATGTCAAATTCTTCCCTTCTGTTTGGGAAGTTTTCTGTCATTAAATCTGTGAATAGCTTTTTTAAAGTCATTTTTATTTTCTCCTGCTACTTCATGGATTCCTATCAGTCTTATGTTATTTTTCTTTGCATCATCTGGTAGTTGTTGGATCCATTTCTCATGATCCCTTACTGATTTTAAAAGACTTCTCTTTTCATGGTCACTGAGTGCAATCCTATCTTCTTTATCTGAGATTCTATTTTTGCATTCTTTCATTATGCTGCAAACACTTTCAGTAGAGTTCTTAATCTCCTGGATATCTGTTTGAATCTGTTTTATGGATTCCATTTCTTTCCTGTGTTGGAAATTCGTTGTTTCCATTTCTTTCTTATGCTGGGACTTCATGGTTTCTATCATGGTCCTCAACTCATCTGTTTTTTTTTTCATCAATTTCTGTACTAGACTCTCGAATCATGACTTTCATTTTGCTCACCAGCTGTATGGTTATCTGGGAAATTATTTCTGTTTTGAATTTTTCTAAAGTCTCATTGATCTGTTTTGTTACTTCCTGTGCTATGAGTTCAGGGTGTGCTGGTGATTCACTATCAGACTTTTCATCCTCATTTGCCCTACTGTTTGCCATTGGTTAACTGGAAGTCTATCTTTGTGTCTCGCTTAAGTGTTTTCTCATTTTTATTTTTGCTGTTGGGTTGTCCTTGGTTCAATTTATGGGTTATTGCTTAAATCTTCCTGATATAGTTGCAGTTTAGCTTTTGAGTCTCTAATGATTCATAGAAATTCTCATTTTCTTAATATCAGAGAAGACATCTCATTAAATCAATCACAATCCTTTAGCCCAATTGATATGATCAGCAACACTATAGGATCAAGCACAACTTTCAAATTGACCATTTGTGGTAGTCATTAGTCTATCACTTTTAAACCATGTGAATTAAATTAAAATCAAGAAGTAGCCCAAAATATGTTTGCAGTGAATAAACTCTTCAATATAACATCTTTACCATTTAGGATGGGGGCTTAGACAGAGTTAGGATGAGAGGAGTAGATAAGTGAAAGAATTGGAGAAGGTTTCAAGTGAAGCCAGAGGACACAAACTGACCATACAATCTTTAAAAAACTGTTAAATTCAAGAGGGAAATACAGAGTGCAAGAATAAGGACAAGAATATAACCACTTAGCAGTAGTAGGGGCTCACTTTCTTTTGAAACTATTGACCTTTGAGTGAGGTAAAATGAGAGAAGAAAAGAACATAAAGAAAAATGAAAAAATGATGAAAGAATAAATCTGAGTTAGGGCAGGAGCAGCAACAGACATGGAGATGAGGGATAATATGGTGGAGCAAGAGACGGAGTTGGAGAAAGGAGACAGAAAAAAGAAAGAATTTGCAGAGTGGAATGAGGAAAAGAAAGAAAAAAAAGAATTTGAAGGGCCTCTTTCAGACTATATCTCTGCTGTCATAATATACAATGTGCACAGCCATGTGCAAAACTAAGTCCTTTGATCTCAGCTAGCAGATGGGTGACCCCTGAGATTCAGACTGATTTCAGGCTGCAAGGTCCAAATTGAGTTTCCTTACCTACTCCTTGGTTGAACTCCACACAGTTCAACTACAGGTTTCCTCTGCCATTTCTTTAAAGATTTTCAAAGTTAGGATCTCAGAAAAATACCCATTATGACCACCTATGCCTCTGCAGAGTGGATCCAAGGACTGGCACTATCAGGAAGCCTAAGAGCAGGAGGGATGGGGTGTTTCAGGGGCCCATTTGTGGCCATCTTTCTTCCACTGTAGCTGATGGCAGTGCACACGGGGAGGGCATGGTATCCAGTCCCTGTCTACTGAGCCAGGACAGGCCGGAGGGATAACAGATCTCAGAGCAGATGTCCTGGACCTCTGTATTCCACTTCCTTCCATTGGAACTGATGGCTACCAGGCAGGGGTGGGCATGGCTCTGCATTTTCCTTCTATTATCCACTTGTGTTTATCACAAAGTTGGCAGATATCCAGGTCCTTTTTGGGAGTAGGAACTGCTGAGCACTCTCTACGTCCTAACTGCCTTTCTGAGACAAGCCTCTGAGAAATGTGCTTCTCACTCTGCCGTGCACAGAGCTACAGACAAGAAGGAATATACTTTAGCTCCCTTTCCGAAGTGGAGTTTCCGTGCAAACTGGCAGAGTTGTAGCCACTTGTTGTGAGGACTTACTGCACGTTTTGTACTCCACTCCCATGACTTCAAAGGGGAAAAGTGCTCAGGATATATGTTGCCAGCAAAACTGCAGTTCAAATCACAGGACTTTGCAAATGGTGTTTCCATTCTAACATCCACTGGTACTTATCACAAAGGTTACAGATCTCAAAGCCATTTTGGGGAGGAAGAACTGCTGAGAACACCTTATGGCCTACCAGCATTTCCTGATAAAAGCCACTGAGATATGTGATAATGACTCTGCCAGGAAGAGAGCTACGAACAAGAAGTACACTCACTATCAGAAGTACAGTTTAGTGGTAATGTGCCACAGTCACAGTTACTTTCTCTGAGGAGTGACTGCACATGTTGTTCTCCCCTCCATTGACCTCAGGGCGACAAGTGTTGCCTCCAAATGTGCAGTTCAAATGCCAGAAGAATTCTGTGAAAAATGTTGAGTCTCTAACATGAAGTTCTACTTATCACAAGGTGTACAGATCTTCAAGCCATTTTGGGGAGTAAGAACTGCTGAGCAATCTTTATGGCATAACACCTTTCTGGATACAAACCCTGGAGATATGTGCTTATAAAATTTCCCTGAAGAGAGCTACCAAACAAGAAGTAATACAATTTTGCACCCTTTTCCCAAGTGGAGTTCACTGTGAAACTGGCAGAGTTGCAGCTGCTTCTTCTGAGAAATAACTGCATGTTTTGTACTCCCATCCTTTGACTTCAAAGGGAAAAAGCAGTCAGGATATATGTGGCTGGGAAAACTGCATTTTGAACTGAAGAAGGACTCTGCAAAGTGGTTTGCTTTCTTTTCTCTCTCTCATTGAGTTTATCGGTACATTTTAGGTATACAGTACAGTTACATTCATCATTGGGATCTTGTATCTTTACATGACAGGTCTTGGTTCTCATATTTTCCCCTTGTCCCTTCACCACCTCCTCCCCTTCCCATTTACAAACACTTTACTTCCATTTTTAATTTTCTCATATTTTTTTCCTTTTCCCTTATTACCTTTCCCCTACCCTTCCCACTTTCGCTATACCTTTAGCCTTTTTCTTCTTATTTCACACTGTTAATTATATCATTAAGATCTTATGTACTATTATAGATTTTCACACCAAAGAAACTATTCAGTATTTACACATGTGTGACTTATTTATTTCACTTAGGAGTATATCCTCAATATGTAATCATTTTCCTATGAATGAATCTAATTTGCCTTTTTTATGGCTTAGTACTATTCCATTTTATAGAAAAACCATATCTTCTTTATCCAGTCTCCCACTGATTGGCAAATGGGCTCTTTGCAAGTTTTAGCTACTACAAACCACTATAAACATAGGTGTGCATATATCTCTGTGATATGATTCTTTTAATTCTTTTGGAAAGATACCCAGAGGAGGGATGGCTGGGTCAAATGGAAACTCTACAACTCGCAGAAAGAATCAACAACGGGGATCTAATCTCATTAAAAGCTTCTGCAAAAGTAACCATCAACAGAACTCAAAGACAACCTACAATGTGGGAAAAAAATTTTGCCAGCTGCTCCTCAAAGGATTCTTATGTAGAATATCTAAAGAACTCAAAACAATTAGCCCCCCCAAATATAAAGACCTGATTAAAAAATGTGCATCTGAAATGAACAGGCATTTCTCAGAAAGAGAAGTAAAAGCAGCAAGTAAATATATGAAAAAATGTTCCACATCACTGGTTATTTGAGAGATGCAGATGAAAACAACATTGAGATTCCCCCTCACCACACAAAGAATGGCTGCTATCAAGAAATCAACCAATAACAAATGTTGGCGGGGTTGTGGTGAGAAAGGAAGCCTTCTCCACTGTTGGTGGGAGTGCAGACTGGTGCAACCACTATGGAAATCAGTATGGAGATACATAGCAGCTATTCTTTCTGGTGTGAGATGGAATCTCGATGTTGCTTTCATCTGCATTTTTTGAATGACCAGTGATGTTGAACATATTTTCAGGTGTTTATTTGCTCTTTCAACTTCTTTGTTTGAGAAATGTCTATTCTTTTCAGATCCCCATTTTTGGAGTGGGTCTTTAAATTTAGGGAGTCTGGTTTTTTAATGTTAATTATATATTCTAGTTAGTAGACCTTTGAGGAACAGCTGCTAAAATTTTTTTCCCACATTGTGGTTTATTTCTTCACTCTGTTGGTGCTTACTCTTGCTCTGTTAGTGGTTACTCTTGCTCTTTTAATGAGATCCCAGCTTTTGATTCTTTGTGCCAGTTCATGTGTGGCTGAAGTTTCATTCATAAAGCCTTTTCCTACAACAATATCTTCAAAAATTTTACCTAACCCATCTTCCAACTACTCCTGTTTCTTTTCAGGTTCCTGTTGCATGGAATATTGTTTTCCCCCTTTAAATTTCAAGGTATGTGTTTTTTTTTAATTAAGCGTGCTTCTTGTATGCAGTATATTGTTGGTTCTTGCTTCTTGACACATTCTGCCAGTCTATTTCTTCTGATTGGTGAATTGAGACCATTAACATTGATGGTTATAACTGATATGCATTGGCTCACACTTTTCATGACTTTTTATTTTTCTTAGATTCTCTCCTTTTGCATTTAATTTCTTGTCTTGCCTGATGGATTCAACATTGGCTCATCCTTTTCATGACTTTTTATTTTTCTTAGATTCTCTCCTTTTGCATTTAATTTCTTGTCTTGCCTGATGGATTCATTCTGCTTGGCTTTCTGGGGTTGTGGCCACTTCATTGTCTTTTCCTAGGATATTATTTTAAATTTTTCGGATTGCTTGTTTGGTATTCATGAAGTTCCTAAGATGCTCTTTTTCATGAAAGTATCATATCTCTCCATCAATTTTGGAAGATAAATTTGCAGGGTACATCAGTCTGTGTTGGAGGTTATTTTCTTTTAGGGCCTGCAATACTTCACTCCAGGCTCTTCTTGACTTGAGAGTTTTGTGTTGATAAGTCTGCTGTGATTCTGATGAGCTTTCCCTTCTACGTGATTCTTTTCTTTCTTTAACTGCTCATAGGAGTTTGTTCTTCTTTTGGGTTTCTGGAATCTTAGCTATTTATTAGATGCCTAGGCATAGATTTTTTTGATCATAGCTATTTTTAATCCTATATGTCTCTCTTCCCTGTATATCAAATTATTTTCCCCTACTTGAAAGTTTTCTGCCATTACTTCTGTGAACAGTTTTTTTTAAATTTTTATGTCCCTTGCACTCTCTTCTGTTTCTTCATTGACTCTGATCAGTCTTATGTTATTTTTTGCATCATCTAGCAGCTGCTGCATTGATTTCTTGTAGTCCCTTACTATTTTTAAGACATTTTTCTTTTCCTGGTCACTAATTGCAATCCTGTCTTCTATATCTGAGATTCTGTCCTCACATTGGCTCATTCTGTTATGTAAAGTTTCAGGGGCGTTTTTAATCTTCTGAAAATCTACTTGCATCTGTTTTATGGATTCCATCTGTTTCTTATGCTGGGATTCCATCATGATCTTCAGATCCTCTTTTTTTATCCTGTGTCCATTCTAGATTTATTAATCATATCTTGCACTATGCACATGATCTCTGTTGTTATATGAGAAATTATTTCTGATTTTTTTTTCCAGATCCTGTTTTATGACCAGTTCAGGGAGTCCAGGTGATTGAGTATCAGATTGTTCCATCTTGCTTCCCCTTGGCCTTAGGTGATCTAGAAATCTGGTTTTGAGACTTTTTATGTGTCTTCCCATCTCAAGAGGTGCAGCCTGCTGTGCCTTCATTGAAACAAATTTTGCTCACCCAGTGTTCTTCAATTCTCAGCAAGTCACCAAGAAGCCTTGTCTCTGCTGCCCACTACTGAGCCATTTCCTGGGTTCAGAATGGCTGCCTTCTGGATCCCTGGGCTGCCCTCTTGTCCAGGGAGAATACTGGCTGGGGCCTGTGCACACTAGGGATGGTATCTGGGTGTGCCGCTGGCTGAGGCACTGGTCCCCTATGTAGTTGTTGTCTGGGAGGGCCTTTGGCTGCGGGTTGTGCCTCAAGTCTGGTGTCTGAATGGACTGCTGGCTGGGCTCTGCATGCACTTATCGATGGTATGTGGGCAGGTTTCTGGCTGCTGCTTGCATGCCTGCACAGCTATTTACATTTTGGTGCCCTGGCTGGGACCTGTGGGTCCAAGCTGCTGGGGTCTGGGTGGGGCCCTTGCAGAACCTACCCTCACAGGACCTCCCCTCACTAGCACAGCTCTGTTCCACATGGCTTCTCACTAGGATCTTTAAGCACTTATTGATCAAATGTGGCCAGGTCTCTGGCTGTTGCTTGCACCCCTGTGCAGCTCTTTTCAGGTCCAGGCCCTGGCTGGAATCTTTTAGTCATCTATCTTAATGGTATGCATTTTGAGTAAAACATTTTTAATTAGAAGTCAGATTGTTCCAAAGAAAATATGTAAAACAGAATTTAAAATGTTATACATAGGGATAATGTCAGGATTCTTGTATTTATAACAACAACGCTTGAATGTCCATTATCGCCACTCCGGTTCAATGTATTTGTGGAAATATTAGCCACAGAAATTAGATAATAGAAAATAAAAGGAGTAAAGATGGGAAAAGAAGAAGTTAAACTGTCATTATTTGCAGATGAAATGATACTACATATAGAAGGCCTCAAGAACTCCACCAAAAGTCTTCTAGACTTAATAACCAAATTTAGTAGAGTAGCTGGGTTCAGGTCAACACACAAAAACCAATAGCCTTCCTGTACACAAACAGCACACTCACTGAGAGGTGGAACTGGAGAAATAACTGCTTTCAAAATAGTATCCAAAAAAATGAAATACCTAGGAATCACTCTAAGAGACAAATCAAAGACATCTACTCTGAAAACTACAGCACTCTGAAAAAAAAAAAGATTGAAGAGGGTATCAGAAAATGGAAAGACATCATTGCTCCTGTGTAGGAAGAACAAATATAGTGAAAATGGCCATACTTCCTAACTGCTATTAGATTAAATGCAATCCCAGCTGAAATTCCAATAGCATATTTCACAGAATTAGGGAAAACAATCCAAAAATTCATTTGGAACCAGAAGAGATCTAGAATAGCAAAAATAATCCTAGGCAACAAATGCAAGGTAGGGGGCATCACAATTCCCAACTGGAAACTATATTACAAAGCTACTGTGATAACAGTATGGTGCTGGCAAACAAACAGACCCAAGAGTCAGCAGAACAGATTACAAGATGCATAGACAACTCTCAACATACTCAGCCACCTCGTCTTTGACAAAGGAGCCAAGCACCCTCACTAGAGGAAAACCTCTTTCGTTAATGGTGCTTGGAAAACTGGGTTTCCACTTGCCAACAATTAAAACTATAAGAACATCTTTCACCATGCACTAAACTAGACTCAAAATGGATCAAAGATCTAAATATTAAAACAGAAACACTAAACTGGCTCAAAGAGAGTTTAGGTAGAACTCTTGAAGACGTTGGCATAGGAAAATAGGGGATTTTGCTCAGTGGTTCTGCTGCCTGCTTTGCAAGCCCAAGGACCTGAGTTCAATCTCTGGTACCAAAAGAAGAGGAAGAGGAGGAGGAAGAAAATAAACATATGAAAAAATGTTCAACATCACTGGTCATTCCAGAGATGCAAATGAAAACACCGAGATTCCACCTCACCCCAGAAAGAATGGCTGCTATCATAAAATCAACCAACAACAAATGCTGGTGGGGCTGTGGAGAAAAAGGAACCCTTCTCGGCTGTTGAGGGGAGTGTAGACTGGTGCACCTACTGTAGAAATCAGCATGGAGATACCTCAAAGGACTAGGAATAGATGTCCCATTTGACCCAGCTATTCCCTTATTGGGTATCTTCCCAAAAGAATTAAAAGAATCATACCACAGCAATATATGTGCACCCATGTTTATAGTGAGACAGTTTGTAATAGCTAAAACTTGGAAACATCCTAATTGCCCATCAACTGGAGACTGGATAAAGAAAGTGTGTGTGAGTGTGTGTGTGTGTGTGTGTGTGTGTGTGTGTGTGTGTTTAATGAAATGGAGTACTACTCAGCCATAAAGAATGAGAAATTACAGACATTTATAGCTAAATCGATGTGCAATGAGGCCATACTCTCAAGTGAAATAAATAGGACACACATGTAAATATGGAATAGTTTCTCTGGTGTAGGAACTGAAAGTGTAAATGAAGATAAATATGTATAATAGATAATGTGAAATAGTAAGAAAAAGGGGCAAAGGAGGAAGGGAAGTGGGAGGGGTAGGGAAAAGGAAAGAATGGAGGAAGCCAGACTTCATCAGGGAAACCCCCACCCCACAGCTCCTCTCTCGGATGCCTCAGCCTCACCCCTGTCTCCACACCAAAGAGCCAAGTCACTGGACAGGAGGTCCACGGAGTTCTCCATGATGCCCTGACCTGTTGAATTTCAAGAAAGGCTGGCTGACCAAGCAGTACAAAGATGGCCAATGGAAGAAGCACTGGTTTGTCCTGGTTGATCAGAACCTGAGATACTACAGGGACTCCGTGGCTGATGAGGCAGTAGACTAGAATGGGGAAATTGACTTGTCCACATGTTACAATGTCACAGAGTATCCAGTCCAGAGAAACTATGGCTTCCAGATACACACAATGGAGGTTGAGTTCACCCTGTCAGCCATGACATCCAGAATCCAGCATAACTGGATCCAGACCATCATAAAGCATGTGCACCCAGCCACCACCCCACTTCACTACCTGAGGAAAAGAACAAGAGCAGCTCAACTTTTGAGACCTGGTCAAGGCCAAGTGAAAGCAAGAGGCAGAGCCAGGGGAGCTGGATCCAGAGCAGAAGAGGAGCCATGCTTGGGAGAGAAGGCAAGAGGGCCGCTCCAAGAACTTTGACTGGGCTGAGTCCACCCTATCCAGCAGGCCCTGTCTTAGGAGAGGGCCAACACCACGGGGCACCCTGATGCTCCTGAGCCTGGGTACCCAAGGTGGAGCCGGGTGAGCTAGAGCAGGAGTGTGTACGGTGGCGGGAAGAACGCCACCAAGCACTTTGGTATGCTGGATGCTGTGGATGGACCAAGCAATGAGGATGCAGCTCTGTGTGTGGAAGTGAACTGCAGCCGAGGGCTGGCAATTGGCACCGACCTTAAGATGCAAAGTGTCCACATGGAAATTGAGCATCAGTAAGACTGATCAGGTGGAGACCACCCCTCTCCAAGAGGAAAAGCAAGCGGCCATTGCCCCCTTCCACCTGTCCTCTGAGAATGGAAGTGACTGGCTCTCTATACATGAACTGACCTCCCTGCTGGAGAACTGGCTCTTGCAGGACCAGCTGAGGATGGCATTGGGCCATGAGCAGAGTGCCTGGGGAGGGGACTATGTGCTACAGGCCACATATGAGTGGGGCTTTGCTGCAATGGAGGAGACACACCAGAAGAAGATTGAAGACTTTCAGAGGCAGCACCAGAGGGAGATAGAGAAGCTTCAGGAGGAAAAACACCGCCTCCTCTCTGAGGGGACTGCTGCCACTATCTCAGTCAATGAAGCCACGGAAGAATGCCCACCAGGAGGAGATGGAACGCGAACTGGAGAAGAGCCAGCAGTCTCAAATCAGCAGCATCAACTCAGACACTGAAGCCCTGAGGCGGCAGTACCTGGGGGAGCTGCAGTCAGGGCAGTGGGAGCTGGAGGTCCTCTCAGAGAAATACTTGCAGAAGTGCCTGGAGAATGCTCACCTGGCCCAGGCACTGGAGGCTGAGCAGCATACCCTCCGGCGGTGCCTGCGAGAACCTGAAGCTCAATGCCCACAACCAGGAGCTGAATAACTGCCTAGCTGCAGAGATCACACGGTTATGGACACTACTGACCGGAGATGGAGATGGGGAAGCTGCTGGGGCACCCCTCACGCAGGGCAAAAACACCTAAGAGCTAGAAGTCTTATTGTGGGTTAAGGAATCAGAAATACAGTATCTGAAACAGGAGATCAGTTCTCTCAAGGACGAGCTCCAGATAGCACTGCGGGATGAAAAGTATGCTAGTGACAAGTACAAAGACATTTACACAGAGCTCAGCATCCAGAAGGGCAAGGCAGGCTGTGATATCAGCAGTTTAAGAGAGCAGGTTGAAAACAGCTACAGAAAGCACTGGGGGAAAAGTCCCCTGAGGGCACTGCTGAGACAGGATACCATACAATGAAATCCAAAAGCAACCCTGACTTTCTGAAGAAAGACAGATTCTGTGTCACTGGCAACTCAGAAATATTAGGTCCAAGAGTCTGAAGGAAGGCCTGACAGTGCAGGAATGGCTGAAGCTCTTTGAATCGAGGGACTTGAAGAAAGATTAGCTGTATCCTGTGCTACTGAACACACCCTTCCTGGCTGGTGGCAGCACAACCTTAACCTGAGCTTTTTGTCTGTACCTTTATTTTTATCATTGTTGTTATTGTCATTAACTGTGATATGGATACATGAGAGACTGGTGTGTGTGCGTGTGTGTGTGTTGTCCGTACCATTCCAACTTCCTGCTGTGTTTATCATCACTTTCTTCCCCTGGTATTCTGAGGTTGGTCAAGCTCCAGCAGTGTGGTGATGCAGCACCTGTCCACATCTGAGTAGAGCCCTTCTCGATATCCACCACACCCACTGTCAATACTATGGCTCAGCAGCCTGTCAATAAGCTAGCCCAGTGTCAGAGTGCAGTGTGGAGGTCTGGCCTACGCTCCAACTCTGCTGCTCACAGCCAGGCACCACCAGGTGGGCACAATCCCCGTTGGTCAGAGAAGAGCCACCATGATGTCCTAGTTTGACCTGTACAATGGTGCAGGTGATTTGCCTGCCTTGTTGTTGGAGGAGGCAGCAACACAGACAGGTGTGCTGCCTATACACACTGCCTTTTGGCCTGGGAGGAGGACAACATTTTGTATTTGCTCCACTAATGCAGTTTAGAACCACGCCCCAGATAATCCTGGCTAACTTTCCCAACCTGGAAAATGTGGAAAGCAACCATTCCTATTTTTGTTTGTTTTCTTAGTAAACCTTGCACATATCCCCAACTCCAAAAATCAATAGATGGATGCACATCGAGGTGATACTCTTAAGTAAAATAAATGGGACACACATGTGTAAATACCGAATAGTTTCTCAGGTGTGAGAAATTTAAGTGTAAATAATGATCAAAAGGCATGATAGATTTTGTGAAATAGGAAGAAAAGGTCCAAAGGGGAAGGGGAAGTGGGGTGGTTGGTTAAAGGAAAGAAGGAAGTGGAATTAATGGGAAAAAAATGGAAAAAATTCTTTGTAAATAGGGAGGTGTGGAGGGATTGAAGGCAGGGCAGGGAAATGGGGAAAAATAAGAACCGAGATAGATTATGTAAAGGCACAAATTTCCAGTGATCATTGTCATTATATTGTATACCTAAAATGTACCAATAAAATTAATTAAAAATGGATATATAATTACATACAGGTAGTTACAATAGTAAAAGAGGAGTGCAGAATAGGAACATATACAGAAACAAAGGTAGTTAAGTAATTTTCATAGGATAGAGGAGAGTGTGAAGGGGTGGGCATGGGGGAGGGAGAGAATTGGCAACTGGCTACTAGTAGTTATGGAATTGCATTCATTTTTTGTTTTGTTTTGTTTTGTTTTTTGATACCCGGCATCGAACTCAGGACCTTGTGCTTGCAAGGCAGAAGCTAAAACCCTGGCCCATTTCATTCACTCTTTAATGAAAGAATTCTTATATTGATTGTGGTGATGGTTGCAGAAATCTGTGAACATGCTAACAACCACTGGATTTTATCCTTTAAACAGGTTAGTTGTATGATATGTGAATTTACCTCAGTGAAGATACTTCTTACAAAGAAGATGAATAGTGACAAGTATTGGCAAACGTGAAGAAAAGAGAAATCTAATCTCTTGGTGGGAAAGTAAATCAATACAACCATTTTGGAATGTAGTGTGCTGGTTCTTCACAAAACAAACAAACAAAATAGAATTGTAATATGACCGAGAAATCTCTCTTCTATGCATATAACCATGTGTACCTACAACCCACATTGCTTTCAGAATTGTTCACAATAGACACTGTGTGGAAGAAACATACATGCCTATCAGTGGATGAGTGGATGAAAAAGAGGTGGTCAATGGAAGATATACAGTCTTTATTTGTTCCCTCTATTGTTTGTATAAATTTGAAATTCATAATACATACATTCATTATGGGGAATTGGTATACATGGCATCCTGATCTTTTTTTTACTTCCCTTTCCCCTCTTCTCCCTCCTATCTCCTGTCATCCTCAGATAATTTCCCACCTACAGCCTTTTATAAGGAAGGAAATTCTGTACTCTCAACAACATAGATGAAAATGGAGGACAGTAGGCCAAGATAAATAAGCTAGGTACAGAAAGAAAGAAATATGCTATATGATCACACTTACATGTGGAATCTAAACAGTAGGTATCAGAGAACAGAAAGGGGGAAACCAGAGGACAGGAGTGCAGAGGTGGCAGAAGAATGGGGAATGTGAAAATGATGATTAAATGCTATAAGCTTTCACTTAGGCTGGGACAACAATCAATTGCACTGCATGACAGCCATATAATAATAATTCATTGTATATTTCAAAATTTCCAAAGGAACGAATGATTCACATTCTTACCGCAAAAATGTGAAAAGTTAATGAGGCAAAGGATATGCTAGCTTGATTGACTCTACAATGTCTACCCAATCAAAATATCACATTACTCCCCGTAAATGTACCAAACAATTATTTGTCTATTAAAAATAAATAGCATTTGTTTTTTTTTAACTAATACACAGTGTAAATAAAGTGAGATGGTATTTCATTGTGATTTTGACTGCCATTTCCCTGATGGCTAATGATATTGAACACTTTTTTATATATTTGTTGGTTATGTTATTTCTCCTCTTGAAAAATGTTTATTCAGATCATTTTCCCATTCTTTCAAAAAATTGGACTCTTGAATGAGGGGGGTGTAAAAAAATCTACCTGGAATGTGAAGTGAACACTAACAGAGGTTGTGAACTCTGTGTGTGTGTGTGTGTGTGTGTGTGTGTGTGTGTGTGTGTGCATGTTAGGGCAGAGAGGGTGGATTGAGACAGGTCAGATGTGATACATGCATGCAGTATGAATGCATAGAGGTGTCATCCTGAGCCCAATTAATATATACAGTTAAGAGGTGCTAGTCGAAATAAAGGACAAGTACTGAGATCAGAAATCGAGAGCCCTTGCTGTGAGTCTTGATCCCCTGAAAGGTAAACACATAAGCAAAACAAAACAAAAGAAAAAAAAAGGGGAGAGAATTTAGAGAGAAAGCTGGGTCTTGGGCTGATCTAAGCTGCTCTGAGCAGCAAAGACAAAAGGCATCAAAGACATCCAATATCTATTCATGATTAGTGTGGGAAGCAGGATATGCTTTGAGACACCTGGTGGTAGTGGGTATTACAGGCAGGACCTTAAAAGGGGAGGCACTAGCACATTTTGCTGAAGAGAACAAACAGGTAATTCAGAGGGAAAGAATTTAGTTGGAGTCAAGCTGAGCTTAGCTGGAAGTTAACTCAGCAAATCCCCACATATATACACATATGGCGAGGGGAATTGAGACAGGTCAGATGTGATACATGCATGCAGTATGAATGCATAGAGGTGTCATCCTGAGCCCAATTAATATATACAGTTAAGAGGTGCTAGTCGAAATAAAGGACAAGTACTGAGATCAGAAATCGAGAGCCCTTGCTGTGAGTCTTGATCCCCTGAAAGGTAAACACATAAGCAAAACAAAACAAAAGAAAAAAAAAGGGGAGAGAATTTAGAGAGAAAGCTGGGTCTTGGGCTGATCTAAGCTGCTCTGAGCAGCAAAGACAAAAGGCATCAAAGACATCCAATATCTATTCATGATTAGTGTGGGAAGCAGGATATGCTTTGAGACACCTGGTGGTAGTGGGTATTACAGGCAGGACCTTAAAAGGGGAGGCACTAGCACATTTTGCTGAAGAGAACAAACAGGTAATTCAGAGGGAAAGAATTTAGTTGGAGTCAAGCTGAGCTTAGCTGGAAGTTAACTCAGCAAATCCCCACATATATACACATATGGCGAGGGGACAGGAAAGTGGGCAGAGCTTCTCACGGATGGTTCGAGCACGATAAATGGGCAGCGTGGACAGCCTGAATGGGGGGAAAAAACTTTGGAAACATATCTGGGAGTGGCCAAGACAACATCTTGAATGCAGTCCTGTAAGAGAAGTCTGGGGAGTCGGGGCAGGGATTAACTGCAGAGTTTTGTGGAGGAACTCTCGGGAGAAGCTGCAGGGTATGACTGAAGGGCATTGTGAAAGAAACAGGAGAACTAACTAGGTTAGAGGATATGAGAAGGGGGAAGGGAGGTGTTTAACAAGGGGTGGGGGATGAGCATAAGAGATTCCATCCAAGGGGCAGGAAACAACCCTGTTGAAGTATCTACAGAATGGAGAGGAGGACCCACAAAGAACACATAATAGAAATGTAGGGTGTTTTAAGTCTTCTCTACTTATCGTGGTTGCTGTCGAGACTCCCTGGGATTTAGGATCACCTGCGGAAAGTGGAGTGGGAAAAGTTATTTGCGGTTTTTATAAGGCGAGGTACAGTGTGTTGTCTGCTGGACACAGTTTTGCCCAAGAACAAAGACTTGACTGTAGATGGACAGCCTTTGGTGTGCTGCGGTAGTAAGAGGCCTGGGGCATATGAAGTATGGCCATTTGGTCAGATTGCCCAGAGTGCAGTCTGGCTTGGGGACTCTCTTGAGCCTGTCCAGTTGTCCCTGAGCCTGGCTCCAAGGGGTGGTGGGTGGCTGTGCGGCCACTGTCTGGCTCTGTCCTGCTGCTCTATGGCCCGGAGGGAGACGAAGAGAAGAGCAGAAGAGAGCAGCTTTGAGCCAGGCTAGGTAGGGGCTGGAGCCTCCAGGAGACCAGCCAAGCTCTGGGCCTGGATAGAGTAGGCAGGTAGAGACCTTTGTGCGTGGGGGCGGGGGCTGTGGGGCAGGTTATGGTGCTGGACACAGAGCCTTCAGAGAGCTTCTCAGAGCACTGCTGCTCGACCTAGACTACACATGGGTGTGTATGTGAGGACATGCTGGCAGCCTCCAGCGGTAGAGACCAAAGGAGGTTGGAGAACCCATGAATGTGGGACATCTGAAGAAAGCCACAAGGATTGAACAACGCCAGCACAAAGAAAAGGCATGAGGCCTACAATTGCTGTTGATGCTACAGAAGCAGCACCACCCAAGCCCGTTGGAGTTCACATCTCATCGCCACAGCTTGCCCTCGGTGCAGGACATGGAAGTACAGGATTTAATGTTTGCTCTGTTGGGTTTTGGTCTTGCTCTGGTCCCTCTGGCTTCTGTACCCCTATTTCTTCTTTTGGGAAAGGAAATGTTTACATGTTGCCACGGTATGTTGAAAGAGTTTAGTATTCTTTTTATTATTACCGAGGCTTATGACTAAGGGTTCGGTTTGAGACTCAGAGGAAACCTTGGGCTTGGACTTTTCAACAGTGCTAGAACTGGTAGGACTTTGGCAGCTCTTAGAGATGGACTAAATGCAATATTCATAAAGAGATGAGCAGAAGTCTCTTGCGGGCCAGGGTGGAATGCTATGGTTTATATCACCATATGCAGCTAAAGCCATATGCGCCCGTAGGTGGGACTATGATTAGATTGTAGGGCCATCACAGATGGCTTGCTCTTAGGAGGTGTGGCCCGGTGGGAAGGGGCAGGTCGCTGAGGATGTGGCCTGGAAGGTTATAGTTCCTATCCCTGCTCCTCCTTTGACTCTCTGCTTCCCGGAAGCCCTGCAGTGAGCAGATTCTCCCCAGCTATTTCTTTGCCATGTCCCCGTGCCATGCCATCATGTCTTGGAGCCAGCTGTCTAGGGACTCAAACCTCTACAAACTGGGAGTCAAAATAAACCTCTCCTCTGTTGAGAGTTTCAGGTATTTCGTCCCAGTGATGAGGAAAGTAAGTAAGACACAGGAGAAAAGGTTGAGTTCCTAGACATATGCGAATTACCAAAACTGAACCAAGAAGACAGGAAAACCCCCTTGAAGTCCAACAACAGAGGCAGTAATATAAACCCTACCATAAGAAAATCCCAGGGACCAATAGTTTCGTTGCTGAGTTCTGCCAACAGGACAGGGAAGCATTAATACCAATACTTCTCAAAATCTTCGATGAAATTGAAAGGGAAGGACAGCACAAAACTCATTCCTTGAAGCAAGCATTACACTGCTATCAAAATCAGATGAGGCCTTAACAAAGATAACTGCAAACCAATTTCCTTAATGATCATAGATGCAAACAGCTTCAACAAGATGCTTACCACCAGAAAACAAGAAATCATTAGAAAGTTCGTACATCATGACCAAGTTTGTTTCATACCAGGGATACAAGGGTGTTCAACATACATAAGGCAATAAATGTGATATACCACATAAAGAAAAACAAAGATAAAAAATTACATGGTCATTGCAATAGATGCAGAAAAACACCATTCACGTGTTCCAATGTTCATTCCCGATTGGAAAAAAAAAAAAAAAACTTGATGAAAGCAGGTATGGAAAGATCCTCAACTTAAACTCTCGTTTATGACAAAGCCAACATCATTCTTAGGGGGAGACTGAAAGCATTCTTTCTAAAATGAGATCCAAGTAAAAGGTGTCCACTTTCAATACTCTTCTTCAACGGGCTACTCAAAATTTTATCCAGGCGTATCAGGCAAGAGAAAGAAAAAGAAAAAGGTTTTGAATAGAAAAAGGAAAGGTCAATCTACCCTTATTTGCCAATGTTGATCCTTTATATAGAATACCCAAAAACCTCCACCAGGTGACCCCTAGAACTAATAAATAAACTCAACAAAGTGGTTGATGCAAAATAAATACCCCAAATCAACTGTATTCCTGTACAACACAATTAAACTCAAGGAGAAAGAAATCAAGCAAATAAACTGATTCACAATAGGTTCAGGAGAATTAAATACCTAGGAATTAAAATAACCAAGGAAGTGAAAGACCTCTACACTGAAAACTGCATTGTTCTAAAAATAAATAAATAAATAAATAAACAAATAAATAAATAAATAAATAAATGGTACACCAGAGAATGGAATATTTTTGGATAGGCAGAACCAATATCGTTAAAATGGCTATATTACAAAAAAAAACCAACGATGTACAGGTTTAATGGAATTCGAATCAAAATACCATCAACTCTTTGCACAGAACTAGAAAAACTAATTCTAAAATTTGTAAGGAGCCAGAACTGAGCTAGAGTAGCCAACGCAATCTTGGGCAACAAGAGCAAGGAGGGGAACATTACACTCCAAGGCTTCAAGTTATACGACAAAGCTACATTGGAAAAAAACAACATGGTACTGGCACAGAAACAGACATGTTGGCCAATGGAACAGAAAAGATGGTGCAGGGGAGCAAGCCCAAGCCCCTGCAGCCACCTGATTTTTGACAAAGGAGCCAGTAATCTATGCTGGAGAAAATACGGACTCTTTAAAAAATGGTGCTGGGGAAATTGGTTATCTACATGCAGGAGATTGAATGTAGATCTGTATTTTTACCTCGTCATAGAGGCTCACCTGCCTACAGAGACGTCCACGTCTTGGCTTTATAAAAGAGTCTTTCCTTGTAAAAGGAGCTAAGAGTGAACCAGGAAAAGTCTTCGGCTTAAGATTAGATAGTAGTGAATCTATTAGTAAAGTAGGGCTGCTCTAACAAAGTGCCATAGCCTGGGGAATGGCTTACAAAATGGTTGTTTGTTTTTCATAGCTCTGGAGGTTACCAGTCCAGGATCAGGCAGTCAGTGGAGTTAGTTCCTTCTGAGAGCTGTGAGAGAAAGGTGTGTTTCAGACTGGTCTTCCCGGCTTGGAGTTGGCTGTTTTCTCACTGTGCCACCTCATCATCTTCTCTCTGTAAGTGTCTACTTCCAAATTTCCTCTTCCTCTAGGACATTGGGGCCCTTTCCTCCCTGGACTCATGTTAAACAGATTATCTCCATCAAGCACCATTTCCAATTACATTCTGAGGTACTGCAGGTCAAGAGTTTAAATCATGACTTTACGAGAGGGAAGCATAATCTGGCCCATAACGAGATCCTCCCTCCTCTGAAAGAGGAAGTAAGGTAGTCAGAATGAGAGTATGATATCTGTGGTCCACAATATGGATGTACTGGGGACATAAGCTGTGGCTCGTGGAAAGTGAGTTTGAGAGTGGATGGATGTTAGATGCTTTCAGTGTGGTGGGATCTCATCATCTAGAGAAGTGATCCCCAAATCAGAATCGCCTGTTTTGCAGCTGTGGCTACATTCCTTAGGGCACTGAGATATGACAAAACCTTTGAGTCAAGACAGACACACTGATTCTCTAATTTGCTTTAAGCCTCTCAGGCAAAACTCCAGGAACTTGTCTGACTCTGCACACAAAATCAAGAAAATAATGATCAGATAAGCAATTAATGTCTGGAAACCCACAGTAGGAGGGTTTTGCTCGGTAGCTTTGAGGTGCCAAACACCATTTCTTAGTGGCCGCCCAAGGCAGGAGTTGGAGAGTTGTCGCATTGGATGAAAGGTGGGCACAGCTCACTCAGAAAAGTTATCCACAGGTTGGCATACTTTATGTATCCTAGGGCTCCTCTAAGTTGTACTTCTTACTAAGTTGAGGGCAATGTTGAATAGTTGCTAATGGTGCCCATCTTGTGATAGGGATTTGATTTGCTTTGCTGCAATGTATCTCACAAAGACACACACACACACACACACACACCCCTCACAGTTTGGTAAAATTGTACTTTTGTCTTCGAAAAGCTAGTGTCATAGCCATAAAACAGTGACCAGTGAAAAGAGCTAATTAAGGCTTGAGCTATAAAGTGTATAACAATGGGTGAATGTCCCTCTGGGACTTCAAAATTTTGTATGAGACTATAAGATAATTTAGGTATAGAATTCATGGGGTCAACACTGATTTGTAAAGTTGTGGGCCTTTATTTTCTCCATATTTGTGATGTGGACCAGAAGACAAATGATTACCAAAGAGAATCGATCTGAAACTTGAGGTCACTATAAAGAAGAAGTAATCTGCGGGCTTCCAGAGTGCAGGGTGTCAAGGGAAACTGCCAACAATACTGTGTCATGTCCTCAGATTCTGGTAAAACAACAAAAAGTCTTTCGGGCGGTATCAAACAATGGTTTAAAGTCAGGCTGAATTTTTCCATCCTCATAGCTGAGTAAGTGCTGGAAGGACAGAGAAAAAGACATTTTGAGAAGTTAGTGGTCCCAAAGAGAGAAGCAGAACAAAGGAGAGAGAGAGGAAAGACAGGGAGAGGAGAAGGAAAGAAAGAATGTAGACAGTGTATGTGTATGTGTGTGCATGTATGTGGGTGTGTGTGCGTGTGCACGTGTGTGTATGTTATTAAGGTGAGGAAGAGAGAGAGAGACAGAGACACACACACAGAGACAGAGTGACAGAGAGATGGAAAGGCAGACAGAGGGAGAGAGAAAGAAACAGAGGGAGTTTGACTTGGTTTTTAATTACTCATAAGATGTAGAATGTTTGAAGGGCAGAGCGAGACGACAGGGACAGACAGAGACAGACAAAGAGAGGGAGTTTAAATTTGATTTTAATTATTCATAAGAGAGAAGGTATGATAGGCAGAGAAGAGAGAGAGACAGAGATGGTGTTTGAATTTGTTTTCAATTACTCCTAAGAGATAGAAAGTACGACGAGCAGAACAAGAAGATACGGTGGGGGGAGAGAGAGTTTGTTTTTAATCACTCATAAGAAATGTGGGAGGAATTTGTGATAGAGAGTGGGCTCCATTGCCTACTAAAAGCCCAGGTTGAATGATCATTTATTAGTAAGGATATTTATCCTTGATAATTCAAAGGCAACTGGAGACTCTGGATCATGTCTTCCTCCAAGTGGAGTCATTTATTTTTCTGCTAGAGTAGGCTGGCGTGCAGCTGGCTCCTGGCTAAAGCAGAAAATTGTGACCACGGTGTTCCAATCCCTTGCAAAAATTGGTAAGTGTCCTTGAATAGGAATGCAGATGCTTGTGGAGAGCCTTTTGTTTATTTTAAGCTGTTTTACTTGCAGTGTCGTCGTTAGAGGTGGGTGGTTTTCTCTGTTTATCACACTAACCTGAAAATGCTGGACTGGATTTTGTAACTCATGGATGAGCATAGTCTGTCAGGTTATTTTATGCTGTTGAAAATCACCTTTTGTTTCAGGATCAAGACCATGCAATACCAAAAAACCAAACCAAACCAAACCAAACCAAAAAAACAAACCATAATTGGGCAGATTTCCCTGGTGGTGTCGGCATTAGGGACTCCTCCTGGGTTTTCCTTAAGAGTGTCTTTTTAACTCTTTCCAAAAGTTTGACAGTTAGCGTGCCTTCTTCCACAGGATTGGATTATCCTCCAATCGATGTGGGAAGGGAAAGTTTCAGGGCCTTCGGCCTTTGCAATGTCTTCTCCTGTATCGAGGTGTTTTGTGCATTCATAGGATATACATTTTCAGCCAGAGTAGTGTAATGCCTCATGTATGGTGGTCCGTTTGTGTTTACCAAACCCGATTCAATTATGCCTAAAAAGTGTATTTAGTAAAAAAGAATACACTGGGAACTCAGGCATATAAACCCCACGAAATAGCTGAATTGTTTAATGAATGTTTATCTATCTCTTTCAGAATATGGGAAATCATCAACTGTGGTGTGGAAGTTGGTCTCAGACCAGAATTTGAAGGCGATATGAGTTTGAGGTACGGGATGAAGATCAGAAGCTTCTTGGGGTGGGGAGCCAGTGGAGATCTGGATTTAATGGTAGTGTCTTTGCCAAGTGCCACCTCATTTGATTTACTGTATCCTTGCTATCTAGTCAGCCAAGCCGTCCTAACTGCTCTCTTTTATATGCTGCTCCTCAACTAGGTGTCTGCTATGACTTAGATATGATTTGAGTGTGTCTTCCAAAAAGCCCATGTCCAGAAAGCTTGGTCCCCAGTGTGGTGATGCTGAGAAGTGGGGGAACTTTAAAGAGGTGGGGCTTAGCACTTGGTAGGGAGTTAAGTCATTGGGGCAATCCCTCTGGGAAGGGATTAATCTACTTCTGCTGGGACCTCCTTTAGTTCCCGAGAGAGCAAGCTATTGCAAAAAGAACAAGCCATGCCCCCGAGTCCTTTTTGCTTCTGGTCTTGCCATCTGATTTCTCCTGCTGGCAGACACTCCCATCACAATGTCATCTGCCATGTTTCGATGTAGCTAAAAGGCCCTTGCCAGAGCCAAGAAGAAAACAGCCATGCTCTTCAACCCCCGGCACTGTGAAATAAACAAGCCTCTTCACAGGATGAAGTACCCAGCCTCAGATGTTTTGTAACAGCAACAAAAGCCAGACGAATACAGTGTCTCACCCTCTTAATGGGTATTTCTCAAGGCCTGTAAATTGGGATGGATGTCAGAAGACCCCTGTGATTTAGCTGTCCTAACAAGCTTCACTCCCTGGGATCGCACTGCCGGTTCTCCTTTTGGGTGTTTTGTGTCTTCCAAGATTCAACATCCTTTTGTGATTAAAAAAAAAAAATCCTCAGCAAAACAGGCATAGAAACAATGCACCTCAACACAACAAAAGTCACTTATGACAAAGCCACAGGTAGCATCATACTCAATGGGGAAAAGCTGAAGGCTTTTCTCTAAGATCCACAACAAAACGAGGGTACACAACTCTTATTGCTTCAATTCAGCGTAATAGTGGAAGTCCTAGACAGAGTGATGGTTAAGAGAAAAAAAAAAAACTATCCAAATGAGAAAGGAAGAATGTGCATGGCCCTGTTTGCAGATGATATGATGTTACATATTGAAAACCCTTGTGATTTCACTGAAGAACTGTTAGAACATATAAATGAATTCAGTAAGTTGACTGGACGTGAATCAACATACAAAAATCACTAGTGTTTCTCTGCACTAACTGTGAACAATCTGAAAAAGAATTCAAGAAAGAAACCATACACATAGCTACAAAAATAAACTACTTAGAACAGAATTTAATCAAGGAGCTGAAAGGGCTCTAAACTGGGAACCTCAAAACACTGATGAAAAAAGGGAAGCAATGAAAGGAACTCTTGCTCATGTTCATACATCTGAAGAATTAATCTTGTTACAATGTCCATACCATCTGAGGTATAGAAGATATAAAATGCCATGGTCATTCTTCACAGCAACAGAAAGAAACAAAACAAGTAAAGCAAACTGAAGATTCCCAAGGAACCACAAAAGACCACGAGTGGCCAAAGCAGCCTTGAGATAAAAAAGAACAAACCTGGAGGCCTTACACCTCCTGGCCTCAAAAAGTACTGCACAGCCATAGCAACCAAAACAACACTGTACTACCACAAAAGAAGCAGGCACACAGACCAATGCAAGAGAATAGACTGCCCAGAAATAAACCCACATATTTATCCTCAAGCGATGTTTGGTGAAGGTGGCAAGGACACAGAAGAGGGAAAGGATGGTCATTTCAATAACTTGTTTTGGGTGAACTGCATGTCCGTACACAAAAGAATGGAAACAGACCCTTGTCTCACTCCAGGTACAGAAGTCAAGTAAAAGATGGATTATGAACTTAGACATGAGACCTAAGCCTGTGAAAGTGCTAGGCGAAAACCTCTTGCAGAGATCTCCAAGACATGAGTCTGGGCAGGGTTTACGCAAATATGATACCAAAAGAATAAGCAAAAGTAGACAAATGGGATCACATCAAACTATAAGGTTTCTGCACAGTGGAAGAAATAACTGACAAAACAGAAACAAGAAAAAAGAAACCAAGAGATGGAAGAGAATGCTATGGACTGGGAAAAAATGCTTTCAAACTAGACAACTGATAGTTAATATCCAAAATATTAAACTAAATTCGGTAATGGGAAGACAAACAGCCTGGCTTAAAAAATGAGCAAAGGACCTGAATAGACATTGTTCTAAAGAAGACTTTGGTATTGCCAAAGGGTATATGGAAAGCATGCTCAGAATCACTAATCAGCAAGAAAATGCAAAGTAAAACCACCTTGAGCTGCAACCTCCCAAGTGTTGAAGTGTTTATTACCAAATAATAATCATAATAATGACAAGAGATGAACATGTGGAGAAAGGGAACCCTTGCAAACCACTGGCACTACAGTGAACTAGTACAGCCACAACGGTAAGAGGTTTCTGAAAAAATTAAAAACTACAACTACAGAATGACCCATCGATTGCACTATGTATCTATCTAACGGAAATAGGATCGGTACCTAGAAGAGATATCTACACATCTGAGTTTATGCAAACGTTATTCACTGTAGCTTAGGTATGAAAACAACCAAGTGTCTCTCAGTGGATGAATGGATAAAGAAAATGTGGTTCGTACACACAGTGGAGTACAAGGAGCTCCTGCCATTTGGAACAACACAGATGATCTCAAAGGACATTAATGTGAAGTGAAATGTGCCAGGCACAGAAAGGCAAACACTGCATGATCTCATTAATGTGCCAACCTAAGAGGAAAAAAATTAGTGTCAGAATTTTTTAGTACACTGGAGGTTATAGGAATGTGGGACACTTGACTGGGAGGAAGGTTGTGGCAACGATGGTCAAAGAACATAAAATTTCATAATTTCTAACCGTTCACCATACCACATAGTAACTGCAGTTAAAAATATACTGCCTTGTTGAAAACTGCTGAGAGTGGACGTTAAGTGTTCTCACCACCAGTATCTATGTGACATAATGTGTTGCAGTGCGATGATTAGCTAGATTTAATCATTCTACGATGTTTGTAATACTTCACGATAACATCTTGTACATGATAAATACGATTTCATCTGTCATTTAAAATCATAAATTTCTTGTGGCGTCACTTGTTTCTATCTCAAAACCTGTAGAATGGGAGAGTGGGGGTTAGAGGTTTGTGCTTAAGTGACCCCCTCAAGGTCTACGAAATCTGCTCAGGACAAGACTGGGTTTAATGTTGGCTTATCACTAGTACCAACTTGATTTCTCAGAGTCAATTTGCTTCTGAGAGGTTATCTGCACGACTGCAAACTTTCCAAATACTATAGAACAAATTTGATTTAGAAAGCTTCCAATTGGTTTTTAAACAATGTGTCATTTTCTGGTAGACATAATTTTACATTTCATGAGTGAAATATCATTCAGTCCATTCATTTCTGTTGCCAGTGAAGAACAAAGTTGTCCTTTATAATGTCTTTCACCTTCCATGATAAAGCTTGTTAGCAACTTTTATCTATGAAGTATTAGGTCAGTGTAGGTTACTTATGGAACTTAACTAAATCCCATTCTTTTCACTCAACATGTAATTAAATAAAGGTACTTTGTGGTTTGGGATCAATACCTGACATAGTTAGAGAAATTCTGCTCGGTGTCTGCCTGACACTCACTTTGTGAGTGCTCTACCTTCACATATAGGCCTCCTCGTCTTTCTCCTTCCTGCCTGAAAGATAATCAGAGTTGAAAGCAAATAGAACCGGGCCATCAAAAATAAATAGATTATGTGCCTCTGTCTCTGGTTTGTCTTCTATGTGTCTGTCTATCGGTGTTTGTCTGACTCTGTCTGCTTCTGCCTATTTTTGCTTGTCTCTGTTTCTCTTTCGTTGTCCATCTCTGTCTTTGTCACAAAGTGTCTTGTCTCTGTCTGATTCTCCTTTACTGCCTACTTCTGCCCTGACCATCCCTGACAGTCTCTGACAATCTGTCTGCCTCAGTGTCTTGCATTATCCACCTCCCATCCCCTGGTGAGTGTGTGTGTGTGAGTGTGTGTGTGTGTGTGTGTGTGTGTGTGTGTCCATGGAGCTATCTTTCTCAGTTTCTGTCTCTCTATCTCCAGTCTACCTCCTTTTGATTCTTTTTTTCTTTTCTGGTCTATCTCTGTCTCAACCTGGATCTGTCTGTCTTGACTGTTTCTGTCTCTATCTCTGTCTTGTGCATCTCGGTCTGCCTCTTTTCCTCCACCTCCACTGCCTCTGCATCTAACTTTGTTCCTGTCTGACCTGGCTTCTGTTGCCTTCTCTGCATGTCTGTTTTGACCCTTCTCCTCAGGCAACTTTACTAGTCTCCGTTCCCATGGTGAACATCTAAATGCGAGGGGTGCTCCAGGAAGCAATCTCCAGCTCTCTTCTCCCCCTAAACTCTCCCGAGCTGATATCATCCTCTCTCTTTGCTTAAGTACCGTCACTGCGCTCAAGACTGCCATAGCGTTATCCCACTCTCTTAACTCTTCCCTGAAGCATATCTAAGTGCCTTCTCAACATCACCACATGGATTTCTACTAGGCAGCAGAGACCTGTAAAGTCTAAAAGAGTAGTGTCTTGATTTTCCTCAGAATGTGTTCCTCTCTAAATCTCCCTTGTTTCAGTAAGGATTACCATGATTCAACTCACATCCAATCACTGGCCTTATCTTGTTGGCCATACCTTCAAATTATATCAAGCATCACATCATTCTTCCCCAAATTGAAGGCCACCATCCTTGTCCAAGGGTACACTTCTCTTTAGCCTGGATTAATGTAATATCTTCCTAGGGTGGAATTTTAATTTTTTTTTGTTTTGCTTCCACTCTAGCTCTCCTGTTTCAAGTGTGTGTTTGTTTGTTTGTTTGCTTGTTGGTACCAGGGATCAAACTCAGGACTTGCGCTTACGAGTCAGGCGGCGGCACCACTGAGCTAAATCCTGGCCCCTCTCCTATTTCAGTTTTGACTAGCTTTGGTCACACGCTAATGGCTAGGCAACCTAAAATGTTGTGTTTTTTCTTCTTCACATAAAAGAAGTGTGGAGACAGCCAGCCCAAGGTAGATAGGAAGCCCTCACAGCGTCATGGGTGACCCCGGCCCCATTCTTTCTACTCCACCACCTGGGCACATGGCTTGAAGACTCAGGGTCCCACCATGGTTCAGTGAGGCTGCTACAACTTCAGCTGTCATGCTGTTGTAGGCTTGAAGAAAAGGGTAAGGCCAAAGGCAAAATAGAGGCTCTTCCCAGTCGAGGAAATTCCACTTAAGCTACATTCCCAGGATCACTCCCACTGCTTTTGCATGTAATATTTTGTTCCAGCCACCAAAGTGTCTGATAACAACTGAGGGATTTGATTCTAAGTAGGGACTGGGTAGGGGCTCTTGGCACGGGAAAGCAGCAATGTCTGCTCTACCCAGCATTGGTCTGCTCTCCACACA
>NW_022900951.1:49219397-49237873 GCF_012274545.1 Fukomys damarensis | reverse complement strand
GCCTGGAGGAGGCACAGGAGATTTACTTATGTAGAGAAGAGGGTTGGTGAGTTCTAGCCAGGAAGAACAGCTCAAGAAAGAATTCTAATGGAATTAGCTGCACACCACTGGGAAAAACAAAAACTCAAATGCAAAGCTCATGTTTGGTTACTGCTGGGCATTAGGGAGTTAGTCTATTAGTATGAAACCAAATTTTAGAAGACTATGACAATAAGTCAGAATAGGCAGAACTTTACTTTGAATATGTTTAACAGCCAGTGATGTTATTTGAAAAGACAAATCAAAATATGGATATACATATATATGTAGATTAATATAGTGGACAAATGAAATGTACATTTGAGGGGGATGCATTAGGAAAATCAGGAGTCTGTTGTAATAATTTTAGGGTGCTGTGATGAAGGCTTGGACTAGAATGGTGGCAGAAAGGGACAGATATAGATGTTTTAAAACTGAACAAACAAATATAACTTGGTGACAATGAGTATATAGGATGAGCCATCATAAAGAGAAATAAAGATAAAAATGATTAAGGATTTCTTGCGGATAAGATATGAAACGTTTTCAAGTATATTTATGGAAATGATTAGCCATTTAATTCATTGGGAAGTGATATCATGATTATCATTCAGATAACCTTGGAGATTACATACATACATATATATGTATAAAATGTATCCAAGGTATACATTATTAGATAGCAAGGCCCTTCAATTTTCTTGGTCCTTGCATATGTTCACATTAATACTAGCACTTTTATTCTCTTAGAGTATTTACAGACCCTTTTTAACCTTGTACATTATGTACTCTAGACTACTCTGCCTCAAAATGGGTTTCTGGCTTTCTTTTCTTTTTTACTATTGTTTCTTCCCTACTACATATATTAAACATTTTATATGGTGGTTAGTAATATAAAACATCTGTTGCTCATAATTCAAAAGATGTTACTTAGTCATTATTTTCAACAGTTCCTCATAATAATTTACTTGTTTTTTTTCTCAGATTGAAAGATACAGAGGTAGAATTGTCCAATTTAGACGTGATCCTTGCGGCTTTTATAATCTGTGTCATTTGGTAACAAGTGTAGGCCATTTGTAGGTCAAGTATTAATGGGAGCTCAGTCACACCAATGATATTCTGCTTTCTACATATCCTGACATATTTGCTCCATTTTATACTTAATATTATGACTAGTGGTCATAACTCAAAGGGAATGGACTGCAAATGAGGAAAGAGTGAATAAGTAGCATTAATAACTGATTACATTTTGTTTAATGACAAGTTTGCCATCCTGCATTGTGTACAGTATACTTTATCTTATTCTAGTTTTCTGCTGGTAATTATGAAATTTAAAATACATTAACTTTCACTCTGCATACAGAAAATATATTAAGTATATTAACCAAAGCAGAAAATGAGTCTTAAGAGAACTAATACAATGTGAATCTTTTTTAAAAATTTTTTTATACCTCTTATCTTTACCAGCTCATTAAGCAGCTGATTGTTACTGAATGTGAGGCATTATAAAGTATAACACAAAAGTACATTTAATTCATTCAAAGAAATATTTTGAGCATATATTTGACAAACTCTGCCTTTTTCCAAACATATTATCTAGATAGGTACCAAATAGCAAGCAATGAAAAAATATATAATCAGTCTAAATATTTATATATTAAAATAGCACTAGTTAACTTAAATAGAATAGGAGTTTTCATTATCACAGTATGGACTTGAAATTGCAATGAGAGAAAATTCAATCCACAGATTACAAAATGCTACTTCAAAAAATCCTATGAGTGTAAAATGCAAGCTAGGAAATGGAAATTAAGAAAAACTGTCAAAAATGAAAATTTAAACCCAGTTAAGAGCAGTTACTTTTACTATTTACAGCAAAATTACTTTCATAAACAAATAGTAAATTATGCCTGAATTTATTATAGATACCACTGTTATATGTTATGCATGTTATGAAGTGATCTTTTGGAAACCATATGAGACAAATATTTTATTTTTAAAATGAAAATCATTAACATGCAAGTAAATGATATTAAGCCAGTATGTTTTGTATAAATTTTCTTTCCTCAGACACAAAGGCACATTTTAATTTCCTGTCAAATCTATGGACTTTAATTATGTAGGTTTATTGAATGATAAAAAGGTGTATCAATTCCATGTGACATTTGATACTGAGAAGTGGGATTTAGGAATCTCAGGAAACTCCTGCAATTTTACTAAACTTATGATGAAGGATGGGGTAGTCATCAAGCATTACAGATCCTGAATAAAATATTAGTAAATTAACACATTTGGAAATGGGAGTAAAATATACTATAACAAAATACAAATCTCGCTAATGATAACACTAGGTTCCCAAGGTCCAAAACAATCACAAGTGATTGCATGAAACAAAAATATTTTAACTCTCAAACATTGCTACTTTGAATAAATGATTAACTTTTATCAGGATCTATTTCCCTTTCCTGTTTACACAAACAATGGTGAGATATGATTATACTGTGAAACTAGTATCTTACATGAAGAAGAAGGAAGCTTCTCACATGTCCTTTTGTGGGGTTATCTGTCAAAATGAGCTGAAATGGAAGTTCAGTGGGCAAGGACTCAATGAATAGTGCAGCAGTTTATTTCAAGCTGTCTAATTTAAAAAGTATGCTGTCAAACATAAAGAATATTGTTGACATTAGTTAGTTAATGCTAAACTTAGCACATGTCCTTTTCAAGGAATTGCAATAATTTTTCCCTTAAAATCGCCTTATGTTCTTGTGCTTTATTGAGCTAATTAATTAATTTTCACTAATAATATCAATGGAAATTGCATCAGGTGCCATGACATACTGATAGAAAAAGAAGCCAATGTTTATTACTTTGCTTCATTTAAAAAATATTTTAAGTAAAACTTTTATCTTTTTTAATGCAAAAACTCACTTTCCCAATCAGTTATGTCACTGTTGTTTATGTACTTGGCAATAGGACTTGGGGATATTGTTAAAATAAGTGTTTATAATTATAACTTCAGAAATTTAGTTACTTTGAAAAAGGGAAATATAGACTAACTATAGTAACCAGATAACAGACAGGGATTATGGAAAGAAATGAATGATACATTCATAAATTTCATTTCTATGGTTAAGCCAGAATTTGTATTTGTCATTTTCATGACAAATCCAAGCACATGATAGTTAAATTTTAGAAAACTACCTATACCAGTGAGTCTTTAACTGAGACCATAAAAATTTGACAACTTTTGTTATACTTGACTTTTTTAAAGTAGGCATTGGAAAGTCTTTACTGCTAAATCTTTTTACCAAACCCACTGAATATGTTATTACACACTAAATAGAACTTTATTTGCAAGGTGATTCTTATTATCCTTCACTATAGGTTCTATTGATACAAAAATTCCTCCTCTGTTACCTGTATTTACAAAAATCTTTGGAGATTCCTTACATAGATGGAATTTAAAATTTAAATGGAAAAAAATTTAAATAAATATTTCAGTTTGTTCTATTAGACAAATGTTTTGTCCTTGTTAAAGTATAGTCCATTGAAAACACTGAATGAAAGCATGGTGACATTTTTGAAATGTGCCCAGTATTGTCCAATTATAATTAGCAATAAAAATCCATGTAATAGACATTATTGCAACATTGCTCATTGTCTCTAATGTTATCTGTCTTTTGAGAAGTTTTCTGTCATTATTCATGTGAACAGGTTTTTTATGGCACTTGCATTGTTTGAAGCTTTCTCATTGACTCCAGTCAATCTTATGTTTTGCTTCTTTGGATCATCTTGCAGCTGTTGGTTTGGTTTTTCATGGTCTTTTGCTATTTTAAGAATTTTTTCTTGTCGTGTTCTTGTGTTTAGACTACAATCTTATCTTCCATATCTGATATTCTGTCCTCACCTTGGTTCAGACAATTGTATATTTTCAATAGAATTTTTAATATCCTGGATATCTACTGCAATCTGTTTTATGGATTCCATTTCTTTCCTTTGATGGCTTTTGGAATTTATGAAGACAGTAAGAAATGGACAAAAAAGTTTGCCTGACTATAAAATGCTACAATCCTATCAAATTGGTGTTGTTGACTTTTGTAAATGATAATTTTAATAGTTGGCATTTTTAGCTATTTCTATTGCAAATACTATTTAAGATATCTTAAACTTAATGTGATTCTTATTTTTTGACATTAAAGTTACTATATGACTTTTATATTTAATTTTTATTTTCAAATTTAGTGTTATTCAATTCAGTAAACATTCAGACAAAAATCTACAGATTATTAATTTTGAAGCTTATTGTATATATTTATCTTTTTTTTTTTGGTACTAGGGATCAAACTCTGGTCCTTTTATGTGCAAGGCAGGTGGCAGAAACACTGAGCTAAATCCCCAGCCCTATTTTTATTATTCTTGATTTAATTTTTGAGCTACCATCTATTGAATTAGAGTTGACTTGATAAGACATTTTAAATTTTTAAAAAATTTGTTACTTTTAATCATTTTTGTTGAATAATAACATATATTATAAAAGGGCCAAAATAATAAGGCTATAGGTGCATATTGTCACAAAATGACTACACCTATGAAACCACTACCCTAAGGAAATAGAACTCTACAAGAAATTCAGAGTACCTTCATGTCTTCTTCCAGTCACTACCATAAACCAAAAATAAATTACCTTGACTTTTAAAACCAGAGTTTGAAGTATTTTTATGGTTCATTATTTATTATTATTGAGATAGAAATTGTATAACATATGTATAGAGTTATATTAGGTTCATTCATATTGTAGCATAGTTGTTCAGTACTTCCTTGTTTTATGACTGAATTATATTTTATTTGATTGATTCACCACATTTTATCTATCCACTCTTCTAATGGATATTTCAGTTGTTTTTATTTTTTTACTATTAAGAATAATTATATGAAATTTGTATATCAATTCTTATATAAATGCATTAAAACTTCAGCTCAGTTTTGCTTATTTTTAAACTTTATTATGGTAAATGTGTATTCTTTTTTTGATTGGCTTTTTATATTCAACATTTTGTTTGTGAGCTTCAGGCATGCTTTTTTGCACATAGAGTAGATTATCCATTATCATTGTACAGTTTTGTTTATGGACATTTATATTGTTAGCAATTATTGGCAAGTGATTAAAGTGGTTAATTATGTAACCAATTTTTATAATTTCTACTTTCTATATTTTATTAATACATTTTAATTTTGTAAAGTATTGGGTTTCAACATGACATTTTCATACAGGGTAACAGAGGAGATGCATATAATATATATTGATTATGTGCGTCTCCTCTGTTACTTTTCCATACATCCCTGCCCTTATTCCCATCCTCTTGTTTAATGATAGTCTCCCTTCTACATAGTTATATTTTTAGGAAGGATGAGAACATTTAAATTTACTCTATTTCAACTATATGAATAAAATACAGCATAATTAACTATAGTCATTGCATTGAACATTGTGTTTCTGTTTCTCAAACTGATTCATCTTACAACTGAATATTTTAAAAAATTTATACAGCACGTAGTTTGTCTATGAATCTCTCTCCCTATATCATCTATTAAGATCCACAATCTTCTAAATATTGAATAATGAAGAAATATACACAGAGCCACTGTGACATGAATATGAAACATTTTCAAGGAGTTCTGTACATCTCACATTAAAATTTCAAAATAGTTCCATAATGTAAGGTTACTTCCTAAATGAGACATTCTTTAATATCAGTGATTATAGTTTAAAACATATGTTAAAAATGAATTATGAAATTGCCTTTATTGAATGTGTTTATACTTTTAAATTTAATTATTATGTTCATTTTTTGTAAGCATTTTCTTTTTGGATATCAATACTGTTTTTATGTAAAGCACTCTAATTTTTAATCATACTCATAACCAAGTTCTAGGAGTCCAATATCTTAGATTCAAATGTCTGTTTATCATTAATAGTGTGATGAGCAAATCATTTTACCTTTCTTTTTATTATTTTATTTTATTAGTCCATGTTTATAGTAAATAATTATTAAATTCACTGTAGGGAGTTGGTACATGTACATTACACATTCTATTTCTCTTTTTCATCACATTTTCTTTCCCTTCCTCCCCTTCTCTCTATTTCTTGGTCTCCTTTCCTTTTGTGAAAGATCTATTTTGCTGTTTCCTATATCTTTTAGTTTGCTCTATAATTTACTTATATTTAGATTGCTTATATAAGATAAATAATATAATATTTAAACATGCGCATATGATTTATTTCACTTACTATTATGGTCTCAAGATACATTCACTTTGCTACAAATGACTCAAATTTGTCATTATGGGAGAGTAATACTTCATTGTGTGTATATTCACCATATTTTCTTCACCCATTCATGTACTGGTGGAAATATAGGGCACTTCTAAGACTTAGTTATTATAAGTTATGCTGCTATAAATGTGTATTACTATAATATGATGTCTTTAACTCTGTCAGGAAGATATCTAGAAGTGGAATATCTGGGTTGAATGGAATTTCTAGTTTTAGTTTTTAAGGACTATCCATACTGATTGCCATAGTGGATGTACTAGTTTACATTACCATCAATAATATAGAAGGGTTCCTTTTTCCCACAATCTCTTCAGCTAAGCCTCTCTTTTCCCATGTGTAGAACTGGGTAATTAAACCTAGCTTTTCAGAGTCAATAAAGACTAAATTATATAATGGGAAAACTGCAAGGTAGTGAACAGATATGAAGGAAAGCCTATAATTAAATTTTTAAATTTTAGATTGATTTAATTTTAAAATGCATAATTTTAGAGAGGAAGAATAATAGCAATCTTTTATCTAAATGAATAAAATGCTAAATTAAATTGGAATAAAGATTAGAAAAATATTATTTAAATTCTCAATAAAATATGATAAAAACTCATATAAAATTTTTAAAATATATATCCTTTACTTAGATTTTTCTTAATGTTTGGCTATTTGCAGCATTATATGGAATACAAATACATATACCTTAGTGCATATGTATCTATGTATCTATCCATCTGTCTGTAATAATACCCTATATTTATTTAATATTGCAGAGAATAGAAGGAATTTCATACACATCATAAACTTTTACCTAATTATAATTTTTTCTGATAGGTAAGACAAATACGTTTATTCTTATTTAACACAGAAAATGAAGTAAGGCCAGATTTAGTTTACGTCCTAGTTCCCCTAGTTACTTGGTGAAAAATCAAGAATATAATTCCAGGAAGACTCCTTGCTATGTGATATTATTAGCAACTCTCTGTAGTCTGAAACTTTGTGAGTCCCATTGAGCCAGTATGTGTTTCCCAGTGAAAAACATATTTTGAATAGTGAGTCATGACCTACTTACACAAACAAGAGATTATGAAGCTGTTATGATTTGTATTTAAATTGTCCTCCCAAAGCCCTTTATGCTGAAGGGTGAGACTTTTGGAAAGAGATTGGATTATAAGGCTTGTAGCTTACTTGGTCTTAGGAAGTGGGATCAGTTTGAAAGAGGTAGGTCACTGAGGATGTGGCCTGGGTCTATCTATTTACAACTTGTCCCTTGAGCTCTCTGCTTCCCACTTCAATGTCACAAACTGTTTCTTTTATGCCCCTCTGCCATGCCACCATGTCTCGGAGCCAGGTTCTACAAACTGAAACCTCTACAAACTGAGCTAAAGTAAACATTTCCTCCTTTAAATTGAGGGGTGTTGGGTATTGTGTCTCAGGGACAAGAAATTAAGACAAGCAATATTTCACTTTGCCAAAAGCTGGACCCTCTGAAATGTTCTATTTCCTGTCCTGTCATATCCTATCCGACTCCATTCTATTTGACTTAAAAGAACTGTTACTTATGATCGACTGAATTGACCTCAAGATTATTAAATTTCTATTTCTGTAACAAATTATCACAAATGTGGCAGCTTAAAACAATACACATTTTCTTTCATAGTTGACTAGATGACAAGTTCAGCCACAATGTAGCTGCATTCTCAGCTCAGTCTTGTGGGCTGGAATCAAGGTATTGGCAAGAACTTTGATCTTATCTGAGGTTCAAAGAAAGGATTTACTTCTAAGCTTACCTAGGTTCTTAGTAGAATACAAATCTTTGCAATTGTAGGATTGAGGTCGCTTTCTCACTTAGCTATAAGTGAAGCTATAAGCTCCTAGAGGTTACCTGTGATTCTCTGACTTCCTTTATTTTCAAAGCCAGCAATGGAAAAAAAATATCTTATGTGTGGTTCCACACAAGTCTATGACTTGAGGAAGAGCCAAGTTCTTTTTGAAAAGACCACCTGATTAGGTCAGGATTACTCTGAATAATCTGTTTACTAAAAACTCAACTCTGCCTTATTACATATTCTAATCATGAAAATAAAATCTATCATATTTATAGCGCCCCAAACTTGTAGGCATTCTAAACTAGAGGTTAGAGATCTTAAGGACCATCATAGAACTCTCTTTAACATAGTCTACCCTCAAACATATCACTCCTATGCTTGTATATACATATACTTTTATTGTATTTTAATATCCCCAAAGTCTAGTATAACTATATCTTAGTAGACATTTCATGTAACCCTCATTAACTTAACTATAGTGAGCCCTTGAGTTACTACCAGCCTCACATATGGGTTATAACTACAACTTTAGTTTTAACTTATGGTGAAAGTCTTGAGTTACAACCTGAAGGCCAGTCTTTCCTGTGTAGGGTTAATAGAGAAATCCTAGGCCAATGTCTCTCAAAGGACACTGAGATCTGTCTGGAAGAAAGTATAGCCTAAAATTATACAAGAGAGAGATGTTAGAGGCTGTTAAAGGATCCTGATCCTTCAATTGACCCTGTAGTTGATGACATCATTACTATATCAGAGTCAGTAGGCTTACAGGTAGACAGTGGTGATTTTGACTCACACTTAGGGTAGATAGTACTTGCACCCAGGATGGGGAACCCTTAATCCTATCTAGAAGTATGCCAAACCAATCTGTGGACTCCTTTAGCAATCACACACCCTTAATCCCAGCATCACACACTCCAGATACAGCCACCTTTGAAAAAGCCTTAGTTATGACCGCATGAGGTTTTGGGGGATCATCTAGAAACAAACATATAAATAAATAGACAGACAGATAGTTAGATATATATTCACTGGTACTGAATGTATTAGACAAAAAGTACACCACTTTTTTGTGTGTGCTGGGGATCGAATTCAGGACCTTGTGGTTGTTAGCCATGCATGGCAACACTGAGTTAAATTTCCAGCCATCCACCAAATATATTTTATTTTACTTTTTATTTTTTTATTTAATGGTATGTTTTAGGTATACAATACAGTTACATTCATCATTGGGATCTTGTACCTTGGTTCCCATTTTTTCCCCATTCCCCTAGCCTCTCTTCACCCACTCCACCCCTTCCGACCCACAAAGACTTTGTTTCCATTTTTTTCCCTCTTCTCTTTTTTTCTATTTCCTTATTACCTTTCCCCTACCCCTCCCACTTTCCCTAAAACTTTAGAACTTTTTTCCTATTACACAATATCAATTATACATTTTGGTTCTTATTTACAGTTTTAGTTTAACACACCAGAGAAAATATTTGGTATTTACACATTGTGTCCTATTAATTTTACTTAAGTGTATGTCTTCAGTGTTCATCCACTTAACTATAAATGTCTCTAGTTTCTCATTATTTCAGGCTGAGTAGTACTCCATTTTATTAAAAATATCATTTTTATCCAGTCTTCAATTGATGGGCAATTAGGCTATTTCCAAGTCTCAGCTACTATAAACTGTGCTGCTATAAACATGGGTGCACATATATCACTGTGGTATAATTCTATTAATTCTTTTTGAAAGATACCTAGGAAAGGAATAGCTGGATCAAATGGGGATTTTATTGTAGTTGTTTAAGGTATCTTCAAATTGATTTCCATAGTGGTTACACCAGTCTGCACTTCCACCAACAATGAAGAAGGGTTCCTTTCTTCCCACACCCCTGCCAGTATTTGTTATTGGTTGATTTATTTTTTTTAAATATTTTATTGATGCAGTTTAGACATACAGTACATTTATATTTATCATTGGGATCTTATACCTTTACATGACATATCTTGGTTCTTATTTTTTCCCCATTGCCGTAGCCTCCCTTCCCCATTCCCCTTCCCTAGTTACAAAGATTTCTTTCCATTGTTTCCTTTTCTCTTATTATATTCTTCCTTATATACCTTTCCCTCACACCTATTTGCCCAATACCTTTATAACTTTTTCTTCCTATTACAAAATGTCAATTATACATTTTGACCCATATTTACACTTTGAGTTTCTCACATCAGAGAAACTATGTGGTATTTACACATGTGTGTTGTATTAAATTCATTCAAGAGTATGTCCTCAATGTGCATCCACTTAACTATAAGTGTATCTATATAAATGTATCTAGTTTCTTGTTCTTTTTTTTTGCTTGTTTGTTTGTTTGTTTGTTTTGCTGCTGGGGATTGAACTTGGACCTTGCACTTGGGAGGCAGGCGGTGGAACCACTGAGCTAAATCCCCAGCCCTTAGTTTCTCATTCTTTAAGGTTGAGTAGTACTCCATTTTATAAAAAAGGCAAATCTTTATCCAGTCTCCAGTTGATGGGCAATTGTGCTGTTTCCAAGTTTTAGCTATTACAAACTGTGCTGCTATAAACATGGGTGGACGTATATCACTGTGGTATGATTCTTTTAATTCTTTTGGGAAGATACCCAGGAGGGGAATACCTGGGTCAAATGGGACTTGCAATCCTAGTTGTTTAAGTAATATCATATTGATTTCCACAGTGGTTGCACCAGTCTGCACTCCTACCAACAAAGAAAAAGGGTTCCTTTCTCCCCACACCCTCACCAGCATTTGTTATTGGTTGACTTCTTGATAGAAGCCATTCTTTCTGGTGTGAGATGTAATCTCAGTTTTGTCTTCATTTGCATCTCTCAAATGACCAGTGATGTTGAACAGTTTTTCATAATTTATTTGCTGCTTTTACTTCTTCATCTGAGAAATGTTTGTTCATTTTAGATGCTCATTTTCAAATTGGATCTTTATATTTGGGTGGCTTGATTTCTTTGGGGTTTTTTTTGTTTTGTTTTGTTTTTTACTTTTGTTTTTGTTTTTGTTTTTTTTGTTTTTTTTTTTTGAGCCAGGGTCTCACTATGTAGTTGAGACTGACCTGGCACTCACTATGTAGCCCAGGCGGGTCTCAAACTCACAGCAATCCTCCTGCCTCAGCCTCCCAAGTGTTGAGATTGCAGGAGTGTGCCACCATGCCCGGCTTTTTGCTTCTTTATACATGCTAGATAATAGAACTTTGCCTAAGGAAAATCTGTTTTGTTTTTGTTTTGTTTTGTTTTGTTTTGCTCATTGTAGGTTGTCTCTTAGCTCTGTTTGTGGTTTATCTTGCAGTGCAGAAGCTTTTTAAAAAGATGAGATCCCAGTTGTTGATTCTTTGTGATAGTTCCCATGATGCTGATGATTTTTTCATAAAGTCTTTTCCTATGCCAATGTATTCAAGGGTTCTACCTAGCTCATCTTCCTTTAGTGTTTCTGCTTTCATATTTAGAACTTTAAACCACTTGGATTTTAGTTTAGTGTATGGTGAAAGATAGGTGTGTAGTTTTAAACTTTGGCAAGTTGAAATCCACTTTTTCCAACACCATTTATTAAAGAGGCTATCTTTCCTCCAATGAGGATGGTTGGCTCCTTTGTCAAAGAGGAGGTAGCTGAGTGTGTCTGGAGTTGTTTCTGCATCTTCTAATTTATTCCACTGATCCTTGGGTCTGTTTCTTTGTCACTACCATGCTGTTTTTAATAAAGTGGCTTTATAGTATAGTTTCAAGTTGGGGATAGTGATACCCCTTGCCATGTCTCTGTTATCTAGAATGGCTTTTGCTATTCTAGGTATCTTCTTGTTCCACATGAATTTTTGTTTTGTTTTCTCTAGATCTGTGAATTATGCTGTTGGAATTTCAAAAGGGATTACATTGAATCTGTAGAACAGTTTTGGAAGTATAGCTATGGTCATTATATTGGTTCTTCCTCCCAAGGAACAAGGGATGTCTTTCCATTTTCTTTTATCCTCTTTGATCTCTTTTTTCAGAGTGTTGTAGTTCTCAAAGTAGAGGTCTTTGCCTCCTTTGTTAGATTGATTCCTAGATATTTCATTTTGGGGGGATGTTATTGTGAAAAGGATTGTTTCACTAATTACTCTTTCAATGAGTCTGTTATCTGTGTACAAGATGGCTATTGAATTTTGAGTGTTGACCGTATAGCCAGCTACTCTATTGAATGGGTCAATTAAGTCTAGAAGTCTTTTAGTGGAGTTTTGTGGGTCTTCTATGTAGAGGAGCATATCATCAACAAATAATGACTATATAACTTCTCCTTTCCTAACTTTATTGCTTTAATTTCTTTCTCAAGTCTGATTGCTGTGGTTAATGTTTCCAAAACTATATTGAACAGGAGTGGTGACAGTGGACATCCTTGTGTTGCTCCTGAGTTTAATGTGAAAGTTTTCAGTTTTTGACCATTTAGTATGATGTTGGCTGTTGGCTTTTCATAGCATTTATCAAGTTGAGATAAACACCATCTATTCCAATTTTCAGCAGGATTTTTTTTATCATGAATGCATATTGAATTTTGTCAAATATCTTTTCTACACCTATTGAGATGATCATGATTTTTGTCTTTGACTCTCTTAATATAGTGTTTTATATTTATTGATTTATGTATGTTGAACTATCTTGTATCCCTGGGATAAATCCTACTTGGTCAGAGTGTATGATCTTCTTGCTGGCCTCTGTATTCTGTTTTCCATTTTTTTATTGAGGATTTTTGCATCTATGTTCATTTGTGAGATTGGCCCTTAGTTCCATTTTTTGGTTCGGTCTTTCCCTGGTTTGGGAATAAAAGTAACACTGATTTCCTGGAATGAATTTGGAAGAATTCCTTCCCTTTCAATTTCATTGAAAAGTTTGAAGATTATTGTCAGTTAGTTCTTCTCTAAATGTTTTGTAGAATTCAGCAGTGTATCCATCAGGACCTTGGCTTTTCTTCATTGGTAAGTTTTTAATTACATTTTTAATTTCACTGATTATAATTGGGGTGTTTAATTTTTATATCTTCTTTGTTCAACTTTGATAAATCATATGTATCTAGAAATCTGTCCATTTTTTCTGTATTTTCCATTTCATTAGAGTACAGGTTCTCAAAGTAGGTATTAATCCTCTGGATTTCAGCTGGATCTGTTGTGACTTTATCTTTTGCATTACTAATTGCATGGATTTGAGCCTTTTCTTTTCTTTTTTTGATAAAATTGTCTAAAGGTTTATACATTTTATTTATTCTTTCAAAAAGCCATCTCTTGTATTCATTGATTTTTTGTATCATTCTCTTTGTCCCCGTTGCATTGATTTATGCTCTGATCTGCATAATTTCCTCCCTTGTATGAGATTTTTGTTTGTCTTGTTCTTCTTTTGCTAGAAGTTAAGATTCAGTATTAGGTTGTTTATTTGATCTCACTTTGTTTCCATGCTGTGGGCATTCACTGCTATAAATTTCCTTCTTATAACTGCCTTCATTGTGTCCCACTGATTCCTGTATTTTGTATTGGCATTATTGTTTATTTGTAAAAACTATCTAATATATTCTTTAATTTCCTCTGTGATCCATTGGTTATTCAGGAGAGTTATTCAATTTCCACATGTTTTTGAAGTTCTTGTGGTTTCTTTTGTTATTGATCTCCATTTTAATTGTACTACAGTCTGATAATATATATCAGATAACTTCAACTCCTTTGCATTTACTTAAACATGTTCTATGAGCTAGTAAGTTGTCTATTTTGAAGAAAGACCCATTTGCAGCTGAGAAGAATGCTTATTCTAATTTTGTAGGGTGGAACACTCTCTACACATCTGTTAAATCCATTTGTTCAGAAGCTTGGTTCATTTCTAATCTCTTGTTTTCTATTTTTTGTCAAAAGGACCTATTAGTGACATTGGGGTGTTAGGTCCCCCACTACAATTGTATTAGTGCTTATTTGGTTTTCTGTGTCCCTTAATATTTGATTTTGCATGTTGTTAGTAAATCTATGAGAGGCAACAAATTGAGATTGGAGCAAGTAGAATGACAGAGACGTGTGGCTGAGTCAGAGGGAGATGTATGGTATTCTCTCCTAGAGTGACATGGAGGGAGCAGACACAAACAGAGGGAAAGGAACGGGGATTGAAGAAACCTTCCATCACTCCAGAAATCAGTGGAGAAGTGAGAGTTTTACAAGTTTTGTTTCAACTTCTGAAACAATTGAAAGTGTCTGATCAAAGGTAGAAAAAAACCTTCTAACAAGTCAAACCCACAGGAGGGCAGCTGAAACCCAACCAAGTTCTGCCTTCAAAAGGAAACAGAAGCAGGCTCATTTTTCCAATGGAAAGATTGGATTCCAATTGGCGTCTGGTTTTATTTCTATATCTTCTCTTTCTTTTTCTTTTCCTATTCTCCTTTTAGCTGTGAGTCATTTGCATATGTAAATTGGAAAATAGAAATTAATTAGTGCTGTGGTTTAAATAGTATTATTCATGGTCATAATATGTTTATGGCCAATAAAAGTTGCGTATGAAGGATTCAAATGTGAGTATTCTATCAACTTATTTGTTGATTCCAACACTCTTAGAATGTTCAATTCTAGTTATTCTTCCTTCTTCTTCCTTTTCCTTACCCATGCAGAAAACCTCTCAAAATCACTCTCCCACCCCCAATCCAGACACAAAATTAACATCAACAAAATCCTTTTTTTTCCTACTTTTATTTCTGTTAACTCTTTCTTCTTCCTTTCTTTCAGAAGTATTTTCTTCCTTACTTCTTCCTTCATTCTCTATATCTCAACCAACTGGTCATCAGTACTAATTTACTGTTTTCCTGGGTTACTGAAATTTTAAAAATGAAACTGTTGAAAGAACTTTTAAATTACATGATTAATATATGCTTGATTCTGTGGATGCTTATATAACAATACTTCTCTCCTTGTAATGGAATGACATAGAGTGACCCTATTATGCTGAGAGTCTCTGAGAGGAATATAAACACCACAACACTATCAAAACAAAAGAGATCATGAGAGTAGGAACAGACCTTTTCTACCCTAAAGGGTCTTCAACGCTCAGCATGAAAACTATAGAAATGTGATGAAACAATGCAAATAGATGCTAAAAAATCCCTTAATGTCTCAAACGCTGGTCTCTTGGGCACTGCAGTGGAGGAAACTATAGGCAAATATTTTAAAAGCAAAATGTTTAAAATTATATGAGATAAAAATAAACAAGTAAATTTGTAAAGATTTTAGTGAGCTTAAAGAAAATTAAACAGATAAAAGAGTTAATAAAATATTAAACAGGTTTAAAAACTACACAAAAAGCTGATGATGATATACAAGAAAATATAAGAAATGACTAAGAATTGGAAATTATAGAAAGAAATTAAGCAGAAGTACAGGATACAAGAAAATTCCATTGAAAGTGTAGGTAGTAGGTATAAACCAGTGTGAGGAGAATGTGTCAGAATCTGAAGACAAGCTAGATGTAGTATGTCTTGTGCTTACTGATACCCTAAAAACATGACACAATGGAAGCTGAAAACAACTGTAACATGACTGAAAAAAGCAACATAATAATGAGAGGAATAAAATTATAAAATTGCTCAAAAGGTATGAAAAATTTGTTTATCAAAATGAGAGCAGAAATTTTATTAAAAATATGGAAAACCCACTTTTCAGGTAAATGAACCATATATAATTTTAAATATACATGATCAGAAAAAAGCATCTCCATGACTCACTATAGTCAGTGTCCCAGAAATTCAGTACAAAGGAGACTACCACAAGCTATTAATCTTAAAAACAAGTAATTTCTAAAGGCAAACCTATACAAATAACAGCAGATTTCTTAGCAAAAATCCTAAGGGCCAGGATAGCCTAGAGGAAAGATACACAAGCACTAAAAGAAAAGAACTGTCATTCTAGACTTTTATACCTTAAAAAAATGATTCTTCAAATCTGACTTAAAACTAGTTTTTATGACCAAAATTCTAACTACATTCATGATCATTAAATTGGATAAAATACATAAGGTGATCATAGACAGAGAGAGTACATCTTTACCACAAAGCCCAAAGCAATTTACATTTCTAACTTGGAGAGTAGATGAACAAAATAAAAAGCATGGAAGCTCCTGCCTGGAGGTGCCATGGCTCCAGCACCAGGAAGGTAGCCACATGGGCACCCCTGAACCCCCATAACTCCCCTTACCTCTGTCACCCCATGCACTCTCAGAGCTCCTGATTGTGCCAGACTTTGAACCCACTCTGCAAAGGCAGAGGTGGTCATAAAGGGTATTTTTCTGAGTTCCTAACTTTGAACATCTTTAAAGAAAGGGCGTGGGAAACCTGTAGAAGAATGGTGTAGATTTCAACCATTCAGAAGGTAGGGGAACTCAATCTGGGCCTTGCAGCCCGAGGTCAGTCTCCGTTATGGGGTTCAGCCATCAGCTAACTGAAATCATGGGTCTCGCGTCCTAGCTCTGTCTGAGCCATTAAATGGTAAATATAGTATTTTGAAAAGTTTGTTCACTGCAGACATGTTCTGGACTGCTTCTTGATTTCAATTTAATTCAAATGGTTTAAGGGTGATAGACTAGTGACTAGCACAGGTGGTCAGTTTCCAAGTTGTGCATGATCTTAATATGTTGCTGATTGTATCAGTTGGGATAAAGGATTGTGGTTGATTTGATGAGCTGTTTTCTCTGATGTTATGAAGATGAGAATGTCTGTGGGTCGATAGAGACCCAGAAGCTAGGCACAACTCTATCAGGAAGATTTGGGTGATAGCCCAGAGATTAAACCAAGAACAGCTCGACAACAAAAATAAAAATGAGAAAACACTGAAGCAAGACACAAAGACAGACTTCCAGTTCAACAATGTAAACAGTAGGGCAAATGAGGATGAAAAGGCTGATAGTGAACCACCAGGACACCCTGAACTCAAAGCACAGGAAGTAACAAATGAGATCAATCAGGCTCTAGCAAAATTCAAAACAGAAATAAATTCCCAGATAACCATAGAGATAGTGAGCAAAATGGAAGTCATGATTCAAAACTCTAGAGCAGAAACTGACAAAAAAAAAATAGATGAACTCAGGACCACGTTAGAAGCTATGAAGGCCCAACATAAGAAAGAAATGGAAAAAATAAACACCCAACATAGGAAAGAAATGGAATCCATAAAACAGATTCAAACAGATATCAAGGAGATAAAACACTCCAGTGAAAGTGTATGCAACAGAATAAAAGAATGCGAAGATAGACTCTCAGATATAGAAGATAAGATTGCAGAGTGACCATGAAAAGAGAGGTCTCTTAAAAACAGTAAGGGACCATGAGAAATCGATCCAACAACTCCTAGATGATGCAAAGAAGAATAACATAAGACTGATAGATATCTATGAAGTAGCAGGAGAAAATACAAATGACTTAAAAAAGCTGTTTGCAGAATTAATGACAGAAAACTTCCCAAACAGAGGGGAAGAATTTGACATTCAGGTAAGTGAGGCATATAGGACTCCAACTAGCCACAATAAAAAAAATCTACACCTAGACATATAATAATCAAGATCCCAGAAATCCAACAGAACAAAATACTACAAGCAGTAACAAAAAAGAAACAAATCACATGCAAAGGAAAGCCCAACAGAATCACAGCAGACTTTTCAACACAAACCCTTAGGGCAAGGAGAGCCTGGAGTTAGATATTTCAAATACCAAAAGAGAACAAGCTCCATCCTAGACTGATGTATCCTGCAAAACTCTCTTTCAAAATGGATGGGGAAATAAGACACTTCCACAACAAAGAACACCTGAGAAACTACATGAATACCAAACCAGCACTACAAGCAATTCCAAACAAGATCGAAGTAAAAGACAATGAAGGCAACAACACCATGAGCCCCAACAGAGCAAATCAAATAGGAAAGGCAAGAAACTAAAAGGAGAAAGTGAAAAAGTAAAAAGAGTCAACAAAAGGCCAATAACATGTCAAAAATAAGTCAGTACATATCAGTTATAACCATCAATGTCAATGGCCTCAACTCACCAATCAAGAGAAATAGACTGGCAAAATGGAATAAAAGCAAAATCCAACAATATGTTGTATACAAGAAACACACCTAGTGCAAAAGGAAGCCCATAGACTGAAAGTGAAAGGATGGAGAACAATTCTCCATGTGACAGGAGCCCAGAAAAAAGCAGGTGTAGCAATCTTATTTGCAGACAAAGCAAATTTCAAACCAAAACTGATTCTAGTATTATTGATGTAGGACTGTACTGTATCATACCTCTGTGAATGTAAAATA
>NW_022900951.1:49209503-49219120 GCF_012274545.1 Fukomys damarensis | reverse complement strand
TAATTTGTAATTTGTATTTTTGGAAACTTTCACAGTGCTGTTAACTTTGGAAAAAGTTATCCCAATTTACTGTGTTGATTTGGCATTGTACAGAAATGGACAACCATATAGGTCTAGAAATGTTAACTTTTTTATTTTTATTTTTAATTTTTTTTCCATTTGTGCAGAGGTAATGCACTGTATTAAATAATTAAGGTCATATCTACGTGGGTTTGATTACAGAAACTAATAAAGTATTCTCTATATAAAAAATGAATAAGATAAGACTACAAGAGCAAGAAGCAATTTAAATATGTTAAGGGACCATTTTCATATTCAGAATTAAGGATTATTTTAATCATATCATTGCCTTTTCTCTTTTACTTTCCTTTTTAGTTTTATTTTAGGATTCCATATTTTTAATGTTCATACAGAGATTTCTTTAACCGAAATACCGAATAGTTTCTCTGGTGTGAAAAGCTATAATAGTACACAGGATCCTAATGAGAAAATTAATAATGTGAAATAGGAAGTAAAGGACTAAAGGTGTAGGGAAAGTAGGAAGGGTGGGGGAAATGTAATAAGGGAGAGGAAAAAATATGAGAAATTGAAAAAATGGAAATAAAGTGTTTGTAAATGGGGAGGGGAGGAGAGGGTCAAGGGAGGCAGGGACAAGGGGAAAAATGAGAATCAAGACCTATTATGTAAAGGTACAGGATCCCAATAATGAATGTAACTATATTGTATACCTAGACTGTACCAATAAACTCAATAAAAGAAAAAAATGCATGGAAAAGAATGCAATGGCATGATTTAGTACGTATTTAAAATTAAAGACTGTCAGTGTCAATGTTTTTCATTCTGCAACCAAGACACAGATGTGTGGGTTGCATAAAACATATCTTGCCTGTAAGAGACATGCCACATTAGCAAAATCAAACAAAATCATCTAGAATTAAAGGAGTGGAAAAAAACCTAATAACTATGTATATTAAGGAGTAGCAATCCTAAGTTTAGACAAAGCACACTTTAAAGCAAGTTACCAGAAGAGATGAAGAAGGCTGTATGCAACTATTAAAGGGAACAATTCAACAAGAAGAGATAACTCTTAAATATGTGTGCACCCATAGTCAGAGCTCAGAAAACCAGAAAGCCACTAAAGACAAGGCTCAGGAGGTTTCTATTGGAAGAAGGACTGCATTGGCTGCTGGTCTCCAGATGGGTATTATACATTGGCAAAAAGGTTTTCTGCATTTTGGTCTTGTCTGAAGATTTTGTTTGAGACTTAGATTAAGGGTGGCAGACTAATTAATCTGGCAAAAGAAATTTAAAGGCAGTCTAATGTTGACTGTCTAGGAGTGATGCCCTAGCTACTGTTAGAGACTTTGAGCCAAAACCATGTATGTCAAGAGCAAAGAGCCCAGCAGAATGATTTATAACATTGTGAATTTTTCCAGAAAGGGAGCTCCAGTAATACTTTGGACTGCAATGATAAAGCAGAGGAATACTTAGTTGCTCAGAAGTAAGAGGATAATGGAAAAGACAGTCTGAGGACATCACAAGAACCAGAAGGATTCCAGGCGTTGAAACCTTCAGTAGAGAGTACTAGAGCACCATGTTTCAGAATGATGTTGGCCTAGGGAATTTGTTTCTAGGGATTGGGTTTAGAATGTTCAATGATCCGTGCACTGGACCTCCGAGAGAGAAGGAAGTCTGACTGTTCTATCTGGCATCATCCATGTGGTGCTAGTGTTAGATGCATGCAGAATGCAAGAGTTGTGGAATCAGCAAGGTTTCCACTAAGATTTAAGAAGGCCACAGACATCAGGCAGTGTCCCACTAAAAGAACAGATAGTGAAGCCATGAATGTGAAGCAGAGGTTCAGTGGTTCCATTTGATCCAGCTATCCCTCTGCTGTGTATCTTTCCAAAAGAATTAAGAGAATCATACAATAGTTATATATGTGCACCAAAGTTTATAGTGGCACAGTTCATAATAGCTAAAACTTGGAAGTTTATCCTTTTTTATAGCACAGTAGTACACTGTTGTGTAGGAATACCATGATTTCATTATCCATTCATTTGTTTATGGACATATAGACCACTTCCACTATATAGGTATTATGAAAGCTCCTGCTATGAAACATGAGTAACCATATATCAATGAAATATGATGTCTAATTCTTTTAGAAAGATACCTAGAAAGGAAAAAGCTGGGTCAAATGGAATTTCTAGGTTTAGTTTTTTGAGAAATCTCAATACTTATTTCCATAATGGTTGTACTAGTTTATATTCTCATGAAAAATACACAAGGGTTACTTTTTTCCTGTAGCTTCATCAGCATTTGCTGCTTATGATTTCTTGATAGCCATACTTTCTAGAGTAAGATGGAATCTCAGTTTTGTTTTAATTTATATTTCTCTAATTGTCATAGATGGTGAACTTTCTTTCATGTATTTATTATTCATCTCTACTTCCTATTCTGAGAAGTATGTATTCATTTCCATTGTCAATTTTTAAATTTTGTCTTTAATGTTAGAGAGTCTAATTTTTCTGATTTTAAAAAATATATTCTAGATTTTAGTCCTTGGTTCATGTAATGGCTGGCAAAAACGTTGCTCCCATTCTGTAGGTGTTCTTTTGACTCTGCTGATTGTTTCATTTGCTTTTCAGAAGCTTTTGCATTTGATATAATAATATTGGTCATTTCTTTACATCATTTATTGTACAATTGCGATTTTCTTTTCAGAAAGCCCATGCTTATGCCAATGTCTTAGAGCTTTACTTAATTTATCTCCCAGTAGAGTGTTTCTATTTTAATATTTATATATTTGATGCATGTTGATTCTAGTTTAGTATATGTTGAGAATTACTGGTCCAGATATGATCTTTGCATATGCTTAGCTCATTTTCCCAGCACAATTTTCTAAAAAGGCTATCTTGTCCAGGATATATTTTTGTCCCTTTTTTCAAAGATTAGATATACAAATGTATTTGGATTTTTTTCTGCATTATCTATTCTGTTTCATTGACCCACATATCTGTTTTTGTGATAGTACCATACTGTTTTTATCACCAAAACTTTATAGTATAAATTTAAGTCTGTGATTGTGATATCTCCTGCTTTGTTCTTATTTACCAGGATTGTTTTTATTATTCTGCATTTCTCCTTTGAATTTCTTGTTCTTCAATATAAATTTTAGGTTTGTTTTGTCTTATTCTCTGAGCAAGGCAATTGGTATATGGATTGGGATTGTGCTAAATCTGTAGACCAATTTTGGCAGTATGATCATTTTGACAATACAGGTCTTAACATATCCAGGAACAGAGTATATCTTTCATTTTCTAATGTCCGTTTCCATCTCCTTTCTCAGAACATCATAATTTTTATTGTAAAGATCCTTTTAGTGTCTTGGTTAGGTTAATTACTAGGTATTTAGTTTTTTTTATTATGAATGGTATTATTTCCCTAATTCCTTTCTTGGTGAGTTTATTATTGGTGTACAGGAATGCTATTGATTCTTGGGTGTTGATTTTATATCCTGCTACAGTACTAAATTTATTTATTAATTCTGGGGATCTTTTGGTGGAATTGTTTGATTCCTTTATGTAGAGGATCATGTCATCTGAAAATGGTGATAATTTGTCTTCTTCCTTTCCTACATATATCCATTCTTTTCTTTCCTTTCCTGATTGCTCTCCATAATAATTTGACTATTGTATTGAGCAGAAATAGTGATAGTGTAAATTGTGTTATCTTCCCAATATTAGAGTGATAGTTTTCAATTTTGTACCATTTAATATGATGTTCCCTATAAATAAGTCTTTATCAGACTGAGATAAAGTTCCTATCTATATTTTCATCAGAATTTTTATCTTGAGTTGATATTAGCATTCTTCAAAGGTCATTTATGCAAATATTGAAATGATTCTTTGATTTTTATCATTGCTTTTGTTTATGTGATGTATTGCATTGATTGATTTGCATCCCTGGGAAGAAGCATACTTGGTATTGAAGTATATTCTTGTGGGTGGTTTGTTGCATTGTTTCTTATTATATTATTAAGGATTTTTTCTGTCTAGGTTCAATAAAGAGATTGGCCTATAGTTTTCTTTATTTTTATCCTTCTCCTTTTTTTTGTTTTTGTTTTTGTTTTTGTTGTTACACGGGATTGAACTCAGGTCCTTGAGCTTGCAAAGCAGGACATGGAACCACTGAGCTAAATCCCCAACAGCAGACATTTTTTTTTTTTCCAATTTTGGAATCAGCGTACTGCTAGTGTCCAGGAAGGAATTTAGGGGTACTCTTTCCCATTCAATTTAATGAAAGAGTTTGGAAATTTTGGCAATAGATTTTCCTTGAAGTTCTTGTGCAATTCAATGATGAATCTATTAGGGCCTGAACTTCTGTAAGTTGGCAGGCTTTTTATTTCTGCTTCAATTTCATTGTCTGCTGTTGATTTATTCATTGTTTTCCTGGCTTTTTGATTCATTTGGCAGTTCTTGTGTGTTTAGGAATCTGTCAATTTCTTTTTTATTTCTATTAAGTTTATTGATACATTCTAGGTATTCAATAGAGTTATCATTATCATTAGGATCTTGTATCTTTACATGATGTATCTTGGATCTTATTTTTTCCCCATTCCCTTGCCCTCCCTTTAACCCCCCTCACCATTCCCTATTTACAAAGTTTGTTTCAGTGTTTTTCCTTTATTCATGTTTTTTCTTTTCCCTTCTTTGCTTTCCCCTATCCCTTCCATTTCCCATACTGCTTTAGATGTTTTCTTCCTACTTCACAATTTCAATTATATATTTTGATCCTTACTTATTATGCCTTTAGTCTTTCAAACCAAAGAAACTATTTAGTATTTGCGCATTCACTGATCTCCATCCTATTTTCTATGTGTGATATCCTGTCTTCAGATTGACTCAGTCTGTTATGGAAAATTTCAATAGAATTTTTAATCTCCTGGATTTACATTTGAATCTGTTTCATGGATTCCATTTCTTTCCTATGTTGTGCATTCATATTTTCTATTTCTTTCCTATGCTGGGCATTCATGGCTTACATCATAGTCCTAACCTCGTGTACTTTTTTGACTGTTTCTGTTCTAGAGTCTCTTGTCATGTCATTCATTCTGCTCACCATCTCTGTAATTATCTGGAAAATTATTTTTGTTTTGAATTTTTCTAGAGTCTCATTGTTCTATTTTGTTGCTTCCTGTGCTATCAGTTCAGGGTGTCCAGGTGGTTGATTATCAGACTGTAAAACTCTTTTCCCCCAGAATTTGCCTTTGGTAAGCTGGGAGTCTGTATTTGTGCTTGAGCCTTATTTGAATGTCTTCCCATTTCTATTTTTGTTGTTATCACTGTCCTTCATTTGATACTTGAATTAATACTCTGATCTTCTTGTTATAGCTTGCCTTTAGATTTTGAGTTTCTAGTGACTCTGAGCGAATCTCTTTTTCATTACACCTGGAAGGTATAGATCAATCACAACATCTTACTCCAAGTGATATAATCTGCGACACTATAGCATCAAGCACAGCTTAGAAAATGACAATTTGTGGTAGTTATTAATGTGTCACTTTTAACTGTGTGAATTAAACAAAAATTGAGGCTAGAGATCAGGACAATGGCCTTTATAAAGCCCCTGTTACTCTGTGGTTTTAATCACAGTACCAGCACAGCCTCGAGGCCAGAGCTGCATGGAGGTTTGTGTCTGGGGGAGTGGCTGCAGGCACTTGCATGGCTGACTCTTAACAGTTTGCTGCTGAGGTTGGGCAGCTGGGTTCATGTTGCAGGCATGATCCCATCAGTTTCACCTCTTACCGGTCTGCTGCCAGGTTTGGGTCTCATTGATTTCTTGATAGCAGCCATTCTTTCTGGGGTGAGGTGAAATCCCAGTGTTGTTTTCATCTGCATCTCTCGAATAACCAGTGATGTTGAGCATTTTTTCATATGTTTATTTGCTGCTTTTACTTCTTTGTTTAAGAAATGTCTGTTTATTTCATATGCCCATTTTTGAATTGGTTTTTAAATTTAGGTTCTGATTTATTTTTAGTTCTTTATATATTTTGTGTAGTAGATCTTTTTCTGAGGAGCAGTTGGTAAAAAATTTTCCCACATTATAGGTTGTGTCACCACCAAATATATTTTATGTAGTACTTTATCTTTGACTTCTTCAGAGCTTCTCGTGGTGCCTCTGATCTGGCTGTGTGCTATGAGGTATCACCTTCATCTCTTGAAACAGGTTGCAGTATGACTGATTATACTAACATATTGGTTTGAGAGTTTCTTGGTACTTCTGAAGTATACAGTACAGTTGCATTCATCATTGGGATCTTGTACCTTTACATGACAGATCTTGGTTCTCATTTTTCCCCATACCCCTGCCCTCCCTTCACCCACTGCACTCTCCCCTATTTACAAAGACTTTGTTTGCATTTTTTCCTTTTCTCATATTTTTTCTTGTCCCTTATTTTGAAATAATCTCTCAGTTATGCTTTTTACCATTTTGAGAGGCAAGTAATTTTCAAAATTATCTGCCCTGGTTTATTTGTTTTCAAAAAAAGATTCCATCCTTGACTAATCTCTTCCTGGACTCCTCTGAACTGTACTCTCAACTAGGCCTCAACTTTGACTGGTAAAGTCTTAAAAAATGACATCACTTCTAACATTTAAGGAATGACCTTACTCCCTCAAGAACATGGCTGTCACAACTCAATGCTGCCAAAATAATTTACTGTTTTTTCTTAGCCAAAGTTATGTTTTGAGGGCCCCATGTAAATTAGCATTTTAGAGCAGCTAGCAGCACTGCCCTAACAGCAAATGAAGAGGAAATGCATAATGATTGGTATGCTACCATTTATTATAATAAATATTTTCCATTGGATCTATTTCCTGGGAAAATACATGAGGAAGAAAGAGAAGGACAGGGAAAGACAAAGAAAGAGAGAAGAGGATAAAAGAGAAGGAGGAGCAGATGGCAAAGTGTTAGAAGTCCATAGAAACACAGATACACAATTTTTTCTAATTGGAAATTCAGATTACTGGATAATTTATGAAACTAAAAGGTGAAAGGCTGCTGATTGACTTTTCTACTTCTGTAGTACATGTTCTGAGTCACCTTTAACATTTACTGAAGATGTATCAACTGGCAACTATGACTCATCAACAGTGAGGCTAAAATTACAATTGCAGACAGGGATCCCATTAAATATAAATAAAGTTAATTCCTGTGATCCTGAAAATATATTATAAGACAGATAAGTATGTCTCATTTTAACCATACCAACTATAATCTTGACTAAAGTCACATGGTCCTAACACACATTATAATAAAATATACCTTAATTGTCATAGATTCTCTGATTTATTAGTTAATATTAAATTAAACATTTGATAGTTACAGATCACCTTGATAAAAATGAGCATGACTCATTACCCTCAGGTAAAATAGAAATGTTCCAATGTATAGTAAATTGGGGCCTTCATGTACTGAAACACATTATATAGGGTATATATACACATTTCAGAAAAATCAACTAAAAATACAAGAAATTGAAAGAAAGGAAGAGCCATACATCTTGATGCCAAAGCCAATTTAAAATAACACTAGTAGATCAAATAAAATATAAGAATGGGAATTCAAGAAACAGCACATCAGCCCACACTGGTGCAGTCATCACTGAACAAGTATCACCATACTGGGAAGTTGCCAAGAAACTGATGGACTGAAAAGCCACATAGCATATATTTGGGAAAGAAGGACTTTTGTCTCTTTATCCTTCCTCTGCACCAAGGACACTGCTGACTGGCAGTGGATTTTGCTGATAAACACAGAGTTGAGCAAGCAGAACTTTACTCCCTCCCAGACAGAAGAGCTGCCAGACCTTTTTAAATTTTTTGTATGTTATTCACTCTGAAGTTAGGGAATGAAGTGCAGCTGAAAGAAATGAGTGGCAATGAATGGTTTGAGAGAAATACTCAGACATGCACAGGATTTGAGCAACAACAATTAACCTGCTGGAAAGTAGATTGAAGTGGATCTGAGCAGTGCACCACCCCCACCCTGTATGACAAGTTCTCAACAGAATAGAGAAGTGCCAGTGGGAGTGAAACAGAGGAGGTTGGGCAAAGACTGAGTAGAGCCAATTGTACACATGCCAACTGCACAAGGTACTGGAAGTAGCCCTGGGCTGCTCCTGCCAGAGAGCACAGCAACTGAGGATAAAGAGTCTGGGGTGGACCAGAAAAAGACATCCAAAATGCTGCTGGCTGAAGACGAGCCCCAGCTCCCACAAGACTGAACTCATACTCAGCATTAACCCTACTACACACTTTGCAGGAGTACAGAACACACTTCTGGAACACTATCTGCCTTGGACACCTAGCACAGAACTGTGGACTCCAGAGGAATTTTATTTTTTTAATTTCCTTTTTCTTTCTTTGTTGGTTTTATTTCCTTTTTCTGTCTGTCTGTCTGTCTGTTTTGTTTAAGTTTGTACCTTTATTTTTATCTTGTTTTACTCATCTCCTTTCTCTCTTTCCTCAACTATCTCTCTTTACAGACATTCAGAAGATTAAAAAATCCATTGAATGTACACACAATAGTGTGAATGAAGTGAGGATAGAATTTTTGGTGTAGAAGACAGGATTACATTCAACAATCATGACAAAAAAGATATCTTAAAAGTTGCAAGGGACCATGAAAAGCCAATATAACAACTGTAGGAAGATGCAAAGAAAATTATTATAAGATCAAGAAAGTTGGAGATAGTTTTAAATGCCACAATGAATCTGTTCAAAGAAGTAATACCAAAAAATTTCCCAAACACAGAAAAAGAATTTGACATACGAATAAGTGATGCATATAGAACTCCAGTTAGCCATTATCAAACTAAATCTGTATCAAGACATATAATTATTAAGATCTCAGAAATACAGCACAAGAACAGAATACTAAAAGCTGTTAGAGCAAAGAAACAAATCTATAAAGAAAGCCTATTTGAATCACAGCAAACTTCTCAACAGACACCCTCAAGTTAAAGAGAGCATGGAGTGAAATATTTCAGGTTCTGAAAGAAAACAACTCTAATCGAGAAAACTCTAACTCACAAAACTATATCTAAAGTCATGACAAAAAACATCTGAACAAACTCATTCCAACCAAACCAACTCTACAAAACTTTCTGGAGGAAATTTCAGAAACAGATAAGAGATAACAAAGGTATATTTCCAAAACCTCCAATAGAATGCAGCCAATAGGCTGGGCAAGCAATTGAAAAGAGAGCAAAGACAGGGAACCACCATCAGGAAAATAATATTACAAGGACTATCCAATACATTTCAGTGATAACTATCAATGTAAATGGCCTCAACTCACCAATCAAAAGGAAAAGACTGGCAAAATGGACGAAGAAACTGGATCCAACAATATACTGTATGTAACAAACACATTTAATTAAAAATGAAATTAATAGACTGAAAGTCAAAAGATGGGAAAAAAGTACTTTATGCAAAAGGAATATGGAAATAAACAGGGAATGCTATTCTATTTGCAGACAAAGTGAATTTCAAGCCAAGATTGACAAAGAGAGACAAAGAGGGTCATACGTCCTTGCAACAGAGACAATC
>NW_022900951.1:49163981-49209245 GCF_012274545.1 Fukomys damarensis | reverse complement strand
TATATATATATATATGCCCCAAACACTAGAGTACCCAACTCTGTAAAACAAATATTAATGAACATGAAATATCAAATAAGCACTAATCCAATTGTAATGGGGACATCAATACTCCACAGTCACAAAAAGGCAGGTGAACTGATAAAATATTAACAAAGAAGTATCAGAACTAAGCCTAAAATGTGAACATATGTACTTAGTTCATGTCTACAGTGTTCCATATCACAAAATTGGAGATTCTTTTCAGCTGTACATGGAATATTCTCCAAAATGGACCACATACCAGCCCATAAATCATGCTCAAGTAAATGAAAAGAAATTGAAATTATGCTATGTATATTATTTGACCATAATGCAATGAAATTGGAAATTAACAACAAAAGAAACTACAAAAATTGCACAAGCATATAAAAATTAAATAACACCCTCATTAACAACCAGTGGGTCACAAATGACATTAAAGAAGAAATTAAACAATATACACAATTAAATGATAATTCTAATACAACATGCCACAATTTAGGAGATGCAAAGAAAGTAGTCCTAAGAGAGAAATTTATAGTGGTAAATTCTCATATCAGGAAAATAGAACAAGCTCAAATAAACAACCTGATTTTGAACCTCACACATCTAGAAAAAGAAGAAGTCAAGCCCAAACTCATATGAGGGAGGAAATTACAAATATCAGAGCAGAAATTAATGCCATTGAGATTAAGAAAGCAATAAAAAGACTCAATGAATCAGAGTTAATTCTTTAAAAGTTTAAATAAAATTTATAAGCCCTTAGCTAACCTTTTAAAGATGAAAGAAAAAGGGTAAAATCACAATGGATCCTATAGAAATACAGAATTTCATCAATACCTACTTTGAGAGCCTGTACTTGAATAAGATAAAAAACACAGAAGAAATGGACAGATTCCTAGATACATATGGATTAACAAAGCTAAATAATATTATATAAAATTCTAAAAAATCCAATATCAGCCAATGAAATTGAAAATGTAACTACAAACTTACTAACAAATAAAAGCTCAGGTCCTGAGGATTTTACTGATGAATTCTACAAGAAATTTTGAAATCTAATGCCACTATTCTTCAAACTGTTTGAAAATGAAAGTGGAGCAATACCCCAAAAAATCATTCCTGGAAGCAAATATTATTGTAATTTCAAAACCAGAGAAAGATCCAACAGAAAAAGAGAACTAGATGCAAATCTCCTTAATGAACATATACACAAAAATCCTCAATAACATACCAGCAAACAGAATTCAACAAATCATCAAAAGATTATACTCCATGACCAAGTGCAATTCATCCCATTCATGCAAGGATGGTTCAACATACACATAAATTTAATAAACTATATGAAAAGAACCAAAGACAAAAATCACGAGGTCACTTCAAGAGACACATAAAAAGCATTTGACAAAGCCCAACATCCATTCAAGTTAAAAAATACAGAAAATTGGAATAGATGGTTTTTATCTCAATCTGATAAAGGCCATTTCTGACAAACCAACAGCCAAGGTCATAGTAAATGGTCAAATTGAAAGCTTTCACTCTAAAATCAGTAATATGATAAGGAGTTCAATATCACCACACTATTCAATATAGTTATGGACATTTTAGCTAGAGTAATTAGACAAGAGAAGGAAATGAAAGCAATAAAGATAGTAAAGGAAGAATTTTAATTGTCATTATCTGTAAATGATATAATACTCTACATAGAAGACCCAAAAATCTCCACCAAAAACTTTTAAAAATTTAATAACCAAATTCAGTAGTGTAGCTTGATATAAAGTGAACACTCAAAAATCAATTGTTTTCATTTATACAAACAACAAATTCACTGAGAGAGCAATTAGTGAAAAAGCATCTTTCACAATAGCATAAAAAAACTGAAATACATAGGAATCAATCTCACAAGGAAGTAAAAGATCTTTACATTGAATATTAGCAGTACTCTGAATAAGCAGATCAAAAAGAATATCAGAAAATGAAAAGATAGCCCTTGCTTATGTGTTGGAAGTACCAACATAGTAAAAATAGCCATGCTCACAAAATTGTTATACAGAATAATTACAATATCAATCAAATTACCATTAACATACCTCACAGAACTAAAGAAACCATTCCTAAAGTTCATTTGGAATCACGAGAAACTTAGAATAGCAAAAACAATTCTGAACAACAAAAGCAAGGCAAGAGACATCATAATCCCTGACTCGAAATTATACAGAGCTACAGTGATTAAAAACAGCATGACATTGGCAGAAAACCAGACCTGAGAATGTGTGGAACAGATTAAAAGATGCAGAAATATCCTTAACAAAAAAAGGCCAGACACATTCACTGGAAAAAAGTTAGCGTCTTTAATAAGTGGTGCTGAAAAAACTGGTTTTCTACATGCCAAAGACTAAAACTAAACCGATGTTTCTAAATACGCACTAAAGTAAAATCAAATGGATCAAAGATCTTAATATTAAAATGGAAACACTAAATCTGCTGGAGGAGTGAATAGGTAAAATGCTTGAGGACATACTAGTAGGCAAAGATTTCATAAACAAAACCCTGACTACATGGGAAATGACACAAAGAATAAACAATGGGAAAGCACCCAGTGGAAGGAAGGTGGAAGGGGGAGGTCCGGCACAGCCTCTCTGAGATCCTTTCTCCCTCTGGCTTGCCTGGGCCCAATTAGTGAGGACTGGGTAGCCACCCACTCCCCTGCCTGAGCAGCCATCAGCATCCAGCATAAGGAAGGTGGAAGGCAAAGGTCTGGGACAGCCACTCCGAGATCTATTCTCCCTCTGAACTGCCTGGGCCCAATCGTTGAGGACTAGCTAGCCACACAGGGGCCCATGCAACACCCCCACACCCCCACCCCCGCTCTCAGGCCTCCCGATTTAGCCAGTAATTGGATCCACCCTGCAGAAGCATAGGTGTCCATAAAGGACATTTTTCTGAACTCCCAACTTTGAACATCCTTAAAGAAAGGGAAGAGGGAACATGGAGTAGAATTTTGTGGAGTTCAACCCTGAAGGTGGTCAGAGAACTCAATGTGGGCCTTGAAGCCTGAAATCAGTCTGAATCTCAGGAGTATGCCACCAGCTAGCTGAGATCGAAGAACTTAGTTCTGCACATGGCTGCACATGTTGTGTATTATAACAGCAGAGATATAGCCTGAAACAGGACCTTCAAATTTTTTTTTTGCTTTCTTTTGCTCATTCCACACTGCAAATTCTTTCTTTTTTCTGTCTTGTTTTTCAAACTCAGTCTCTTGCTCCACCATATTATCCCTCATCTCCCTTTCTGTTGCTGCTCCTGCCCTAACACAGATTTCTTCTTTTACCATTTTTTCTTTTTTCTTTATGTTCTTTTCTTCTCTAATTTTATCTCACTCAAGGGTCAATAGTTTCAAAGGAAAGTTAGCCCCTATTACTGGTAAGTGGTTATATTCTTGTCCTTATTCTTGCACTCTGTCTTTCCCTTTTGAATTTAACAGTTTCCTAAAGATTGTATGGTCATTCTATATCCTCTGCCTTCACTTGAAACCTTCTCCAATTCGTTTACTTATCTACTCCTCTCATACTAACTCTGTCTAAGCCCCCATCCTAAATGGTAAAGATGCCATATTGAGAGATTATTCACTGCAAACAGATTTTGGGATGCTTCTTGATTTTAATTTAATTCACATGGTTTAAAGGTGATAGATTGATGACTACCATGAATGGTCCATTTGTAAGTTTTGCTTCATCGTATTGCGTTGCTGATTATATCAATTGGGCTAAAGGATTGTGATTGATTTAATGAGTTGTCTTTTCTGATATTAAGAAAATGAGAAAGTCTATGAGTCATTATAGACTCAAAAGCTAAAGTGCAACTATATCAGGAAGCTTTAAGTAATAACCCAGATATTAAACCAAGGACAAACCAACAACAAAAATAAAAATGAAAAAACACTTAAGCAAGACACAAAGATAGACTTACAGTTCACCAATGGCAAGCAGTAGGCCAAATGAGGATGAAAAGTCTGATAGTGAACCAGCAGGACAAACTGAACCCGCAGCACAGGAAGTAACAAAATAGATCAATCAGGCTGTAGAAACATTCAAAACAGAAATAATTTCCCAGATAACCATAGAGATGGTGAACAAAATGAAAGTCATGATTCGAGACTCTAGAATAGAAACTGACAAAAAAATAGATGAGCTCAGGAACATAATAGAAATCATGAAGGCCTAGCATAAGAAAGAAATGGAAACAATGAACACCCAACATAGGAAAGAAATGGAATCCCTGAAACACATTCAAACAGATATCCAGGAGATTAAAAACTCTATTCAAAGTTTTCACACCAGGATAAAAGAATGCAAATATAGAATCTCAGATATAGAAGATAGGATTGCACTCAGTGACCATGAAAAGAGAAGTCTCTTAAAATCAGTAAGGGATCATGAGAAATTGATCCAATAACTCCTAGCTGATGCAAAGAATAACATAAGACTGATAGGAATCCATGAAGTAGCAGGAGAAAATGCAAATTACTTAAAAAAGCTGTTCACAGAATTAATGACAGAAAACTTCCCAAACAGAGGGGAAGAATTTGACATACAGATAAGTGAGGCATATAGAACTCCAACTAGCCATGATCAAAAAAAAAAAAAATCTAACCCTAGACATATAATAATCAAGATTCCAGAAACCCAAAAGAAGAACAAAATACTACAAGGAGTAAGAGAAAAGAAACAAATCACATGCAAAGAAAAGCCCATCAGAATCACAACAGAGTTTTCAAAACAAACCCTCAGGTCAAGGAGAGCCTGGACTGAGGTATTTCAAGTCCTAAAAGAAAACAACCTCCAACCTAGACTGATGTATCCTGCAAAACTCTATTTCAAAATACATGGGGATAAAACATACTTCCATGACAAAGAACACCTGAGAAACTTCATGAATACCAAACCATCACTACAAGGTATTCTAAATAATATCCTAGAAAAAAATGAAGTTCACAATACCATGAGGCCCAAAAGAGCAAATCAAATAGGAAAGGCAAGAAAATAAAAGGAGAGGTGGAAAGAGTAAAAAGAGTCAACGAAAGGACAATAACATGTCAATAATAAGTCAGTACATATCAGTTAATATCATCAATGTCAATGAACTCAGTTCACCAATCAAGAGAAATGGACTGGAAGAATGGATTACTAAGCAAAATCCCACATTGTGTTGTATACAAGAAACACACCTAGTGCAAAAAGAAGCACATAGACTGAAAGTGAAAGTATGGAAAACAATTCTCCATGTGACCAGAGGCCAGAAAAAAGCAGGGGTAGCAATCCTATTCAGAGCCAAAGTAAATTTCAAACCAATCCTGACTAAGAGAGACAAAGAAGGTCACTACATCCTTGTAAAGGGAACAATTCAAGAGGAAGAGATGACAATCATAAACATATATGCACCAAATATTAATGCCCAAAACTACATAAAATAAATATTAAGTAACATGAAAAAACAAATAAGCACTAATACAATTGTAGTGGGGGATCTAAATACCCCAATATCACAAATAGACAGATCATCTAGGCAAAAATTTCAACAACAAAATACTAGAACTGAACCAAGGTTTTGAACATATGGACTTAATAGACATCTATAGAGTGTTCCACCCACCAAAATCATTCTGTTTGGCTGCACATGGGTCATTCTCCAAGATAGAGAACATACTGGCTCATAGAACAGGTCTGAATAAATGCAAAAGAATCGATGTTATCTTGTGTATATTATCAGATCATAGTACAATCAAGCTGGAAATCAATAGCATAAGAAATTGTAGGAACTTCACAAACACATGGAAATCGAGCAACACGCTCCTGAACAATCAATGGGTAACAGAGGAAATTAAAGAAGAAATTAGATATTTTTTACAAATAAATGATAATGCCAATACAACATATAGGAATCTATGGGACACAATGAAGGCAGTTCTACATGGAAAATTCGTAGCAGTGAAGGGCCACACTAGGAAAACAGAGCGAGCTCAAATAAACAACCTAATGATGAATCTTAGACTCCTGGAAAAACAAGAGCAAGAAAAACCCAAAGCTCATACAAGAGAGGAAATTACAAAGAGTAGAGCAGAAATCAAAGCAAGAGAAACTAAGAAAATGATACAAAAAATAAATGGATGAAAGAGTTGGTTTTCTGAGAGAATAAATAAAATTGATAAACCATTAGCTAATCTTCTCAAAAAACTGAAAGAAAAGGCTCAGATCCATGCAATTAAGAATGAAAAAGGTGAAGTCACAACAGATCCAACAGAAATCCAGAGGATAGTCAATACCTACTTGGAGAACCTGTACTTAAAAAAAAATGGAAAACATAGAAGAAATGGACAGATTTCTAGATAATTATGAATTACCGAATTTGAATGAAGATAAAAACATTTTAAACACCCCAATTACAATCAGTGAAATTGAAAATGCAATTAAAACTTTACAATCAAAGAAAAGCCCAGGTCCTGATGGATTCACTGCTGAATTTTATAAGGCTTTTAGTGAAGCACTACTGCCAATACTCTTTAAACTTTTCAGTGAAATTGAAAGGGAAGTAATACTTCCAAATTCATTCCTGGAAGCAAGTATTACTTTGATTCCCAAACCAGGGAAAGACCCAATTAAAAATGACAACTACAGGCTAATCTCCTTAATGAATGTAGATGCAAAAATCCTTAATAAGTACTAGCAAACAGAATACAGAGGATCATCAAAAAGATCATACATCCTGAGCAAGTCAGATTTATTCCAGCGATGCAAGGATGGTTCAATATACATAAGTCAAATATATTAACAGAGTCAAGGACAAAAACCATATGATCCTCTGGATAGATGCAGAAAAAGCATTTGACAAATTTCAACACCCATTCATAATAAAAAAAACCTGCAAAAATTGAAATAGATGGTCTATATCTCAATTTAATAAAGGCTATCTATGAAAATCCAACAGCCAACATCATATTAAATGGCAAAAAACTGTAAACATTCACGTTAAACTCAGGAACAAGTCAAGGATGCCCACTATTACCACTAGTCTTCGATGTAGTTCTTGAGATATTTACCACCAGAATTAGACAAGAGAAAGAAATTAAAGCAATAAAGATAGGAAAGGAAGAAGTTAAACTGTCATTATTTGCTGACAATGTGATACTTTACATTGAAGATGCAAAAAACTCCACCAAAAGATTTGTAGACTTAACTGACACTTTTAGAAGAGTCGCTGGTTACAAGGTCAACACTCAAAAATCAGTAGCCTTCTTGTACCCAAATAACATACTCACTGTGAGAGAAATTAGGGAAACAATTTCTTTCACAACAGCATCCAAAAAAATGAAGTATCTAGGAATCAATCTTACAAAAGAAACAAAAGATCTCAACACTGAACACTACAGCACTCTGAAAAAAGAGATTGAAGAGGATGTAAGAAAATGGAAAGATATCCCCTGCTCCTTGGTAAGAAGAATCAACATTTTTTTTTATTGAGTTTATTGGTACATTTAGGGATACAGTACAGTTACATTCATTGTTGGGATCATGTACCTTTACATGGCAAGTCTTGATTCTCATTTTTTTCCCCTTACCTCTGCCCTCCCTTCACCCCCTCCTCCCCTCCCCATCTACAAACACTTTATTTTCATCTTTTCATTCTCTCACATTTTTTTCTTTTCCCTTTTTGTTCTTCCCCTACGTATCACACCTTCCCTACACCTTTAGCTCCTTTCCTCCCTTTTCTAAATGTCAGTAATCTTATTAGTCTCTTATGCATTGTTGCAGAATATTCACACCAGGGAAACTATTTGGTATTTACACATGTGGGACTTATTTATTTCACTTAGGAGTATATCTTCAATGCAATTCTGATTGAAATTCCAACACTATATTTCACAGACTTAGAAAAAATAATCTAAAAATTCATTTGGAATCACAAGAGACCTAGAATAGCAAAAGCCATCCTATACAGCAGAGACATGGCAGCAGGGATAACAATTCCCAATATTGTACACTATACTACAAAGCCACTGTGATAAAAACAGCATGCTACTGGCAAAGAAACAGAACTGAGGATCAATGAAACAGACTGGAAAATACAAAAACAACTCCAGATGTGCTCAGCTACCTCATCTTTGACAAAGGAGCTGACCATCCTCACAGGGTACAAGATAGTCTCTTTAATAAATGGTGTTGGAAAAACTGGATTTCAACTAGCCAAAGATTAAAACTAGACGTTTATCTTTCATGATGCACTAAACCAAAATCCAAGTGGATTAAAGATCTAATATTAAAAAAAAAAACTTGCTGGAAGATAAGCTAGGCAGAATTCTTGAGGACATTGGCATAGGAAAAGACTTTATAAACAAATCCTCAGTAGCATGGGAACTAGCAGAAAGAATCAACAACTGGTATCTCATCTTATTAAAAAGCTTCTGCACCATAAAAGAAACCATCAACAGAACTAAAAGACAACCTACAATATGGGAAACAAAATTTACCAGCTGCTCCTCAGACAAAGCACTCTTATCTAGAATATATAAAGAACTCAAAACAATCAGCCACCCCCAAATATAAAGACCTGATTCAAAAATGGGCATCTGAAATGAACAGACATTTCTCAGACAAAAAAAAAGCAGCAAGTAAATATGAAAAAATATCCCACATCACTGGTCATTCGAGAGATGCAGATGAAAACACTCAGTTTCCACCTCACCCACAAAGAATGGCTGCTATCAAGAAATCGACCAATAACAAATGTTGGTGGGGTTGTGGGGATAAAGGAACCCTTCTCCATTGTTGGTGGGAATGCAGCCTGGTGCAACCACTATGGAAATCAATATGGAGTTACCTCAAAGAACTGGGACTAGAGGTTCCATTTGACCTAGCCATCCCTCTGCTGGGTATTTTTCCAAATTATTAAAAGAATCATATCACAGTGATATATGTACACCTATGTTTGTAGCGGCACAGTTTGTAATAGGTAAAACTTGGAAACAGACCATTTGCCCATCAGTGGGGGACTGGGTAAGGAAGATGTGGTTTTTCTGTTAAATTGAATACTATTCAGCTTTAAAGAGTGAGAAATTAGATTCATTCATAGGAAAATGGATACATATTGAGGAGATACTCCTAAGTGAAATAAATAAGTCACACCTGTGTAAATACCGAATAGTTTCTCTGGTGTGAATAAACTATAATAGTACATAAGATCCTAATGATATAATAGACAATGTGCAATAGGAAGAAAAGGGGTAAAGGTGTAGGGAAAGTGGGAAAGGTAGGGAAAAGGCAATAAGGGAAAAAATTATGAGAATATGAAAAAATGGAAATAAAGTGTTTTTAAATGGGGAGGATAGTTGGGGTGAAGGGAGGACAGGGACAAGGAGAAAAAATGAGAACCAAGACCTGTCATGGAAAGGTACAAGATCCCAATGATGTATGTAACTGTACTGTATACCTAAAATGTACCAGTAAACTCAGTGAGAGAAAAAAAGAAATCACCAACAGAGTGAAAAAACAATCCACACAGTGGGAAAAAAATTTGCCAGTGCTTCCTCAAAGGACTAGTACTGAGAACATATACAGAATTGAAAAATATCAGGTTCCCCAAGTTTAAAGACCCAATGCAAAAATGAGAATTGAGCTTAACACAAAATTGTCAGATAAAGAAGTAGAAATAGAAAATAAATAGACTAAAAAATGTTCAACATCACTTGTCATTCAAGAGATGCAAATTAAAACAACAATGATATTCCATCTGACTCCAGAAAGAATGGCTATTGTCAAGAAATCAACCAACAGCAAATACTGGCAAGGCTGTAAGGAAAAAGGAACCCTTCTCTACTGTTATTGAGAGTTTAGTCTTGTTCAAATACTGTGGAAATCAGTATGAAGATTCCAAAAAAATTTAGGATTAGACGTCCCATTTGATCTAGCTATTCTCTTTCTGGGTATCTTTCCCCCAAAATTAAAATAATCATAAAACAGTGATATATGTTTACCCATGTTTATAGCAGCATAGTTTATAATAGCTTAATCTTGGAAACAACTCAGATGTCCATCAACCTATGAATGAATAAAAAAGATGAATTTTTTATATATTTAGTAGTGTACTATTCAGCCATAAAGAAGGATAAAACTGAGATTTCATTTTATTTTGAGTGTTTACTCAAGTGAAATAAATTCAACACGTGTAAATATTGCATGGTCTGTATAGTGTGAGAAACAAAGTGTAAATAAGGCCCAAAATGTGTAGTAGATATTGTGAAACAGGAAGAAATTTTCAAAATTATGCTGAGTGTGAGATACTTTGTTAGTAATTAAAATGTTTTATGCTAAAATGGGTATAATATTACTATAAAATATGCTAGAGTTAGATTAACAAATTAAAATGCATTATTTTAATATCATGGTGTACAATGTATTTACCTTGCTATTCTTTAGTTTTTGTTATGAAACTATTTTTCATAGAGTGGCTTTTTATAATTTCTTTATTAATATCTACTTGTATTACATTAAAATATAAATTCAAATAATTAAAAAGAACTATGCTAATGATTGTTCAAGTCTTTAGAGACCAAAATTCTGCTCTTAGTTTAGAAATTTATTCCATTAGTTTCCTATTACTGCTATTAAAATTTAGCATAATCTTGGAAGCTTAAACAATTTGTGGTAACACATTTGCAGTTCTGGAGGTCCAAAGTCAAAATAAATTTTTGGATTGTAAAACAAATTTTGACATCACCACTCTGGCTCTAGATGTAATAAATAGAACATGTTCCTTTAACTTTTCCAGCTTCTAAAGCTCCACTCCTTGAATTATTGGGCCCCTTGCCTCTTCCTTCATCTCTAAAGTTAGCAATGTAGCAATTAATTCACCATTACATTGCTTAATGCTTCAGTAGTTAAATATCCTCTGCCTCCCTCTTATAAAAACAGGTATATAACAGGTATATAACAATTAGGATATATCTGTATCTTCCCCTGTTAAGACTCTTAGTGTGTTCTATAAAGCCTTTCTTTTCACATAAGTCAGTACTGAGAAGCTCCAGGAATTAGGATCTGGCTATCTTTGGAGGGCTATTTTTTTTCCAGCTTTAATTGAGTTTATTGGTACATTTTAGGGATACAGTACAGTTACATTCATTGTTGGGATCTTGTACCTCTACATGAAACGTCTTGATTCTCATTTTTTCCCCTTACCCCTGCCCTCCCTTCAAGGAGGGCTATTTTTTAGCCTACCAAATATGTCATATGAGGAGTATTTAGTATAGATTGTATGAACTGGCAAAATGAATTCTGACAGGTATATGTATAAAATGAATTATCTATTTCTATAACTCTTAAGGGTCAAGTATTTGGAATTATGAAACTAAAAGAGAAATTGAAGGAAAGTGGTAAAGCCTGGAAGCAAATCACAGCCTCTCCAGGACTGAGCTATTCCAGGAATAAGAAGTCATAGAGCCACTACACTTCTAGATTTCTGGGGTCTCTTTATCATAGTAACTGGTTGGGAGAGAGCCTCAAGAGACAGTGATGGAGAGAGAATTGGCTAGCAATGTACTCCTTGTGAAGTTTAAGCACTGCTGAGCTCAGGATAGGAAGGACATGGTGGTTCCACCATATGTGATAAGAAGTCAGGTTGGTTGCATGTGGTTTGCTAAAAGGGTTAGGTTTGACAGTCCTGATATTAAGTCTAGCAGATGACTTGACAGTTCCACTGCTACCACCACTGCCTATTTACAGTACAGAGCTTGATGGTTGTTTACTTTCCCCATCTACATATATGATCAGAGATATGTCTTGGATGGTCCCCACATCAAGGGCTATATGGACAGAGGTGCCTCTGAAACAAGGGAGTGCTCTGCACAAGTCCACAGTCCATATGGCATTATGGAGACAACAGTAATTTGTGGCACATAGATGCACACAAAAACTAAGTGCAGCTGAAACAACAAAACCCTAAAGCAGACATCGCACCATTGGTGGTAATACAGGAAAGCTGGAGCAGGACTCAGTACACACACACACACACACACACACACACACAAGCACACACAAAGAAAATTGGTGTGGACACAAATTAGTTCCTAGTTTTAACTTATTATCCCTCCCTTATATATGGTCGAATGCCAGATTTGTAGGCCCTGGAAAGAAACCACTTGCCCAGACATGCAGAGTAATTTTTAGACTTGTTTATCTTTTTCTATATTTTTTTGTGATTTCTCTTTGTTTATTTTCCTTTCTTTTGTGTTTTACTTTGTTTTCCTTATTTGTGTTTTTTAAATTTGTTTTATTTACCTATTAATATTTTAAAATTTTTATTTGGATTCTTTATCTCATTTTTCTCCACATTTTCCTTTTCTATCTTTTTCAAATTTTATTTCTTTCAACTTTACCTTTCAATACCTCCTCAATTATTATTATTCCTATTAAGCTTTATTAACTTTTAGATATTTAGTCTATTCTATAATTACTGAATTCTTTTCTATTGTTGATAGTGTTATAGTTGTTGCATTGACTGAATTGTCTCAGTGCAGGAGACCACTGGGTGACCTGTGTGTGTATTCATGGAGTTCTTAGGAAGGCCTTGACAGCAAGAGATCAAAGGTGCTCTCCCAACAACGTGCACTTGCAGTGTCCCAGTCTCCACCTGCTCCTTGTAGATAAGGAAATAATGTCTCCCTGAGTATGTTTATTCAGAAGTATGCTTGCCATAACTGGGCTTCAGAAACAGCATTTACTCTTGCCATGTATACCCTCTGTAGAGTTTTAACTTCTGTAATGATTAACATAGCCTGTGACTAGTGACATGTAACAGCTCACTGTGTAGGATATAAAAAGAGGAACAAATAAAGATCTGGGTCTTTGCTCCTCAAAGCTCTGACCCCCTGTGCCTCCACTATATTGTGTCTGTCCTTTCTCCCTCAGAGACCCATGACAGCTGGTGCTGGAACTTGGGGCTCCAAAGACAAGAAAGCTAATTGAAAGAGGATTGGATTTTGCCTTGTGAGATGTCAGAGGGGGACTTACCCTATTGTGAGTAATAGGGGATTTTAATTGTTATAACAGGGTTATGGGAAAACTTCATGGTAAAAACACTGCTTTTGTTATGCTGTTGCATTATTTATTGAAAGAAAATGGAGCATGGGTTTCTCGAATTGCAGCTTGTTTAGTATAAAACTCTTGGTTCTCTGACTCTGATCTCTTGATGTAAATGTTAGGATGAGAGTAAAACAAAATGTTAAAAAAGCTCTTAATCAGGGTGAGAATATCCCTGTGGATTTCTGGCCAATATGGGCTTTAGTTCCAGCAATCTTGGAGCCACTGCAAGAAAGTGAGAGTAAAACAAAACAGTACATTCATCAAGCTGTGAGGCTTCTTTGAATGAATATGAATTAATGATGACACTTTAGAAAGTGCTAAGGCTGAAGGACAGAAGATTTTTTTCTGTGTGGGGGAAAAAATTTAGATAAGATGGATCCCCCTGCTCCTCCTCCCCCTCCCATTCCTTCTACAATTCCCTCTGTGCCTGAAGTGCCTCTTATTGAATTGGAGGAGGAGGGAAACAGGGCCTGTTCATTACATTCAGAAGCAGTTTCACAACCTCAACCACCTATGCTTTTGTCAATGGAGAAAATGAGATTTGCTTGGCTTTTCCTATTTTATATAATCAACAACCCCCCACATAAGAGACTGGATTTCCAACTTGTTAAAGAGTTTTAAAAGGCTACCTCAATGTATGGGCAGACTGAGCCTTTCACATTGGAACTACTAAGGGAGTGGGCTTCCTCCATGCATTGGATGACGCATCATTGGAGTATGGTGTCTCGACCTTGTCTTGGGCCAAATAATTATTTACAGTTTAAAATATGGTTGACTGAAGGGGCTCATATTCAAGCTCAGATGAATGATGTGGCAGGTTCCCCTGTAGACTTAGTTACTTTTGATATGCTAACACTCCAGGTTCTTACCAGGATTTAAATATGCAGATGAAGATACCACAGGGAGCAATTGCACAGATTAGAGAGGTGAATTTAAAAGCATGGGAAAATTTAACACCGCCAGACAAAGTTGGTCAAAGTTATGTAAAAATATTTCAGGGACCTTCTGAACCTTACCCAGATTTTATTGAAAAAACTACACAGTCTATACATAGACAAGTGAGCTATCCACCCGCTGCTGAGGCTTTGTTGCAACAATTTGATTTTGAAAATGCAAATGCAGATTGTCAGGATGCAATTTGCTCACACAGGGACGAAGGAAATGTCTTTGATTACATTAAGTTGTGCAGTAATATTTGTACACATTCTCATAAAGCTCACATTTTGGCTACCTCTATGGCTGCTATGCAGGTGAAAATATGCCACAACAATAGGGGGCATGTTTTAATGGTGGGAAGGCTGGTCATCATCAAAAGGACTGCCGTAGTACTATAAAACAGACCCAAGAATCCTCTGACATAAAAGAAATACGTAAGCCTGGTCTGTGTCCCCTCTACAAAAAAGGATACCATAGGCAAAAGAGTATTACTCTAAATTTGATGCACAGAGGAACTCACTTGAATCAAATCAGGGAAATGGGATGCGGGGCCAGCCTCATCGTGATAAACAACGGAGCGTGGACTGCACAATTCAGGCCCTCGCTGTCAACAGTGTTGCTACCGCCCCTCAGTTTTATCACTCAGTCCCGCCACTAGAGGGAGTGCAGCAGGAGGTTTAACAGTTCCATACATAAATCCAAAACAAGGTAGAAGTCCCTACCAGAGTTTTTGGCCCTCTGCCAGAGTCAACAGTGGGACTCATTTTGGGGCGTTCCAACTTAAATATGAAAGTGGTTCAAGTTGTTCCTGATGTGATAGATTCAGATGAAATTCCGGTGAAATTCAAATAGTGATAGAAACCTGTGTTCCTTGGACATTATATTCTGGGGACAAAATTGCTCAGTTTCTTCTACTTCCTTTTTGTCCTATAGGATCTTCCACAGTAGAAAGGAAAGGAGGATTCTCTAGTAAAGATTTTTAAAAATGGGCAATTGAGCTACTCAAATGCAACAAAATGATTGGCCTCATGGATATTTTGATGCAAGGAAAGAAATTCACAGGAATAGTCGATTCAGGAGCAGATGTGACTGTGATTTGTAAACAACAGTGGCCTGATGCTCGACTTCTTGAATTTCCACACTCTATGCTAGAGGGAGTCGGTCATGTTCAACAAAGAAAAGTTTTTCAAAGTGCCAAAATCCTTAAATGCATGGGCCCTGATGGCCAGCAAGGCACAATAAAGCCAATGGTGATCTCTGTCCCAGTTAATTTATGGGGCAGAGACATTCTTTAACAATGGGGTACCAGTTTGATCATCCCTTCTAATTATTCTGTTCAGGCATCATAAGGGTGCACCATATGGGATATACACCAGGAAAAGCCCTGGGAAAAATAAATATGGTAATATATAACCAATTATTGTCATAAAAATGATAGAAAAGGTTTGGAGTGTTATTTTTAGGAGGGGACACTGCTCAAATTAATCCAATTCCTCTGCAATGGATTTCTAATGAGCCTGTCTAGATCAAAGAGTGGACCCTGAAAAAAGATTGGAGGTTCTACACTCCTTAGAACAAAAAAAATTAAAGTTGAGACATATTGAGCCTTCTTTTTCATTGGAATTCTCCTGTATTTCTAATACAGAAAAAAAAATCCGGTAAATGGAGGATGCTTACTGATCTCTGAAAAATAAATACAAAGATCCAGCCAATGGGGGCCTTACAACCTGGTCTTCCATGCCCTACTATGATACCTTAAGAATGGGAAGTAATTATTATAGATCTTCAGGTTTGTTTTTATACTATTCTTTTACATTCTAAAGATTGTGAATGCTTTGTTTTTACTATTCCCTCTATCAACCAGGTTGCTCCTGCTCAAAGATATCAATGGAAAGTTCTACTTTAAGGAATGTTAAATTCACCCACCATGTGTCAGTACTATGTTGGAAAAGTTATAAAACATGTTCATGAATGATTTCCTTTTGCTAATGTCATTCACTATATAGATGATATTCTTTTAGCAACTTCTTCACAGGAATTGGAGAATGCTTTTATAGTTTTGCAACAACACCTTTCTGAGCATGTTTTGTTTATTGCACCAGGTAAGATCCAAACTATTCCGGCTTACAAATATTTGGGATATTGCTTAGATAGAAAAACAGTAAAAGCTCAGAGTTTTCAAATCCAAAGAGAGACTCAAAATGTTAAATGATTTTTAAAAATTCCTGGTGGACATAAATTGAGTCCATCTGATTATTGGTATTCCCACTTACTAACACATTTGTTTAGCACTCTACAGGGAGATTCTGCCTTAGCCCATGAGATCTGTCTTCTGAAGCTGAGACAGAACTTCAATTCATGGAATAATGCCTTCAAAACACTTTTGTCTCCCACATCGATCTTCCTTTACCCATATCATTACTCATTTTTGCTACTCCTTATTTGCCCACAGGTATTATTGCACAGCAGGATTCTCTTGTCAGATGGGTCCACCTCTGACATAATCCTTCAAAATCTCTAACTCCATGTTTAGAGTTGATAAGCTATCTTATCTTTCAAGGTTGACGTAGGATCTGCCAACTGAGAAGATTTGATCTGAATGTTATTATTTTTCCCATTGCTCCTGATTTATTTTAAAAATATTTAGAAAATAGCATGGAAGCACAAGCTGAATTAACAGAGTATATAGAATACATCACGTGCCATTACCAAGCTGGCAGGTTATGGGAATTTTTAAAACAAACATGCTGGGTTGTGGCCAACCTGGCCTGAGATGATCCTATACCCACTGCCAGTATCTATTTTACTGATGATTCAAAAGTTAAGGTTGCTGCCATATGGAGTCAATCCTGGTCTAAAGCATTACAGTTTTCCTGTTTCTCCTCAACAAAATGAGTTATATGCCTTGATTTATCTTTTACAAAAGGTTATATGTCCAATGAATAGTTTCTATTTCTAAATATATTGTTCATATGTTAAAAACTATAGAAACTACACATATCAAACATACCACAAAATCAAACATAATTTGTGATAAATTCCTTCAATTAAAACCTTGGTTCAAACACGTACTCATCTTATTTTCATAACTCAAATTAAAGCGCATTCTAACGTGCCTGGTCCTTTAGTTCATGGAAATAATCTGACAGATAAATTGACAAGGGTATTATGGATTGACTCTCCTAAACAAGAACTTACACAATTCCACAATAATGCCTCCAATTTATACCAACAATGGATTTTTACCATATATCCGGCATGTAAAATAGTTAAAAATTGTTCTGTGTGCAAACCTTTACATACTATAGAGGGTCCCTCAGGTGTAAATCCTCAAGGACTTCACTCTAATCTTTGCCAAATGGTTGTTACTCATGTTCCATCTTTGGGACAGTATGCTTATGTACATGTTTGTGTTGACACTAATTCATGCTTTATGTGGGTGACTCCATGCTCTGGTAAAAAGTTTTCTAACATTATTCAACATTTACTGGAAAGTTTTTCTGTGATGGGTGTCCCATCCAAGATAAAAACAGATAATGCTCCATCTTATGTTATCAAAAGGCTTTGACTTTTCTCTTTTGATTGGAATATAGAACATTTGCATACCACATAATCCACGGGGATAGGCTATGGTTGAATGGGCTCATCGAACATTAAAATTACAACTCCAAAAATGTCATATTAAAGAAGGGGGAACAGCAAATAGAGCTCACTTAACAATTACACTCTTTACTCTCAAATTTTAAAATTTGATCCAAGGTGATATTCTCCCTTGAGGGGAAAAACATGTCTCCCCACAACACAAGAGAAATAAAGGCCCACCCTTTATAAAGATATAGGTAATCAAAGGAAATCAGGTATACTAAATGCCTCTGGTAGAGGCTATGGTTGTGTTGTTGCAGATGGATCCAGCAAGCAATTATGACTTCCTCTTTGGAAGATCAAACTCGAATGTACCAAGTATTGGGGTGCTGGAACCCTTGGGACTGAAGATGCCTCTACCAATCCTGGAGAATCATCCCCTACCCCTGGTTCAGGAGATGGTGACCATACAGCTGAAAAATAAGAGGAAATGAAGATGTGCTCCAACAATTAATCCACCAACCTGGGGACAAACAAAACATCTGATACAACATGCCACACATGTACTGCAAAGAACAAAATCTATTAATACCCTTGAAAATTTGTTCTTGGTTATGATGGCTGTCATGGTCTGTGCTTTTGTGGAGAGTGCCAATAGCAATCATTCTTTTATTTATTAGGCTTTCAGTCCTAACCCACCATAGCTGCAGGCTTTTGATTGGACTGAAAATGCTCCATTGGTTTATATTAATGATACCATTCATACCCTGGCTTCATGGGGGAATGGACTTTCAGAACACCCAAATGAGGAAGGCCAACAACTAAACTTTTCTTTGGGGTATGAGGCTCTGCCTTTGTGCTTGGGAGCCGAATCTGCATGTTTGAGAACACACAAACAGTTCTGGGCATACATTCCTCCAGCGAAAAAGGAAACAATAATTTGATGGAACTGAATTCAGGGCTAACATTCTTGGAAAATGAAGAAAATACCACTGAGTCTTGGGGGAAGGGAATAGACCCAGAATTTCCAACAATTTCATATAAACATTTTCTAACCTGTACAATGGACTAGGTGTCATGTATCTCATGGAAAAATCATATACTTAAATAATCATACTGTGGTTGATTGGGGACCTCATGGTAAATTTCTAAGCAATTGTTCTGATGATGTCTATAAGACTGTTTATGATTGTATTACTGAGATAGTCTGGAATGGTACATGGCAGGGTGGACAACTTTCTGTATTTCATAAATATCAAGGACTAATGGCTTGGCAAGAGGGAGGGCTAGCACCTCCCACAACCAAGATGCTCGACAAGGAAGGAGTTCCACAAGGTCCAGAACAATGGGAACTGTGGAAATTGCTATTAGTGACTAAAAAAATGTCAACCTGGAAAGGCCATTTTTCAGGATCAATATATTCTATACATGATTACTGGTTTACTTATAATAGTTCCATTTATTTGGCAGAATGTGTTGTTACCTGTTTTTCTCACTGTGGGGGAATTACAATTTAATGAGACTTTAAGAAGTACTGAATGTCATGGTGCAAACTATACAGCCCAAATATTAATTTGACCCAAAAGAATATTTTGATTTTAAAAGCTAGAAAACACATTTGGCTTCCCATAAATTTACTCAGCCATGGGAAGAAAATCCTATGTCAGGATTAATAATTAAAGTTGTGTGAAAATTGCTAAGAAGAAATAAGTGATTTATTAAATGGATTGTTGCTACTATCATAGAACTTATTGCCATTGCCACAATGGCTGCTGTAGTGAGCATTGCACTCCAAACTGCCATTGAAACATATGACTATGTACAGAATTGGACAAAATTCTCATAAATTGCAGTCAACACAAACTCAAATTGACCAAAAATTGGAAACTAAAGTTATGGAATTACAACAAAGCATCAAATGGCTGGAAGATCATTTGGTCAATCTGCAAAAACAACTCATGCTAAAATGTGATTAGAATATTACCAATTATTGTGTGGTACCACATAAATATAATGAAACTCAATATACATATTATTCCATCAAATATCATTTACAAGGTATTAGAGGAAATATTAGCTTAGATATAAGTACTCTTCAGAGGGAAATCTTTGACACATTTGATAAAAGCTGCCCTCTATTACATTAGAGGGATCGGAAAAAGGTTTAGCTGAGGAGCTACAGGATCTTGATCCCAGAGGCTTTGTTCAAAGTTTAACACATACTATTGAAAGTTCATTTGTGATATTGATGATTGTTTGTATTATTGTTCTTATAGGATACTTATGCCTGTGAAGAAAAGTGATAATTTGATTAAACAATCCACTCAAGCTATGCTTGCACTACATTTGAAAAAAGAAAAGGAGGAGATGATGTAATTGTCTCAGTGCAGGTGACTGCTGGGTGACCTGTGTGTATTCACAGAGTTGTTAGGAAGGCCTGACAGCAAGAGATCAAAGGTGATCTCCCAACATGCACTTGCAGTGTCCCATGCTCTCTCTGCTCCTTGTAGATAAGGAAGGAATGTCTCCCTGAGTGTGTTTATTCAGAGGTATGCTTGCCATAGCTTGGCTACAGAAACAAAATTTACTATTGCCATGTATAACCTTTGTAATGTTTTAACTTCTGTAATGATTAACATAGCCTGTGACTAGGGACATGTAGCAGCTCACTGTGTAGGATATAAAAAGAGGAACAAATAAAGATCTGGGTCTTTGCTCCTTGATGCTCTGACCCCATGTGCCTCCACTATGTTGTGTCTGTCTTTTCTTAGTAAGTCTCTCTCCCTCAGAGACCCTCGACATTACATTTTGTAGATATTTATTTACTCTGTGTAAATATTTGGTTTGTATTTACACTGTTATTGCAGATCTATTTTATTTTGCTCAAAGTGGTATACTTGTACGATGTATTGGTTCTTACAGTATGTCATTACATAGTTTGTCTTTCATTCTGTTATTGCTGATTTCTTTTCTCTTGCTAGTGCTGTCATAGTTATTGTTGTTAAATTATTTTTACTCTATTACAGTATCTGGTTTGCCTTTGTGTCATCAACATTATCTTTCTGTGCTGCCTCTTCTTTGCGTGGTGCCAGAGACCAAGTCTCCCAATGAAGGTTGAAAACCAAGAAGACCCTCAAATATTACACTGAGTAGGTTGAAGAGGTGTGTATATTAGTTGCTTTCTCAAGAGTGAGACAAAATACCTGACACTCACAAATTAAAGGAAGAGACCTTTATTTTTATTTTGGCTCATGCCGTAATACACAGTCAGCTGGCTCCATGGCAGGAAGAATATGTTGTAGGGGTCTGCAACAGAGGATAGCTGTTCATATCATGGTGGCCAGGCAATAGAAAATGAAATGGGGAGCCAGGGAAGAAGATACTCCCTTCCAGGTCATTCACCTACTGATCCATCTCCTCTGATTAGGCCCCAACTCCTAATAGCACATCAAATATGAGCCTATCAGTGCACTAATCTACTGAATAGTATAGCACTTTCATCACCTAATCATATTCTAAGCACATAAAAATTAGCAGTGGACAATCAAGATCTAAGCCATAATAGTTATAATACAAGGACACATCACACAGACATAGATAATTAAAGAGATCCACATAGCAGTAACAGAGTTTTTCTACATTAATTGATCTTCAAATTGCAGCAGGACAATAAAAATACAAGAAATCAAGACAACAAGATGCTTCCAAAAAATCTTAATCCCCTCAAAACTGATTTCACAGACAGTGAAGTTGTGGAGGTTACAGACAAAGAATTCAGAAATCATATGGTCAAAATGTTTGAAGAGTTCGAAGAAGAAACACATAAGCAAATTCATAAAATGTTTATCAAACTTAAAAATTTTATTGAACAGATATTGAGTATGACTAGTAAAATATTCTACAAACTTAAAAAAACAAAAATAAACTAATCAAGTAAAAGAAGGCAATACAAGACATAAATCACTAATATAGTGAAGAATTAGAAATTATGAAAAGAAAGCAAGAAGCATCACAAGACAGATGAATTCAATAGAAAGTATTATGGGAAAATTCAACAAATATGAGAACAGACCCTCAGAAATTGAAAACAAAGTAAATATGGTATGGCATAAATTCAATCACGGCCCTAAAACACAAGACACAATGCCAGCTGGATTCAATAGCTAAAAGATGCCTCAAAAAGCATCATCATTGTAGGAAAAAGGAAAAATTAGATTACCTTAAAAACAAAAATTAATTTACTACAACCTTAGCAGAAAACTTTTTAGATAAAAAAATATATACAAATACAGGAGGCTTATTGAACTGCAAATTGACACGAACAGAAAACAATCTTGTCATGGAACATCAACAAAATTCCTCAATTCTCCTTATTTTTCAGTGTTGACTTTGTATCCAGTTATACTACTGAATTTGCCCGTTAAAATTAGAAGTTATGGTCAGGTTTTTGGAGTCTTCCAGGTACAGAATCATGTCATCTGCAAATAATGTTGATTTAACTTCTTTTCCTATCTTTATTCTTTTTCTTGTCTAATTTCTCATTTAATGTTTCCAGAACTATGTTGAATAGGAGTGGTAATAGTGGACATCTTTGTCTTGTTTCTGATTTTAATGTCAAAGCTTTCAATTTTTGACTGTTTAGTATGGTGTTGGCTACTGGTTTGTCATAGATGGCTTTTATCACATTGAGGTAAAGATCATCTATTCCAATTTTCTGTAGGGTTTTTGTCATGATTGGGGGATGTTGGACTTTGTCAAATACTTTTTCTGCATTTCTTGAGTTGATTGTGTGATTTTTATCTTTGGCTCTATTGATAAAGTGCATTATATTTATTGATTTGCATATGTTGACTTGTTGAACCATCCCTGCATCTCTGAGATGAATCCTATTTGGTCAAGGTCTATTATCTGACTTTACATAATCAACAAACTCACTGAAAAATAAATTAGGGAAATAACATTTCTCACAATAGCATAAAAAATGAAATACTTGGGAATAAATCCAACAAAGAAAGTTAAAAACCTATGCAAAGAAAATTATAAGCCAGGGATTCAGCTCAGTGGTTCTGCTGCCTACCTCACAAGCGTAAGGTACCGAGTTTGATCCCTAGTACAAAAAAAAAAAGTAAAATTACAGTACTCTCAAAAAGGAGATAGAAGAGTATATCAGAAGATGGAAAGATATCCTTTGCTTTTGTGTAAGAAGAACAAAAACAATGAAAATGGCAATACTCTCAAAATTGTTATAGATATTTAATGTAATCCCAATCAAATTACCATTAGCATACCTCACAGAACAAGAGAAAACATTATTAAAATTCATTTGGAACAAGAAGAAACCTAGAATAGCAAAAACAATTCTGGGCAACAAAGGCAAGGAAGGGGGCCTCAAAATCCCTGACTTGAAATTACACTACAGAGCTGCCATAATAAAAAAGAGCATGTTACTGGAAAAGAAGAAGAAGAAAAAAAAAAAAGACCTGAGGATCAATGGAATAGACTGTAAGAGGAACAAGCAGCACCAAACAAGCTCAGCCACTTTATCCTTGACAAATGGGCCAAACACATTCACTGGAGGAAAGATAACTTCTTTAATAAATGGTGCTGGAAAAAATTGGCTTTCTACACACCAAAGACTAAAAGTAGACCCATATCTCTAGTCATGCACTACATTAAAATGGACCAAAGATCTAAATATTAAAACAGAAACACTGAATCTGAAGAAGAGAAAATAATACTCTTGAGGGCATAGGGGTAGGCAAAGATTTCATGAACAAAATGCAAACTGCATGGGAAATAGTGTAAAGAGTCAACAATAGGGATCTTATCCTATTAAAGAGTTTTTGCACCACAAAAGAAATCACCAACAGAGTGAAGAGACAGTCCATAGAGTCGGAAAAAATTTTAGTCATAGTCCCCCTGATAAAAGACTAATATCTAGAACATAAAAAAGTTGAAAAAAATCAGATACCCAAAATTTAAAGACCCAATCCAAAAATGGGCATCTAAAAAGAATAGACACTTCTCAGATGGAGGAGTAGAAATGACAAACAAATATATGAAAAAAGTTCAACATCACTGGTCTTTCAAGAGATGCAAATTAAAACAATACTGAGATACCATTTCACTCCAGAAAGAATGGCTAACACCAATAAAGAAATCAAGAATGAATGTGGAAGTGTGGGGAAAAATAATCCAGCTGTACTGTTGGTGGCAGTGTTTATTAGTGCAACCAGTGTGGAAATCAGGGTAAAAATTCCTAAAACATTTCTGATTAGAGGTCCCATTTGACTCAAGTATTCGTCTGCTGACATCTTTCAGAATTAAAATCTTCATACCACAGTGATATAAGCATACCCATGTTTATAGCAACATAGTGTGTAATAGCTAAATATTGGAAACAACCCAAATGCCTATTAACCCTAGGAGTGGATTAAAAAAAAAGACTTTTTTTTTATAAAATGGAGTACTACTCAGCCATAAAGAAAGATAAACTTGAGATATATAAAACTAAATGTATGCAACTTGAGACTATACTCTTAAGTAAAATAAATGAGACATGCATGTGTAAACATCACACTGTCTCTCTGGTGTGAGAAAGGGTAAATAAGGGAAAAATGTATAGTAGGTAATATGAAATAGGAAGAAATTGTTCAAAAGGAAAGAGAAACTGAAGTGGGAGGGTGGAAAAGGAAGCAAAAATGGAAAAATGGAAAAAGAAGAAAAAAAACAGCACGCTTTTGTAAATAAGTGGAGGGGGATCTCCACCCTGATTTCCACAGCAGTTGCTCCAATCTACTTTCCTACCAACAGTGGAGATGGGTTCCTTTTCCCCACATCCCCACCAGCATGTGTTGTTGACTGATTTCTTGATATTAGCAGTACTTTCTAGTGTAAAGTGGTATCTCAGTGTTGTTTTAATTTGCATCTCTTAAAGGACCAGTGATGTTGAGTATTTGTTTTTATTTATAGGGTTGAACAGAGGGGAGGGAATGGGAGAAAAAGAGGAATCAAAAATACTGTAAAAATTCCCTTTGTTGAATGTGATTGTTATGTATATCTAAATTGCACCAATAAAATTAACAAAAAAGCAAAATTCAGTAATTCAACAAAGGTGCAGAATAAAGTGTCTAGAAATAAACAAGTTACTTATGGAGGCAAAATAATCAGAATTACAGCAAACTTCTTAACACAAACCTTAAAAGCCCAGACAGTTTATAGTAAAGTTTTTCAGGCTCAAAAGAAAAGAATTGACAATGTAGACTTTTATATACTGCAAAATTAGCCTTCAAATTTGAAGGAGAATTTACAATGAAATCTTAAAGCAATAAATAACCACTAAACCAACATTGTAAACAAAGTTCAAAGGAATTGCACACAAAGAGAAGTGGATCATCACACCAGAAACCCTATTAGAAAGGGTAAATATAACTAGGAGAGTATTTAAACAAAAAAATAGAGGAATCCATTGGGAAAATTAGACAGTGACATGGTTCAGTAAATTTAAAATAATAATTTCCCATGGCTATGGTCTTACCTCCCAAACTAGATGACATAGACTGGAAGACTGGATCAAAATATCATAATACATCCATATTTTGTATAGAAGACATTCATCTGATTCAAAGGGAAGCTCATAGTGTAAAGGTGAAAGGATGGAAAATAATAAGCCATTCAAATAGCGTAAAAGCAAGCAGAAGTAGCTATCATATTTTCAGACTTATCTGAAGAGACAAATATGGTTATTACTTTAAATATCTATATTCCAATAAATTGGAGAACATAGAAGAAATGGAGAAATGCCTAGATATTACCAAAACTGAACTAATAAGATATTTTAAAACCCTGGATAAACTAAACTCTACTGACAAAAAAAACCATGGACCTCTAGGTTTTATCACAGAATTCTACTAGTATTTAGGGAAGATATAATGCCAATACTTCTTTAACTCTTCAATTAAACTGAAGGGAAAAAGTCCGTTCAAACTCATTTCTGGAAGCTAGCACTACCTTGATTTCAAAACTGGACATAGACTTAATAAAAAAGAAAATAACAGTCTAATCTCCTTAAGAAACATAAACATAAATATTCTCAACAAGTTACAGAAAAACAGAATACAACAAATGATTAAAAATTATACAGTATGACCAAGTATGCTTCATCCAATAGATTTAAGGATAGTTAAACAAATGCAAATAAATATATGTAGTATATCACATAAAAAGAAACAAGGAAAAAATTATAGAATTATCTCCATAGACGAAGAAAAAATCTTTGACAAAAATCCAAAGTCCATTATTTACTTTTTAAAAACTTTTAAAAAATAGGATAGAAACACATCTCCAAGTGATAAAATGATAATTTTAGTTTTCTCCATGGTTCTCACACATTGAGGGAGACCATAAATAATTATCTTAATAGCCACAAAATATACGTTAGGAGAGTTGTCAATAATAACAGCTGCAAACCAGATCTGAGAAGACCTCTGATTCCTGAGGTTAACAAGTTGATGAGGCCTGAAAATTTAATTTCAAACTATGTGGGAAAGTTACAATAGATGGATTGGATTAAGAGTTTAGTGATTTGGCAACCACAAATAACTTAGTTTTCAGTATGAGAAGTATTTATGTGGGTAGAGAAGAAATATTGATTATAGCCCAAACTCCCTCAGGAGTAGCTAAGAAAGAGTTGAAGGGAATCCATTTATTAAGAACTACACAGACTGAAAAGTCAAGAAATTTCTCTTAGTCCCTAATAGTCTTAACAGAAAACCCAACAATTTTACTAAAGGTTTATTTTTTTTTATTTTATGCAACAATAAAACAAAATTATATAACCAAATAATTAGAGAATAAAAATAGTTATGACACTATTTTTGTGTTTAAAAGTTACTCAGGTTATAAGACATAAACCAAAAGGATTCTTATAAAAAGAGATAATAGCCCAAAACTTTCTTTTCAAGGAAACAAGATAAACTAGTAGTATAAATGAAACAAATTAGCATATCTATTAATGTTTTAAGAGGGACTCCTAATTATGTTTTCATTCCAGATGGAGGCAATTCCTAGCCATAGTCCCAGCATTCACCCAGTTCTTACCCTATTGCTGAGTGTAACTCGTTCATGTGTGCCATATTCCCGGGAGTACCCACATTAATTTTTCTTATATTTTGAGACTCCTCATCTGTATAACCTTCTATTATTAATAAGGCTTTTCTTTTAAGACTCTTGGGAAAGAGAAATTCGGATAATGAGTTGGAAGATAGTGAAAAGTATAGTTAGGTATAAAAAAGGAATTGTTATCTCATATGCTTTGTTTATTTTTTTTCTCTCACTGAGTTTATTGGTACATTTTAGGTATACAGTACAGTTACATTCATCACTGGGAACTTGTACCTTTACATGACAGATCTTGGTTCTCATTTTTTCCCCTTATCCCTGCCCTCCCTTCACCCGCCTCTACTCTCCCCATTTACAAACACTTTATTTCCATTTTTTTGTTTTCTCATATTTTTTATTTTTCCTTATTACCTTTCCCCTTCCCTTCCCAATTTCTCAACACCTTTAGCCCTTTCCTTCCTATTTCACATTGTCAATTATATCATTAGGATCTTATATACTATTACAGTTTTTCACACCAGAGAAATTATTTTGTATTTACACATATGTGACTTATTTCACTTAGGAGTATATCGTCAATATGTATCCATTTTCCTATGAATGAATCTAATTTCTCATTCTTTGATGAATTTCTAATTTCTCTTTCTTTGGAATTAATAGTATTCCATTTTCATATGCTTTGAGTTCAAACAGTCATAAATCCAGGGATGATATATGCATCACCACAAAATGATATCAAAAGCAGGCACATAATTTTTCAGATTTCTCATTGAATCTAAAGATCTCTTGGTTGTTGACAAATTGATAATGTTTTAAAACTAGACACTAGTGTTTGGGAGAGTCCATGAAATACTCTCAATTTCACGGGCAAGTATACACCATGGGCTTCTTGGTCAAAGCAAGAATTTTAATGATCAAAGCATAGAATTTTTAAATACTGAGTATGCCCAAGTATAACAGTCTCTTCATGAATATTTCATAAATTTAAGAAATGAATAAAAGAATCACCTAGGAATTATTTTTCAGCCGGATTATTGGCCAATTGTTTTGGTAAAATATTTTTAAGTTGATAAGTATTTATATCTTGAATCTGAATATAGGACAGCAATTATCTCATGGAAAGGTATTAATTCAGCACCATAGTGGATTTTTAGACAAGGTATTAATTGGACTCTATAGGAAATATCTAGAGGTATTTCTAAATTATGTAGGAATATTGAAAATAATAGTCATAATTAGCATGTCCTTGTCATCTTTTTTCTTCAAAGGATCTTGTGGGAGTGTCGTGACATAACCAACAATCTTTGAGATTTCCTAAAGATTCTAATGATGGTGACAGTTGAATAATCATGTTTTTCATAATAATGGGACATGGTGTGGTAAAAAGATAAACCCAGATCTTTAAGAAAAAAATGGAAGAGTAAGAATGAAAAAGACATTTTTATTGTGAGATAAAAGATCAATTACAAGAAAGGGGCTTATAGGAAATTAAACTAATTCTCACAGTTTGTAAAAAAAAAAACAACAAGAAGAACAAGCATTGTAAAGCTTTAAATAAAAGTTTTAAAAAATCTTCACAGTCTGAGGCATTAGGTAAATTATGCAGACTTGATCTGGCTATACTTTGGGAAGGACTTACCACTTCTGATTTTGTCTGTTTCTTGCTCTTGTGCTGAAGATATAGATCCAGGTTGAAAATCAATTGCATTTGAAGCTATATAGAGGGGGTGGAAGTCCATTACATAGGAGTGAGTTTTAAAAACTAGAAATATAAATATATTAGTCAATGTCCTTTTATTCTACACAAGAACTGTTTAACAATATTTGATAGGGTCCCATACAATGATGTTAGAAGGAGTCCTTTATTGATATCACATTTAATAAACAATATCTTTGGGTTGAAGATCACAATCTTAATGTCTTCACCTCCCAGGACTTTGGTATTAACAGAATCCTTAAATAACTTTGTATTTTTTGCAAGAGGTTGAATAAGATTTTGGCACTATCAGAGAATATCTTCCTTGAAGATAGATGATTCATATGTTTTTTCTATACACATGAGCCTTCCTCATATTACTTCAAAGGGAGAAAGTTTGTGTTATCCAACTGGAGTATACTAATGTCAAACAAAATCAATGGAAAAGCTTTGGCTTGGGGAGGCTAGAACCTCTGTCAGTTTTTCCACTTGAGTCTTTATTGTTGAATTTGTATATTCCACCTATCCAGAGGAAAAAAATAAACAAAATGCTTGTATTGGAAAGTTGGCCATACATTACAAGTTGACCAAACTTTTGCTCTCTGTAATGTGCTCCCTGGTCATTGTAGAGTTTAGGAGGAACTTCCCAGAAGTGACTTATATTCCCTAGTGGGATTACTGGAATTTTTTAAACCATTTGGGCTATGGCTCTGAAGCATAGAAATGCTTCAATCCAATGAGAAAACAAGAAAATTGTTACTAAAACATTTTTATTCCTGAGATGCTGATTAGACAAAGTCTAATTGCTATATCTCAAAAGATATCAGGGGCAAAGGAGCTGTTCTTGTAATCTATGAAATCACTTTTCATGGCTGTATTTGGAACAAACAGTGCAACAATAATATACCTTTTGCACAATCATAAATTATATTGTGCAATACTGTCATTTTTCTGTTTATTATTTTATCAAGGTTCTAGTGAACTAACACATTTTGTAAGAAGGATAATTGAACATTTTTTCATATGTTTATTTTATATTTCTACTTCTTTGTTTGGCCATTCAAGAGATGCAAATGAAAACAATGCTGAGATTTCACCTCACCCCAGAAAGAATGGCTGCTATCAATAAATCAACAAGTAACTAATTCTGGCAGGGTTGCAGGGGAAAAGGAACACTTCTCCACTATTGCTGGGAGTGTAGACTGGTGCAACACTGTGGAAATAAGTATGGAAATACCTCAGAGAACTAGGATTAGAGGTTCCATTTTGACCCAGATATTCCCCTGCTGGGTATCTTTACAAAAGAATTAAAAGAATCATACCACAGTAATATATGTGCACCCATGTTCATAGCAGCATAGTTCGTAATAGCTAAAACTTGGAAACAGCCCAAATGCCTATCAACTGGAGACTGGATAAAGAAAATGTGGCATTAAAAAAAATAAAATGGAGTACTACTCAGCCATAAAGAATGAGAAACTACAATCATTTGTAACTAAATGGATGCACATTGGGATCATCCTCAAGTGAAATAAATAGGACACACACATACAAATACAAAATAGTTTCTCTAGTGTGAGAAACTGAAAGTGTATATAAGCATCAAAATGTATAAGAGATAATGTTAAATAGGAAGAAAAGGACAAAGGTGAAGTGGAAGGGGTAGGGGAAAGGAAAAAAAGGGAAAAGAATAAATATGAGTAAAGAAAAAATGTAAACTAAGTCTTTGCAAATAGGGAGGGGTGGTGGGGTTGAATGGAGGGCAAGGGAATGGGGAAAATAAGAACCAAGATATATTACAAATTTATAATAATGAATGTCAGCATGTTGTATATCTAAAATGTACCAATAAAATTAATGAATAAAAAATCCATCCATTCCAGAAAATAAAGAAGGATAACTGAATTTATCTAGGGAGAATTGGTCTGTTATTTGGTTTGTACCATAAACCAGATTCAAAAGAGAAAGTTCCTCCTCTACTCATCTATATTTTTTTCATTCCTTTTCAGGAACTCTGTCTTATATCTTTTAAAAATATTTTGACTGGGGTGTGTGTACACAAGAGCAGTTCAAGAAGTTTGTCATTGTGACTTGATATACATTTTTGAGCTGCATTTTTAGCTACAGCATCTGAAAAAACATTGCCTTTGATTTCAGTATTGTTCAGGAATATTTGTAATAGCCAATTATTTAGGTTTTGAATTAAGTCTAAACCTTGTTGGCTGTTGATTATCTTGAAGAGATCAGGAAACTGCACTTCCTCCATATCATTGCTAAATCATGGACTATTTAAAAAGCATACATAATCTCTATAGATTTTATTAATTTTACCTAGTTAAAGCAATCAGTTTGGCCTAATTTTACATCAAGTAGAAGGCATCCTGATTAAAAAGACAAGTACTTACCCTGTATTGTATTTTCCAGAATAATTGTAAAACATAAACTATTCATAAACCAAACAACATCAGAATTATCCATTGGCATTTCTTGTAAGTCCTGAGGGTGAGGAGTTGTTCAGTAAAGGCAAAATATTATTGAGTTATTGTTATGGCTTGTATCTAGATGTCCCTTCAAAGTCTCATTTAGTCATAGGTGGAGCTTTATTGAGGTGGTTAGATCTAGCAAGTGTGATGTTGAAATTAAGGAGATGATGCTAGGATTGATTCATGGTGCAATGGTAGGATTAAGGATATGCTGCCCTCGGTGAGTACTACCTATGGTAAAAGTGGATAGCCTGGATAGAATGTAAGGAATAGAAGGAGGGCTGTTGTTGTCACTGCATTTTGCTGCTGCTTACTACTTCACTGCTTTGATGCCTTCTTCCTGTCAGAAACTGCTTCTCCTCTGCAATCCCTCTTTCCCCGCCACCCTGCCCTGGAGCCATGTTATGGACTGAAACCTCTACACTCTGAGCAGAAATCAACCTTTCCTCCTTTAACTTTGGGTGTTACATAGTTTGCCTCATTAATAAAAGTAACTAAGACAGTCATCTTGTCTGAAATATATTGGTAGGAGAGTGGCCGTAATAGTATGAGGTGAAGATAAAATAACTTTCTTCCCACTGATAGAGTAATTTTGGGTATGATTAGGGATCAGCATAGTTTTAACCCAGGGAGGAAAATAATTATAGGAGAGCCATGGCTATCTTTTCAAATGTCTTTAGATGATGAGCCATGTCTACAGAGCTCTTATACAGGGGGCAAGCCTTTGGCTAGAACATCAAATTGAAAACTGTAGTATTCCATAGGCCCATTATGTTCTCTGTATTTTTTGCTAAGAAATGTAAAGTAATTTCACTTATTTTCATGCATAAACAGGAAGAAAAGGCAACTTATTTTTCAGGTGCCCTTGTGTTATGCCATTAGTAAGACTTTATGACAGTTTTAGTACGTGTTTGCAATAAAAAATGATTATCTTCATTAGGTAGCTAGTAAATGTACATAAATATTGTCCCCTTCCCCTCTCCCTTATCCCACTCTCCATCTCTTGGTCCTCTTCCCATTGGCAAAAGATCTCGCTGTTTCCTTTCATCTATCATTATTTTGCTCTTTATTTATACTTCAGGTTTCTTGCACAAGGAAAACTATGAAATTTGTGTGTCTAATTTATTTCAATTAACATTATGGTTTCAAGGTTCATCCATTTTCCTAAAAATAACTCAACTTTATGACTTTTATACTCAACTGTCCTTCTGAAGACCAAGTGATAGGTCTCAACAATCTTTCAAGAAAGCATACAAAGACAAAGTCATTAAAGAAAAGTATTGTGAATAACAATGGCAGTACCTGGATAATCCCAGAAATCCACAAATTGCCTTTTTGCACAAGCATCAGGAAAGACAAAATATCCTTGATTTGGTCTAGGTTTATCTTTTCATGAGATTGGGTGTCCTAAATATTTGTCATGAGTTTTTAAAAAATGGACTCAGTTCATGGAGAACCTATTTCCTTTTGAAGTTGATTGAGTCAAGATGCACATATTATCATTTCTGGAAATCAGTACAGTATGGAACACATAAAAGCACACCATTTTCATATTGAATGAGTGTGGATATCCTTTAGGTCTGCTAAATCCGATTTTAATATTTGATTAAAATAATATATACTGATGATCACTCCAGATAAACATAAATGAATATTGTCCACATCTCTATCTTTTGAAATGTTATTAGAAGCATTCTAAATGCCTTGACCCTGGGATGTTACGGAAAGCTGAGCCACTTTCCAGACCTTCTTCTGGTAGGAATGGTGAGTATGAGGGTTTGTGGTAACGAAGTCTAGAAATTATAACATTGTTGATTGTTCTCGGATATTACACAAGATGCTAATCCTTCCCTTTGACCTTCTAACTATAAATATTGGAATGCTCTAGGACTTTACAAAGGTCATAGCAGCTTTTGGTTATAGGCAGTAGATTTTTATATTAGGTAAGGGTTTATATGGATTGCCTTAACTTCAATAGAAGTAGCTGAATAAATTTTTTGAATTAGTGAAGATGATTTAGACCATATATTGGAGTTTGTAATACAACATGAGGATCATTTGTCAGTTTGAACTCAAAATGTTGCATTTGAATTTGCATCATTCCATTTTATCTTTATCTGTTTTTCATGTTCTTGATTATTTGGTCCTATTTTCACAAACATTTTCATTTTTTGAGAAAAATAAATCACTGTATTGTACATGTAAATAAAATCTCTGAAAAGGAACAAACAGAAATAAAATAAAACATCTACTTTAATCTCAGCTAGAATTTTATATGCTGAAATTCATGTTCACTCATGGGTTGATTTAAAACCTCCACTATCTGTATAATCTATTAATCAGAGAAAGAGAGAAATTTAGCATAGAGACTTTGAGAATAAAGAATATGGCACCAGTACCTACATTGGCACTAATCTGCTTTTCAAATCCCAACATTTGAGAGGCTGAGGCAGGAGGATTGCCACAAGTCGGAGGCCAACTTGGGGCATACAGTGAGTTAAAGATCAGAATGAACTACATAGCGAGACCCTCTCTCCAAAATCAAAAACAAAAATAAAAAAGGGCTAAAGGAGTAGGGGAAGTGGGAAGGGTAGGGGAAAGATAGAAGGGAAAGAAAAATATGAGAAAAGGCAAAAATGGAAACAAAGTCTTTGTAAATGGGGAAGAGTGGAGGGATGTAGGGAAGGCAGAGATATGGGGTAAAAATAAGAACCAAAATACATCATGTAAAGGCAAAGATCCAATGATGAATGTAACTGTACTGTATACCTAAAAATACCAATAAACTTAATGAAAAAATTGTAAAGAAAACCCATATATGTAAATCTCCCCTAAGATGTTGGTCAGAAGAAATGAAAATATCTCCTTTGTTTCCTTAGAGCAGCCCTTTTCCTGTTTTAATTTATGCTGTTATTTTAGTTTTATATAGTCCTTTTGAAAGCTCCCTGCCTTGTAAAATGATAGAAAATTCCTTTTTGATATTCAAGGGGTTTAGTTCACTTTTTCTTGTAACTTAGTTTGGCCCAAAAGCTTAGTTTTAATAGTCAGCTACTGCAGGTGCAGATTTCTTATTTTAGAAGCCTTGCTTTTCCTCTTCACCTGGAGAGTTTTAGAGAGTTGAGCAATCAGATTGACATGACCATGAATCGAATGGTTGATCAGTTATGTTGATGTCATTTGACATATCTAATGTACTCACTACAGTTAGCATCTTAAGGTATCACCAAAGGCCCATCTGTTAAAGGCTTCCCAAAAGTTTGGTGCTATTGGGAAGTGGTTGAAACTTTAAGAGGTGGAGCTTAATACTCTAGAGGTCTCTGGAGGCATGCCCTTGGAGTGGATTGTGGCAAACTGGTCATTTCACCCCCTTCTCTTTTGTTGCTAGTCTCCATCAGATGACAAGCTTTGCTGTGCCCCATACTCCATTATTCTATGCTGTCTCAGTACAGGTTCTACTGAGTAATTGAAATCTCCATAACTGTGAACCAAAATAAACTTTGCTATTTATAAGCTGGTTATCTTAAGTATTTGTTATTGGAATGGAAAGCTGACACACAATTGAAGAAATTAGATTTTAAAGGGTATAATTTGAGGCTGGATATGTAGATCAGTGAGAGAGCAGTTGCCTGGCATATGGGAGGCCCTGGGCTAAAACATCATCATTATAGAAATAAGAGTATCTGTTTATTTTGGAAAATAGTTTCAGTCATTCCTGAACATTGTTTAAAAGGTTTTAAAACATTCATAATAATCACAGATAGGTTCATCTGGATTTTGTTTATATTATTGGACTTTGTTCATCCTTTTGGAAATTTTGAGGTATGGTGTCATGAGGAGACTTTGATATGTTGTAAGCTCAGTTGTGATTTTCGGCTTCCAAATTATTAAAATCCTCTAAAAGAGTATTCCAATTTGCCTTCTTTGTCCATTACTGAGCCTTTCCTTCACAGACTAACATATGGGCTAACTGATAAAGATCACAAAATGCTGGAGCATAATTTTAACTATTTAGTTCAGCATCTTTAGTAAATCCTATGGTATCATTGGAAGAATGATGAATTTTTTATAATACTCTTGAGTTCATATATGATCAATGCTTCATATATTAAGGCCAGGCCAGTGCCTATGCATCATTGAATGGCTTCTCCTGGAAAGGAGCACTGAGCAAATCTCAGGAATATGACTTAGAGCAGGTTGGGTTTCATCCAAAATAGTAATAAGTAAATGTTGAATATCTTCATGAAGTTGAACATGGAAATCTTGACAAAGGGGGTTATAGGAGTACTTGAGAAGTAGGGAGTGAAATAAGAGCAGTGGAGGTAGAAGAAACTTCAGAAGTCTTTTTTTAAGCTCAGATAGCTATCTTTTTAGTAAAATAGTTTCTGACAATTTCGTATTATTTTCCTAATGAATAGGCCTACTGACATTTCCTTTGAGCAGCTATAAGCACTATATAAATGATACAAATTTTTTTACTTTTATTAGAACACATTTACAGCACATAATTATTATATTATTGTGGGGCATTGGTACATGGACATAAAACATTTTGATTCCTTTTCTCCCCTTCCTCTACCTCTACCTCTTTCGTATTTTCAGCATAAGATTTGTTTACTTATAAAACTTTATAAATTAATTATCATGTGTACAGATTGAAAATCAGACTAATAGGTCAAAGAACATATAAACAAATGAAACAATTGTACTAAGTCAAGGTACACTTTTAGATATATTGTCTGCACTGGATTATAATACCATTTTATTTCTCTTTTTTCTATTATCTGTTATATATATAATCATATATATATATATATATATATACATATACTATGAATGATATTTAAGCTTGCATTCTGAGTTACTTCACTTAACTTCATGCAAGGGTCATCCATTTTTCAACAAATGACTGAAGATTTTTTTATGGCAGAGAAGTACTCCACTGTGTATAAATACCATATTTTTAATCCATTTGTTTTTTGATGTATATATGAAGGCTATTTCCAGGATTTAGCTATTAAGAATTCTGCTACTATAAATATGGGTATGCATACATCTCTGTGGTATGATGACTTTAACTCTTTTGGGAAAAGACCTAGAAAGGGAATATCTGGGCCAAAAGGAATTTCTAAATTGAGATAGTAAAGCAGTATACAGCAAAAAATCAGCCTCTTCAAGACTCAGAATCCAAACATTGGAGAATTACAGCTTGGATATCCAAATATCTGTAGGTAGTATGATGGGGAATAAAATAGAGAAATCAGTGAGAAAGAAATTATGAAAACAATACTATTAAAATAGCTTCAAGAAAAATAACATACATAGTATTTAACTTAGTCAAGGACATGAAAGATGTTTACAGTGAAAACTATAGCATTCTGAAAAAAAATTGAATAGTACATCACAAAATGAAAAGAATGAATATTGCGAAAATGGCCACACTTCCTAACCTGGTTCATATATTTAATGCAACCCCAAACTAAATACCAGCAGCATTTATTACAGAATAGAAAAAATAGCCCTAAATTTGAATGAATCCTGAAGAGTCCCAGAATAGCAAAAGTAATTCTGGGTAACATCTTCAAAGCAGGATTCATTGTACTACCAGATTTCAAGTTATATAACAAAGACACAATGATGAAAACAGTATGATATTGGCATAAAATCAGACATGTGAACCACTGGCACAGAATAGAAGATGTATAAACAAACCCAGGTACATTCAGCACATTGATCTTTAACAAAGGGGAAAAACATAAACTGAAGAAAAATAACTTCTTCAACAAATGGTTTTGGGAAAATTGGTGTAACATGCAGAAGATTGAATCTAGCCCTGTATTCCTCACCATATGCCAAAATAAATTAAAATGTATCAAAGATCTGGATTTTATAATAAAAACACTTATGTGATGTTTGATTGCATCAACAAGATGTTGGTTAAGAGAATCTTAGATAAAGTAGCTCAGCAATTCCATACCCTAGGATAGGGAGGACCCATCCTAGGGTGGCTCCTCACCTGGATGGTGTAAAGAGAAAATGAAAGACATATATGTTTCTGTTTCTTTGGAGGAGCTCCAGTCTTCACATTGGACATCATCCCCTGCCTTTGAGTGCAGACCCATTGGCCTCCTGATTCAGACTCATGTGGGACACTGCAGTGAGCTCCAGACCTTCAACTAAATCCTTTAGTCTCCAGTGTGAAGCAGACCCTCTGGACTCTTTCTTATCTGACTCTATGGCTGGCTAATGTGTGAAAATCTTGTAAATTTATATACATTTGTATATCCTGTGTTATATCAGCTTCTCCAGTGAATACTGACTAATACATATTTTAGTACTTGGAGTTGCTCAAGAGAAATGGAATTGTTAAGATGGAATTCTTTAATATATTTAGGTGTTCCTGGAGTAGGCTCTCTAATTTGATGAGACCTTAAAATGCCATGGTGTCTTTTTTTAATCCTGCAGGGAATATTGACTATCCTTGGTGTGAACTGTTTTAAGTAATATGCAATGTAGATCCATTTGACTATCCTAATTCACCAGTTGTGAGATGTAAGTGGACTCTATACTTGAAAGTTTTAAATATTTTTAGAAGAGTGGGAAATATAATGAAGCTGGTTGGTTAGTCTTAGAACATCTCTGGACAAACTAGTACAGGAAAATGTGAAGCTCAAAGATTCAAATTCCAACTTTCAGGAACATATAAGAAATTTAAAAGCTTCTTTATGTGTCCTGAATGAAATTCTTTTTTAGCTGCAGGGCTGAGATTGTAGAAAGCCAAACATAGGCCTCCATAATGTGATAGGCTGAATGCACTACACCATTAGCTTAATGCTCAGCCTCAGCCTCAAAGGGTATCTGAGATAAAGGTGAGGGCACTGATTGGAAAACAATGGGATACATAACCTGTGATAGAGACATTTAGGAGGATCCCGACAAAGCAGAGGATGTTGAGTTTTAGATTCTAATGAGATTATCTTGCCAGAAGCAGAGATTTCCCCACCCAGAGTGGCAGAGATATCCCCAACTCACCCTCTGTGGTGTCGTCCTCTTCTAATATACCTGAGAAAACTAATTCTGTGTTGGCCAAGCAAAATAATGCTGACACTCCTCAGAATCCACCCTAACCACCCACTTTTGCCTCTAGGTCTGTAACTGGGCTCAAATCACAGATGGCTCCTAAGGTTGATGTACATAGTGTGACCTATAAGGAGGTGCACTATCCTCCCAAAGAACTTCTTGAGTTTTCTAACTCTTATTAGTAGTGGCCTGATGAGTAAATGTGAGAATGGATTTAATGGGTGTGGGATAATGGTTGCAAAAATATATACCTGGATCAAGCTGACACATGTAGACCTATGACCTAAAACTGAAATAGATGGGAAGCATGCAAAATTTTTACTAGATTTATATAATCAAAAAAAATTAAGGGCAAATGAAAGGAAACCTACTTCATATCATGGTAACAGGGAATCATGGCCCCTCAACCAGTTCCAGGATTTGAGTCAGTTTACAGATCCAAAACTCTTTGAATGTAGAGGAGGCCTTGGAAAGGATCCTGATGCACTAAAATATATGCAGTCAATCTTTCTCCCATCTTTTGCCAGAGGGTCCTAAGGCCTTTGGGGGCCTTTAGGGGGAAGTGAAATGATCAAATATTTTGGGGATTACTAGACACTGGTTCTGAACTAACACTGATTCCTGGGGATCCAAAATGTCATTGTGGTCCTCCAATAAAAGTAGGGGCTTATGGAGGACAGGTGATCAATGTGGTTTTAGCAAAAATTTGACTCACAGTGGGTCCAGTAGGTCCTCGAATCCATGCTGTAGTCATTTCTCCTATTTCAGAATGCATATGTGGGATGGATATACTTATTATTTGGCAGAATCCTCACATTGGTTCTCTAACCTGTAGTGCTATTATAGTTTAGAAGGCCAAATGGAAGCCATTAACATTGCCTTTGCCTGGTAAAATAGTAAACCAAAGCAGTGTCACATTCGTGGAGGGATATTAGAGATTAATGCCACCATCAAGGACTTCAAGAATGTAGGGTTGGTGGTCCTCAACACATCACCATTCAATTCTCCCATTTGGCCTGTGTAAAAGACAAATGGGTCTTGGAGAATGGGGGTAGATTATTGTAAATTGAATCAAGGGCTGACTCCAATTGCAGCTGCAGTACCAGATGTTATTTTCTTACTTGAGCAAATTAACACATCTTTTGGTACTTGGTATGAAGCTACTGATTTGGCAAATGCTTCTTCTCCATACCTATCCATAAGAACTGTCAAAATCAATTTGCTTTTAGTGGCAAGCCCAGCAATACATCTTCACTGCTCTATCTCAGGACTATATTGACTCTTTAGCCCTGTGTCACATCTTAGTTCATAGGGATCTTGATTGCCTTTCTCCTCCACAAGGTATCACACTGTTCTATCATTACATTGATGATGCTATGCTGATTTAGCAAAATGAAAAGGAGGTGATAACCACTCTGGATTTGTTAGTAAAGCATTTGAGGGCTGGAGAATAAATAAATCCATGGGGAATATAGAGATATTCTTTTTAATGTAAAAGATAAGTTTGAATCTGGCTCCCCATACAACTAAAAAAGAGGCACAATGCCCAGTGGGCCTACTTGCTTTCCTCATTTAGGTGTCTTACTCAAGCCCATTTACTGAGTGACTCAGATAGCTGTTAGTCTTGAGTGGGGTCCAGAACAAGAAAAGGCTCTGCAACAGGTCCAGACTGCTGTGAAGGCTGCTCTGCCACTGGGGCCATATGATCCAGCAGATCCAATTGTACTTAATGTGTCAGTGGAAGGTAGAGATGCTGTTTGTTCCCCATAGGTGAATCACAGCAGAGGCCTTTAGAATTTTGGAGCAAAGATCTGCAATCATCTGCATATATCTACTCTCCCTATAAAAAATAGCTCTTGGCCTACTATGGGGCCTTAGTGGAGACTGAATACTTGTCCATGGGACACCAGATTACCATGCAACTTTAGTTGCTTATCATGACCTGGGTGTTATCTGATCCACCAAGTTATAACATTGCACATGCACAGCAATGGTCTATCATTAAATAGAAATTGTATATATATAGTTGAGCCAGAGCAGGTACAGAGGGTACAAGTAATTTACACGAGGAAATTGCCCAGATGCCTATGACTTCTATGTCAGCTATATTTCTTTCTGTTTCCCAGTATGCACCTATGGCCTCATGGGGTGTATGCACCCTATGATGAGCTGTCAGAGGAGTAGAAAGTTAATGCCTGTTTATGGATTATATTGCAAGTTATGCAAATGGATAGTTGCAGCATTATAGCCCCTTTCCAGACATCCCTGAAGAACAGTGGTGAAGGAAAATCATCACAGAGGGCAGAACTTTTGGTAGTATATCTGGTAGTACATTTTGCCTGGAAGGGGAAATGGCCAGATATGCAACTTATGCTGATTCATGTGCTGTAGCCAAAGGTCTTGCCAGATGGTCAGGAACTTGGAAAGAATATAACTAGAAAATTGGTGACAAAGATATTTGGGGAACAGGTTTGTGGTTACACCCCTTCACATGGGCAAAGGATGCAAAAACCACCAAAAGGTAAACTTAGCAGAAGAGGATCTCAACTATCAAGTGGATAAGATGACCCATTCTGTGGATAGTGGCAACTCCGTTCTTCACACACCACCCAGTTATTTCTCAACCGGCCCATGAACATCGTGGCCATGGTGGCAGGGATGGAGGTTATTCATGAGCTCAGCAACATGGATTCCCACTCACCAAGACTGGTTTGGCTACAGCCACTGCTTAATGCCCAGTTATGCCAGCAGCAGAGATCAATGCTGAGTCCTTGAGTTAGCACTATTCCCTAGGGTGATCAACCTGTGACAGTGGCAGGTTGATTATAATGGACTGCTTCCATAATGAAAAGGACTACATTTTGTCCTCACTAGCATAGACATGTATTCTGGATATGGATTTTGCTTCCCTGCATGTAATACTTCTGCCAAAACTGTGGCCCATGGACACACAGAATGCCTTATCCATCATCACAGAATTCCACACAAGCATTGCCTCTCATGAAGGAATGCATTCAATGGTCAAAGAAGTGAGGCAAAGAGTTCATGTTCATGAAATCCATTGGACTTACCATATTCCTCACCATCCAAAAGCAGCTGGATTGATAGAAAGGTGTAATGGTCTTTTGAAGATATAGTTACTGTGCCAGCTAGGTAGATGGCAATACTTGCAGGTCTGGGGCAAGGTCCTTCAAAAGGTTATATATGCATTGAATTGGCATCAGTACCTCCCATAACCAAGATTCATGGGTCCAGGAATCAAGGGGTGAAAGTGGGAATGGTACCACTCACCATTAACCTCAGCGATGGGCTAGCAAAATTTTTCTTTCTTTACCCCCAACCTTATGTTCTACTGGCTTAGAAGTCTTAGTTCCAGAAGGGGAAGGCTTGGACCAGGATGCACAACAATGATATTGTTATAAGGGGAATAGTTGTAACTCCCAAAACTACTAGATGGCCAATGTGTTGAGTTCAAGTTCCTCAAAATCTAAGAATGAACTCTGAGGAATGAGTTATGAGTAGGAAATTTTATTGAGGAACAGACAGCTCCTGAGAGAGAGAGGAGGGGCCCAGAAAGTGGGTTGCATAGACTCCATTTACAGGGGAGGATTTATAGAGCAAAATTGTTACAGAAGGAGTCAGAGACTGACACAGAGAGGCAGCAGAATGGAAGTAAAATAAAAGTTTACTCCATCAATGGGGATCGATGACACCTAATGGCGGTGCCCTGATTGACTCACCCATTGGGTTACAACTCCTTCTTTTATAGGGTTTTACAGCCTTGATCTCATCCAGTTGGTTACATTGCATTTTCACTGCTCACATAGGTGACACCCAAAACATGGAGGCAAGGCAGTTGAATTTCAACCTGGATGGAGTTCTTTAAGGAAAGTTACCTTTAAGATTTATTTGGTTACCTATTCTAGCCAGGGAGAAGGGAGCTTGTTTGGTCAACAAAGCTAACAATGGTTCTTTTCACTCACAAAAGTTTTAGGGGAGACTAGGTGCTTCCAGTACTGGTTAATTCTGAACTAAATAGAGTGAGGGGCAGAAGTTATCTTATATTGTGACATTTCCTAAGTTTTTGCTATTAAAGTTTTCCCTGTAAAAATCAAGGGGTGGTACAAGGTGGGACAACATTATAATCAACCAATAAGATTACAAGTATAGTGTATGTAGCAAGTATACATGGATGGCATCATTAACCTTCACTGATAATCCATAATTTTAGTCTTGTCTTTATCTTAGTAGTCTTTTAGTCTTAGTTGTAGTGGGTGGGAAAACACGGCCCACCCTTAATGAGACAATGGTTATATATGGATCTCAAAAGGGTAGTTCTCAAGCTTTTGTTTTTCTCTCAGATCTACGTAGGCATTTCATCTTTACCTTGAGGCCTGACATTCAATAGGCATGCCTCCAGGCACAGTTTTCAAGCATTCTTATCTTCTGATCTAACTATCAGGGTCCTATGCCTGTTTGACTATCTACAATATTTATACTTAATTTAACTCTATATCAACACCATTGAAATTGAAGCTAAGATTTCCTCCTGATCATTTTGGTCTCCTCATGACTCCGAGAAAACAAGCTGAAAAGGAAGTCACAGTGTGATTAGGGGTAGCTAACCCAGACTATCAAGAAGAAATTGGACTACTACTCCATAATAGAGGAAAGGATGAATATACTTGGAGTGCAGGAGATCCCTTAGGGTGCCTCTTAGTATTACCACACCCTGTTATTAAAGTCAATGGGAATCTACAACAAACTAATCCAGGCAGAATAACAAATGATCCAGAACCTTCACGAATTAAAGTATTGGTAATTCCACCAGGGAAAGAACCAAGAGCTGCTGAGGTGCTTCCTGAAGGCCAAGGGTATACAGAATGCATAGTAGAAGGTAGTTCTAGATACTAGGTACAACCCAGTGATCAGCTTAGTTCCAGAAGGGGGAAGGCTTCCAGGATACAGAACAATGATACTGTTATAAGGGGAATAGTTATAACTCCCAAACCTACTAGATAGCCAATGTGTTGAGTTCATGTTCCTCAAAATCTAAGAATGAATTCTGAGGAATGAGTTAAGAGTAGGAAATTCTATTGAGGGGCACACACCTCCTGAGAGAGACAGGAGGGGGCCCAGAAAGTGGGCTGCACAGACTTCACTTACAGGGGAAGTTTTATAGAGCAAAATCAAGGGGTAGTACAAGGTGGCTATCCATTTTTTCCAATACTATTCAATGAAGAGATTATGCTTTTTCTATTGTGTGTTTTTGAACAACCTTTACAGACTTTTCAGAAAGCATGTGAACGGACAACTGGTATATGAAAACTTCTGTTCATCATCAATCATCAGACAATTCAATGGAGAAATAAAATAAATACAGTATGCATAGGCAATGGAATAATATTCCACCTTGACATGATAGGAAAGATTGTGATGTATATCATCATGGATGGCCTTTGAGAGTATTATGCTAAGTAAAATAAACCAGTCACAGAAAGATAACTAAATATTGCACATTTCTACAAATATGAATATATACAACTGTCAAATTCATGACATTGGTGACTGAATGGGTGCAGTTATTACTCAACAGCTACAGTTTTAATTCAAAACTTTGAATAAACCCCAGAGCACAGATGTATAAAAACCAGGTACTATACACTTGAATTTTAAGATGTCTTTTAAAGTGTTTTTACTACAATAAATGCAAAAAGAAAAAAATGCATACATATCCAAATGGATACCTCAAAATTAGTAAAAGTATGAGGCTACAGATAATTTGAATGAAATATTAGAAATTTAATTTGATGGATAATATATTTTAATGCATAAAAATAACATTTACAAAAATCACCACATAACATGCTACAGACAAAATCTTCAAAAAAAAAAAGTACATAACATGGTTCTGCCAATGGTGCAATTTAATTAGAACTCAGGAAAATTGTGAAAACCTAAAGAAAAAGAAAGTTTCAAATTTTTGAAAGCTTAAGCAATTCATTCCTAAGAGAACAAAAAATGGATTGACATTGAAAAAAAAGTGTATTTTTGATTTATAGATTAAACTGCATAAAAGGAAATTTGTAAGTTAAAAATTCATATTTTAGAAAAGTAAAAAGAAAGTTTATAGGTAAGAATAAAAAAGTTAGGAAAATAAGTAAGCAAGCAAAGTTAGGAAAAAAGAAATATAAAATTCTGCAATTGATAATAAAGATTGAAACAAAGCCTAAGATTGGGTAACATTTAAAAAAATCATTCACCTTTGACAAGGCTGAAGAAAACAGACAAACAAATATGAACACTTTATTTATGAAAAAAGATCATTTCAGAATAAGGATATGGCAGTTTTTTTATAAATACAGCTGATTAAATCAGATATTCAAATGATGAAATATAAATTTTATTGCAGCCTACATTATGAAATTTGTGAAAAATTAATTCCAGGTGGACAATGGATGGAAATGTAAAAAGAAAAATAAGTGTTTATGAAGCAGTAATTTAGAATATTTTTGTGGGCTTGAGATTAGCAATAATGTTTGTAAAGAAAGTACAAATCAAAAAGGAAAACACTGTAAAGTAAACTACATTAAAATTAAAACTTCTGTTCATTACAATATACCATTTACAAGGCCAGGGATTTAACTCAGTGGTCCTGCTGCCTGCCTTGCAAGCTCAAGGACCCAAGTTCGATCCCTGGTACCAAAAACCAAGAAAACAATATACCATTTACAAGAAGGAAATGAGTAGAATATCTTTGCCCATTATACTAAATGTACAGTTCAGTAAAGGATTTTTACCCTGAATATATGTTTTAAAAGCTCCTAAAACAGCAATGCAAAAAAAAAACTCATCTACTTAGGTAACACAAAACTGGAAGGGGCATTTCCAAAAGATGAAATTCAAATGTATAAAATATGAAGATGTTATCATGACCATAAGTCATTAGAGCAATGCCAGTGTAAAACTACAACAAATATCATTAGACAACCTAACAGAATGACTACAAATTAAATAGCTGAAAATACCAATAGTTGGCAAAGACAAGGAGTACTTGGAATCCTTACAAACATTTTGGAAAACTGGCAGCAAGTACTAAATCTCAATACATGCTACTAAATGACTCTGTCATTCTCATACGGCAGTAGAATCAAGTAGGTGTCATGTGTTGCACACATTTAAGCCAAACTGAGGCAAACTGAATTTGCATAGGCCATAT
>NW_022900951.1:49161280-49163934 GCF_012274545.1 Fukomys damarensis | reverse complement strand
TGTTGGTAAAAAATTTTTCTACTCCCAATGTCTATAGTTATGCATATGTGTGAGAGTCAATAGGCTGTGGGCATGAGACTGTCTTTCCCAACAACTAATAATTAGGAGAGCAGGAAGATATTTTAAAAAGTGACAGTGATTTTAATATATGAATAAAATATCCCCTGTAAATGAAAAACCAAAAACTCCTCTAAAGAACATTTCTTGTACAAAATATTATCTGCTCAGCCCCATCCCCACCCAGCACCACTCCTGTTGCAGGACTCTTCTTCCAACCTCAGGGTTCCTTTTAAACTAGCCCAGCCATCCTCTCCCTTCAGCCAACATCATGAATATCTATCGGGACCTCATCAGCAAGGAAGAGATGTTCTTCAACATTTATAAGATCCAAGAGATCACAGAAGAGCTCTACCTGGAGGTGGAGGGCAAGATGGTCAGTAGAATGGAGGGTAACACTGATGACTCACTCATTGGTGGAAATACCTCCACTGAAGGACTGGAGGTAAAAGGTAACAAAAGCACAGTAGTCACTGGTGTTGATGTTGTCCTGACCATCACTTGCTGAAAACCAGCTTCACAAAAGGGGCCTACAAGAAGTTCATCAAAGACTATATTAAATCAATCAAAGGCAAACTTGAAAAACAGACCAGAAAGAGTAATACCTTCTACAAAAGGGGCTGCAAAACAAATCAAGCACATCCTTGCTAATTTCAAAAACTATCAGTTCTTTATTAGTGCAAACATAAATCCAGGTGACATAGTTGCTCTCCTAGACTGCTATGAGGATAGTGTGACCTCATTTATGATATTCTTTAAGAATGGTTTCAAAATGGAAACATGTTAATGGATTCAGCATTTACCTTGGATATATCACTTTCCATAACTGGCTGCTGCTTGTCATCCACACAACACCAGGATTGTAGACAAATGGGACTGATATCATCTTGAATACTTTCTTTGTTTTGACCATGGTTTATTTGGAGTGGAGGCATTGTTTTTTAGGGTAAGAAACAAAATATGTCATGTATGTTATCTAAATATAAAGTGCATTTAGACTAAAAGACACCTATGTTAAAATTTATAAGCACTCTCAACAGGAGTTTTAAAATATTTTAGCTGAAATTGTTTTTTAAGTATTATTTTTTCTTTTTTTTGTGGTACTGGGTATTGAACTTGGGACCTTCTGCTTGTAAGGCAGGTGGTGGAACCACTGAGCTAAATCCCCAGCCCCAAGTATTAATTTTTAAATATTTTTACAGCTAATGTCAGAAAATTATGACAAAATGTCAGACTTATAGATAAATTCCATTAGTGAAATGGTCCAAAAGTCATTGGGTTACAATTGCTATTTTAGTTCCTTAAAAACAGTTTCTAAAAATGTCTTTTTCCCCAAACTGCCTTTTATTTTAGTGCTTATACTTTAACTATACATGTTCAAATTTCTTTTAAAACTTTTGTTTATTATTGTCTATATAGTGCCAAACCTCAATCCACCAGGCTGACTTTATATAGAGAGTTTATAATTCATAAATTACAGCATGACTTCAATGTAAGGCCTGTTAAATTAGCTCCCTAGAGTGGTTCCATAACTGTGGTCTTTCCCACATTGACCCTTCTCAGCTTAAAGTAGTTGGATTGATACTACACCCTTTCTCTTCTAACCACAGTTGGAGTAGCCCTTTAAAATAAGAAAAATTTTATAGACAGCTCACTCAAGAATAAAGGCCCTTATAATCCACAAGAAAAAGCCATTGTTGGGCATACTCACTTTTCCCTAAAAACACAAGTACATAAGCAAAAAGGGAGGAGTACAATTACTTCCACAAGCTAAACTAGATTTTTTATCTTCTCTTGTTACCTTCATTAAAAGTTTTTAAACCACTTTTGAAAAGCAAATATAATCCATCAAAACTCTATTGATATAAATATGAATCTACAGACATGTTCTAGACACAAGTGTTCTCTAAAGATGTTCTAACAAAAATGTAAAAGGGCTCAACACAATTAATAATATAGGGTATGCTTGTGTTCCAACAGAAAGCAAACTCAGACCTGCAGAGATCACCAGATACGATGCACCACCTGCCGCTGAGACCCAGAAACAAACAGACATATCATGCCATGCAGAAATTATAACCAATCAATATCTAGACACCATGCTAACTCACCCTGTTGCAGCTGCTGCTATTAACAAAAAAGAAAGGAGGAGATGTAGCAAACACCTTTGTGCAGTATTATATATAGAGGTACAAGCTTCTTGCCCCTCCAAATGTTTATATGTTACATTGGAAGTAGCAGAGCTTGGCTGAGTTCACTCCCAGTCAAGTTCAACTGACTCCAACTAAATCTTCCCCTCTGAATTAAACATTTGTTCTCATCAGCAAATATATGTGTTTGCCCTCATTCTACACTCCTGATTGCTTTATACTTCTTATCAGCAAGTATCCAAAGGCCTGACCTATTTTCTCCCTTCCCACACTTGTAATGAATAAATATAGGGTGTCCTTAGAGCTCTGTTTCTCTCAAGTCTCTGTCTGTGTGCTTCTTTTTAACTCCCACTTTCTTATCTTGCAGACATTGTACTGGCTTACAGGAGACCAGGACCACAGCAGGGGTCTCTGGTAATGTCTCTCTCTCTCTCTCTCTCTCTCTCT
>NW_022900951.1:49153664-49161132 GCF_012274545.1 Fukomys damarensis | reverse complement strand
ACTGCATTTTAGTATTTTGTATGTAGGAACTAAACTAAGAAAATTTCTTTCTCACTCATTTTTATGTATTCTAAATGAAAGAAAATCATTAAATATTACAATACTATTTATATAATATCTTTATATTAATAAGTGTACCTGAAAATTTCTGGAGAATGTTCAAAAGTGACTGATTATTCTATCCAAATATTATTGATTAAAAAAACTAATGTTATTGATTAATCTTTTAAGAGAAAAAAACATGTGGCTGTATTTAAAATGTGTCTTTATATTTATAATCATAGCATATATCTTTCTATGTGCACACATATATGTATGTGTAACACTGGGGATCAAACATAGGGCCTTTAATATAATGGGCAAATCTTCTCCCACTGAGTTATATTGGCAGCACCATAGTATATTATTTTTTCAATCTTTGAAAAGAATTCACACACCACCTCTGGGCCTCCAAGGATGAGCTGAGGAGCTGAGCTGTATGGGCCACCATAGCACCACCCCTAGGGCACCAAGAAGGAGAAGCTGAGGAGCTGAGCAGTGTTGGCCCCCCTGCTTCTGGCTGCTAGAGTGAAAAAGAGAAAGAGAGCCTCTTTGAGGTGCCTCAATGACAATTGAAGCCCACTGGAAAAGTGAAGAAAATCTCTGCAGTAAAGGCACAACGGACTACCATAGTTGGTAAGTTGGAAGGATCCCCCACCTCCCATCAGAACCTGGACTATCTTCAGGGGAAGGGCAGCTAGAATCTTCAGTAGAACCTAGCAGGATGTGAGGGAGTTCAACTTGGGATTTGAGCAAGAAATCAGACCTAATCTCAGGGGTATGCTGCTGGCTTGCTGAGACTAATTGACTTAGATCTGGGACTAATTTACTTAGGTTTGATGCCCATGTTGTCTATTGTGACAGCAGAGACATACCCTGAAGGAAGCCCTTCATTTTCACAGTTTTTTCACAAATTTTTAATTTTAATTTTTTCTTGTCTTTTGAATTTTTTCTTTTTCTTTTTTCCTCTATTAATTTTTTCTTTTCTCTTTTCTTACTCTCTCCCTTGCTCACTCTCTGACTCTTGTCCCCCTTTGATCTTCCTCTCTCTCACTTTTTGTTCTTCTTCCCATCCTGATTCATATTTTTATTTTTATTTTTACTTTCTTCTCTCTTTTCCCTTAAATCTATTTTCATTACTTTTAAAGGAAAAAGGGGAGGGAATATAGTTTCTGGCTTTCCTATTGCTGTTAGGTTATTCTGTTCTTGTCTTTTTTCTTTCATTTGGTCTTTTCCCCATGTCTTCAAAAGTTTCCTAGAGTTTGTGTGATATTCTTGTGTACTCTGGCCTAAATTCTAACCTTTCCCTATCCTTCTACCTATCTTATCCTTTCCTCCCCAACTCCTTCTAAGTCCCCATCCTGAAGGGTAAAGTTGCTATATTAGCATTTATTCACTATAAACATATTTTGGGCTGGTACTCGATTTTAATTTCATTCACAGTTAATGGTGATAGATTAATAACTACCATAGATTGTCACTTTCTAAGCTGTGCTTGATGCTATTTTTGTTGCTCACTATTATCACTTTGGCTAAGGTGTTTTGATTTCTCTAATCAGTTGTCCTTCCTGGTATACTAAAAATGAGATTGACTAAGAGGCATTAGAGATTCAAAATCTAAAGACCAGCTATATCTGGAAGACAACTCTGAGAAGCAATCATTGCATAAGGGTTCTAAATACAAGCAACAAAGATACTTACAATAAGCAATATTGAAATTTCAACCCAGGAATTAAACCAAAAACAGCATTGACAACAAAATACAAATGAGCAGACCCTTAAATAAGGTGCAAACCCAGGCATCCAGCTCACCCCAGGCAAAGTCTGGGGGAAATGAGGTGGAGAAGTATGATAATCAACTACCTTCACACCCTGAACTGATAGCACAGGAAGAAAGAAAACAAATGAATGAGGGCTCTAGAAAATTCAAAACAGAAATAATTTCACAGATAATTACAGAGATGTTGAGCTGAATGAAAGATACAAGTAGAGACTCTGTAAAAGAAAAAGGAAAAAAAATAGATACACTCAGGACTATGATGGAAGCCATGAATGCCCAGCATAGGAAAGAAATGGAAAACACGAATACTGAAAATAGGAAAGAAATGGAATCTAGGAAACAGATTTAAACAGATGTCCAGGAAATTAAAAGCTCTATCAAAAGTATTTACAGCAGAATAAGCCAATCTGAAGACAGAATGTCACATATAGAAGACAGGATACCTGTGAGTTACCATGCAAAGAGAGATCTCTTAAAATTAGTAAGGGATCATGAGAAATTGATTCAACACCTCCTAGATGACTCAAACATGAATAACATGAAACTGATAGGAGTCCATGAAAAAACAGGAGAAAGTACAAATGACATAAAAAATGTCCACAGAATTTATGACAGAAAATTTCCCAAATAGATCAAAAGAATTTAACATACAGATAAGTGAGGCATATAGGACTCCAGCTAGCCATGATCAAAAAACATCTACACATAGACATATAATAATCAAGATCCCGGCAACAGCACAAGAACAAAATCCTACAATCAGTTAGAGAAAAGAAACAAATCACATATGAAGGGAAGCCCATCAGAATCACATCAGAGTTTTAAACACAAACCATCAAGTCAAGGAGAGCCTGAAATATGGTATTTCAAGCCTTGAAAGAAAACAACCTCCAACCTAGACTGATGTATTCTGTAAAACTATCTTTCAAAATAGATAGGGAAATAAGATACTTCAACAAAAAGAACACCTGAGAAACTTCATGAATTCCAAACAATTCTAAACAATATCCTAGAACAAGAAAAGAAGGTCACAACACTATGAAGCCCAACAGAGGAAATCCAGCAGGCTAGGCTAGAAATTAAAGGGAGAGGGGGAAAAATAAAAGAGCCAACATTAGGAAAACAACATAACAAGGATGTGTCAATACATATCAGTTGTAACCATCAATGTTAATGGCCTCAATTCACCAATCAAAAGAAATAAACTGGCAGAATGGATTAAAAAGCAAAATCCAACAATATGCTGTACACAGAAACACACCTAATTCAAAAATAAATTCATAGACTGAAAGTAAGAGTATGGAAAACAGTTCTCCATGTGAGAGAAACCCAGAAAAAAGCAGGGATAGCTATTTTATTTGCAGACAAGGTAGATTTCAAATAAAAACTAACTAAAAGGGACAAAGAAGGTCACTATATCCCTATAAAGGGAGCAATCCAAGAAGAGATGACAATCATAAATGCATATGCATCAAATATTAGTACTCTCATTTATATAAAACAAATATTACTGTACATGATAAACCAAATAAGCACTAATACTTTCGTAGTGCGAGAACTTAATACTCCACTGTCACAATAGATGAATCATCTAAATGGAAAATCAACAAGGAAATAATAGAACTGAACCAAACTTTTGAACAAATGGACTTAATAGATTTCTAAAGAGTGACCCACCCCACAAAATCAGAATATGTAATCTTTTCAGTTGCACATATTCATTCTCCAAAATGGACCACATCTTAGCTCACAGGACATGTTTAAATAAATGCAAAGGAATTGAAGTTATTCCCTGTATATTAGCAGACCGTAGAACAATAAAATTGGAGATCAATAGCATAAGAAATTAAAAATGTAATTAGTTTCTACAATTGAATGAAAATGCCAATGCAACATACAGGAATCTGTGGGACATAATGAAAGCAGTTCTGTGAGGGAAATTCATAGCAGTGAATGCCCATATCAGAAAAACAGAGAGAGCTCAAATAAATAATCTAATGCTAAACCTCAAACTCCTAGAAAATGAAGACCAACACAAACCCAAAGCTTATACAAGGCAGGAAATTATAAAGATCAGAGCAGAAATCAATGCAATGGAGACTAAGAGAATGATACGAAAAAAAATCAATGAAGCCAAGAGTTGGTTTTTGGAAAAAAAAATGAATAAACACTTAGTCAAACTTATCAAAAATAGGAAAGAAAAGACACAAATCCATGCAGTTAGGAATGAAAAAGGAGAAGACACAGATCCAACAGAAATCCAGGGGAACATCAATACCTACTTTGAAAACCTATACTGTAATAAAATGGAAAACACAGAACAAATGGACAGATTCCTAGATACATATGAATTACCAAAGTTGAACAAAGACGACATAAAAATCCTAAACACCCCTATATTCAGTGCAATTGAAAACATAATTAAAAATTCACCAACAAAGAAAAGCCCAGGCAAATCCTGCCATACCATCTGTAAGTGCATGCACATCCCAGGAAGCGTCTGTGTGGGCGAGTTGCATGGCTTTAGGCAGATCCCAGCTAAATCTCTACCATGACCCCAGAGGTGAAAGCACACATGATCAAGCAACAGGCATGCCTAGAAAAGACCTGCACAGGAGTGCAACCTTTATCCCGAATTCTGCTGTGCCATCAGTAATTGTGTGCACATCCTGGAGAGCAGCCATGTGGACCAGAGTTATGATCCCATCCAGGAACCTGCCCTGACCCCAGAGATGTGGGCATTCATGCCCAGGCCACTACCAACCTAGAAAAGAGCTGTGCAGGTACACAGTATTCATCCAGTGTACCACCATACCATTGATAAGTGTGTGCACATCCCAGGGAACAGCTGTGTGGACCAGAGTGTCCAGGCTACAGGCAGATCCTAGCCAGTGTGCTGAATAAACTGCAGAGGTGTGAGCACATGAGCCCAAGCCACAGGCCTACCCAGAAAAAAGCTGCACAGGCTCACAAGCTACATCCAGAGGTCCACCATACTGTTGGCCACAGCCAAGGGTCCACCTGGAAAAGAAATTCACAAGCAACAGCCAGAGGCTCACCCTGATACCATTGATAAGCACCTAGAGACACTAGCCAGAAGCCTACACAGACAACAGGAACTGGGATACACCCCCCCAGCCAAATCCCCCCCAGGTAATAACTACATAGGGGCCCCAGTGAGAGGCACACCTAGATACCATCCCAAGTGTGGACAAGCCCCAGCCAGAAGCTCATTCAGACCACAGGTCAGCTTAGGGATATAGAAAGCCATGATTCTAAACCCAGGAATTGTTGCAGTGGGAGCAACAGTAGGGACTGCTCAGTGGCTTGCTGGGAATTGAATACCACTGGGTGAACAAAATGTTGCTTCAAAAAGACACAGCAGGCTGAATCTGTTGAAATGATAAGACATAGACATAAGTCTCAAAAGCAGACTTTCAGATCTCCTAAGGAAACTCCAAAGGGAAATGAGACGGAACAATCTGATACTCAATGACCTGGACTCCCTGAACTGGAAGAACTGGACTCCCTGAAAAGAGGGCCTGGAAAAAATGAAATCAGAAATAATTTCTCAGATAAATGCAGAGATTGTGCCCATAGTACAAGACTTGATTAATAAATCTAGAGTGGACACAGATTAAAAGCAGTTCCTATGGATGACCCCCACTGGCCTGCCAATCAGATAGGAGATTAAAATAGAAGACATTTTCAGGCATGTATTCATGAAGAGCTAAGAAAAATAAGAACTAAACCCTTCAATTATTTTAAATTGTCAACTATCAGAAAAAGATGAGGACATCCCTAGATCCCTATTTGATAGAAGAAAATACTAGGATTTTTTTCCAAGTCAGTCTTACAATATTCTACATATGATATGCTGTTATGTGTCCCCTCAGAGGAACTTTCCAGCCAAGACATCTGTGCTCTGATGAATTTTCTTTTTCTTTTTCTTTTTCTTTTTTTGGTACTAGGGATCTAACTTGGGACCTTGCACTAGCAAGGTAGGCAGTAGAACCACTGAGCTAAATCCTCAGCCCACTGATGAATTTTCTAACAGACAAAGGTTATAATGTTTATAGATCTAAGGCACAACTTTTCAGCCTTGAAGTAAAATATTTAGGACTTATAATATCTAAGGGAACCCAAAGACTGGGAGAAGAAAGAATTAAACTAATTATTTCCTTTCCACAGCCCAAGACCCTAAAACAGCTAAGGAGATTCTTAGAAATTACAGACTTTGGTTGCCTTCAGATAGCAGGATTGTGAGATTGCACAACCTCTCGATCAACTTGTACAGAAACCCAAAAGACAGACACAAATATTTTAACCCAGGAACCTTATTTCTGGACTGCATTCCAGAAGCTCAAACATTACTAAGTGCCTGCCTACAGGCACCATCTCAGTTTGTATGTTAATAATAAGTGATACATGGGTTTGGAAGTGTTCATGCAACATCAGGGAGCTGCTCAACAGCCTGTAGGTTATTTAAATCATAAATTAGATATTATGGACTTAGAGTAATTCGTTAAAAGTGTAAATCCTAAACAATATAGTTAGAACACTTTCATTCTCCTTAAAGAGACAAAAAAAGCAGGCATTCAGGTTCTTTCATTACTGGTTTGACTTTCTGCTTGGCAATGCAGTTGGAGTCAATCATAGCTTTTGTCTCTAGAGATAATGCTTTGCTAACAATTACAGATCTACTATGGAAAAGCTCCTGATCTTAATTGTCTTTCTACACCTGAGATGGTCACCCTTCTGTCCCTTTTCCACTGCCCTACCCCTAGACAGTAACATAGTTCTCCAAAATATTTGGATCAAGGCACTTCCCTCCTCTGTTGTTGTTGGATTTCAAGACAAAGCTTCCAGAATGGTGAGTTTCCCCTCCCTGTGACCCTTCCAGACTACATCTGACCTTCACTTATCTCTGGGCCATACAGAAAATTGGCCTAGGTTTAAACCTGAAACTCTCAAAAAAGAATGTAAAAGTTTTAGTCCCAATTTATCTGTCTTTCAGCCCTCTGGCAAAATTAGAGAATTGTAAGAACAGCTAACCCACCTCTGGCCACTTCCTTGCACCTCTACTCTGCCACTGTGGGTACTAGACAAAATAAAGTGTAAGAGACACCTTAGATTGGGCACAGAACAAGAGGGATAGACAGGGATGCCTTCTTTCCCTTTGTTTCTTTTCAAAATGGAAAAAAAAATCTATCATAGGTAGATATCTGCAGTACAGCAGGTTGGAGCCTTGGCAGGCCTTGCCCCTCACCGTTTGGAATTCATACTTAGCTCCAAAGAGTGTCGCCTAGTCTCTTTCTACAAACAAACCTGGCCAGAGCACCCCCCCCAGATAGTTAAAATTACCTTTAACAGTCTGTCCCTTTAGAGGGAACATTTATTTATAAACAACTGACAATTAAAGCAATCATGAGAAGCCTGCATAACTGGGTTTTTTTAACAGATAAATTATCAGCCTAGGGCCTATCTTAAAAATGGTCTTTGCTTTCACAGATGTAGATTTTTTTCTTCTGAATTTTTTTGGGTGGTGTTGAGACAGGGTCTCACTATGTAGTGAGACTAACCTGTAACTCACTATGTAGCTCAGGTTGGTCTCAAACTCACAGCAATCCTTCTGCCTCAGCCTCGCGA
>NW_022900951.1:49141915-49153646 GCF_012274545.1 Fukomys damarensis | reverse complement strand
GTTTATTGGTACATTTAGGGATACAGTACAGTTACATTCATTGTTGGGATCATGTACCTTTACATGGCAAGTCTTGATTCTCATTTTTTTTCCCCTTACCTCTGCCCTCCCTTCACCCCCTCCTCCCCTCCCCATCTACAAACACTTTATTTTCATCTTTTCATTCTCTCTCTTCTGATTCTTATTACAAAAGATCTCTATTAATTGACCTACAACATTCTGACTAGTTTTATATATAATTACAAATGTAAAAATTATAAAAGGTTACTATAATTCACCCTGGCCAAATACATCTAAGTGTACTCTGGTTTATAAATAAGTCATCTTATGTAGGTGTTTCTTTGTCTATTCAATTTGTTACAACACATACAGCTATTTTGTCTGAGCTCAATGATTTTTTTCTTATTTTTGGCCTTTTAGAATTTTTAGGTTTGCCTGTATCTCAAGTTTGCTTATAAATAAATGTAGCTAAAGATATGCTCCCCTGGGTTGCCAGATGATCCAAATGATGTCAAATCTGGTTTTACAAATACAGTACATATTGTTTATGTATGATAACTTGGTAATCTTTCATTGGTCAAAAATAATGTGTTAATTGATATGATCTGGCTCTCATAAGCCATCCAACAATTTGTTAAGATAATTGAAGATCCTTGGACTTAGGAATACTAGTAGACAGGACTCCTCTAGGTAAGTAAAGGAGTGGGTACCTGGAAAAAATTTATTCCAGCCTTTGTTCACAAAAAGGACCCTAATAATTTCCATAGCCTTGTGGAAAATACAGTGATAAACATATTATTATGATATGTATACATTAGTCATGGTCAAATGGCTAAGTTTCTGTGAGAAAACAATAAGGTTTTTAAAATGCTCTCAGTACAAAAATAAGGGACAAAAACTTGATTTAACTGTGGTAGTCATTGTTATATCATGTATATACATTCATGCCTTCTGAGTGTACAAATCTTCTAGGATATTGTTTATGGTAATGATATTTCTTGACTCAGGTGTCTGCCTTTCTCTTACACTCCAGTTACTTGTGATAAGAGGTACATGTCAAGCCAGCATGAGATAACCACCAAATAAGTTTTCTTAAAAACTTATGTGATGTATATGGTCTATGTGTCATCACACTTAGGGATGTTCAGATGCCAAACAATGTCACACACAGTAAAATTAGAGGCTAGGCATTATGAAAGTCTAAGTTACATTTATAGGCCAAAATGTACGTTAAACAAGAATTTTCTTTATGTCATTTAATGTCTTGTGATCAGATGGGGGTGTTTGACTAAAAGATTATTCCATACTAAGATGGACATGTAAATGTTACAAAGGCAATCTCATCATGATTCCATGCTAAAATACTATGTGTGGCTCTTAATTATGTTTCTCTATACAAGGTATAACTGTTGTCTATTAACATTCTCTAAGTATTCAACTACTAAAACAACCATGGTTGGTAAGAAATAACAGTCCTCTAACTATGCTTTATATTTCCAAAAGTGCTTAATGTCCAGACAAAATTATAATAGTTAAGCTCACTGTTCTTACTGCACTACTAATATCATTGATCTTCTCTTCTGGGTGTTCAACAAATAAGTTTGGAGACAAAAATTAGAAAGGTAACTGGTCTAAAATGGCAGCCAATAGTTTGGTCCTGGTCCCTCAAAGTCAAGAAATAATAAAGGAAAGAGGGTACTTTTACTACAGGATCCTACATTTGGTAAGTCACGCAACCTCCTGAGCAGGGAGATTTCTGGCAACCAGAGAACAAATATCAGTATGTGAAAGGAGGGTCACCAAGAGGAAACTGTCTCCTGCATTTTCACTGAAAGCAACATGGTCAAGCAAGGCTGTGACCCATCATGATGACTGACACTAACAAAGGAGTGGAGACGCTCTATGCATGGTTCCAAAGTAATGCCTGAGGAGGCTTAACTGACCTTGATAGATAGCAAGAGGTTCATATTGATTGACACAGGTCTCACTTTAACTTTGTCTTAAACACCCAGCAGAAACGAATAACCAAAAGATGTATAAAAACAATCTCATAGTAACAAAGCTAGATGCAAAAAGGGTCTCCAATCACTGACTTCTTCTGGCAGTTTCTAGCTACACAAGTAGCTGACCATAGTTATGGATCATTGGGGGAAAACTATGGTAATCTATAAGAGCTCAGCTAGAATTTAAGATTTGTCCTTCAAATTGTCTCTTACAGCTAGGACTGGAGAGACTTATGTCAACATATCAGACTCATAGATAACCTCAATCAGTAAAAGAGTCTAAGAGCTAACACTAACAATTACTATTTCAGTTTCTTTTTTTGTCTCTCATTGAGTTTATTGGTACATTTTAGGTATACAGTACAGCTACATTCATCATTGGGAACTTGTACTTTTACATGCCAGCTCTTGGTTCTCATTCCCTACCCCTTGTCCCTGCCCTCCCTTCACTCCCTCCTCCCTTCCCTATTTACAAATGCTTTATTTCCATTTTTTCATTTTCTCATATTTTTTTCCTTTCCCTTATGACCTTTTCCCTACCCTTCCCACTTTCCCTACATCTTTAGCCCTTTTCTTCCTATTTCACATTGTCAATTATATCATTAGGATCTTATGTACCATTATAGTTTTTCATACCAGAGAAACTTATTCGGTATTTACATGTGTGACTTATTTATTTCACTTAGGAGTATATCGTCAATATGTATCCATTTTCCTATGAATGAATCTAATTTCTCATTTATATGGCTGAGTGGTATTCCATTTTATAGAAAAACCACATCTTCTTTATCCAGTCTCCAACCACTATTTCAGTTTCTAACTGTAACTCTTTCCCTAACCTGCCTTTCCATTCTAGTGCTCATGCTTAGATTATGTACACTCTAATTTCTTAAGATTGTGTTATTCCTGCCTAGTGGCTGCCAAACTCCAAGCAGTCATACCAATTTCAATTGTGCTAGACTTATTTTACCAGGATCCACCAGACAGACCTTATGAACAGCTCATAACTAACTGCTAAAATACTAAATGACTTCTACGTCAGATTCTGAAGTCCCTTGGACCTTTTCCTCTTTGTGAGAGGCTATTACTAGTTCCTCATTGTGGAAATCTTGTTGGCTATATTCATAGCAATCCTGCTGACCTTATTATTTGGCCCATGTAACTGCTTATTTGGCTTTGTCTCCTCCAGACTCAAAGGTATATGCCTGCCCAAGATGATAATACCTGGCCCCTAATCAAGGGTCTTTAGATAGACCCTGTGTAGAGTAACTCTGACTGCTGATCACAACTATGACCCTCTTCAGTCAGAAGTAGCGAAAATGGTCTTTACCCTTTGCCCCTCACAGCAGTTAAGGGTACTTCCTCAGAGGGAGGATACTGTAGATAAATAAGTTAATTAGATACCTTGTAGGGAGTTAGACAGGGTCAGCCCATGAGGATCCAACATGGAGGACAGTCAAGGAGCCAACATAGAGGACAATCAAGAAACATTCACTGAAGGCCAGCATTGTAAAAGGAGAGAAACTACCACACCCTTATAGGATAAATAACAGTAATTGATATTCTAAATAAGTATCAATCACCTGGTTAGAGGACCAGGATCTTCTAAGAAACATTGCAGACCTACCCCTTACCTCAAAAATCCTTGCTCATTTCTTGTATGCTTGCCACATGGCTTGTTTCCCCATTAGATCCCAATTTAATCAATATTACCCTGTGACTACACTAGTCATAATCTTATTGGTTGTTCATAGTTTTGTCCACCTTGTGATTTCTCTTGGATCAATATTGCCTAAGGGACTTTACTTGTAATCTTACTCATTGATTGTAGTCTTGCCCCACCTTGAACCCACCTCACCTCATGGCTTTTTCCCATAAAACACCTTTGAGAAGTCAGGAGAGCAGCAACAGACTTTCTGGTCCCCCTTCTGTCTCTCTTAGACAGAAGCTTTCTTTTTCTCAATAAATTTTTTCTATTCTTTTTTTTTTTTTGTACCAGAAATTGAACTCGAGTCCTTGTGCTTGCAAGGCAGGCAGCCAAACCACTAAGCTAAATCCCCAGCCCAATTTTTCCTATTCTTAAAAAAAATAAATCAGATAAATAAGCTTTAATAGCACATGGTTTTTCTATTACCAAGATAGGTAACAGCAAATAGGGAGACAGATATTTTACAAATGCGAAAGGGGCCAAGAGATGGAGAGTGGAGGGAGAGTAGGGAGGGATGTGTTATGTAATATACCACCTCCCCACAATGAATGTAAGTATTATGTACCATAAACATGTACTAATAAAAACAAAAATTTTAAAAATTATTGTTTGGTTATAATACTTAATAGTTTAAGGAACCCAACAATCATCTGTGACTTGAAAGGAAAAATTCTAGATCTTCTTAGTAGTAGCAAGTGTTAAAAGACTTCACTTGAGTTGGCATTAACTAAATAAGGCTGGCACTTTTGACAGGATTCACTCTGGCAGCACTTAAGTTGAAATTAGCTCAAGAAATGCTGTTGTCCCATTCACTGGAATTTCTGTTAGGGCTCTTTCATTTGGTTAATTTCCAAGTATACATGTAGCTGTTTCCTTTTATCATGTAAGCCAAATGTCACCCTGAAATTATCTTCCCACTCTGTATTCTAAAGAGAAGGGAGGAGTTAGTCTGACTTAAAATAAATTTCCTATAATGTTATGAACAAAATGTCTGATTTAAAATTTTGTTTTTAGTCTTTGTGATGGTTTTACATCTGAAATACTTAAAATTGATATGAAGTCACCCTTATTCTGCTATTCTGGAAGATAATTTTTCCTATTTTTTCAAAAATGTTAAACTATTATTTTTTGCCCACAAATCACAACACTTGCTTATTTACCTTGCCTACCCCCCCAGAGCATTGGGGGAACATTCAGGTTCCTACACATTAAACCCTCAACTCTTGTCCCCAAATATTACATGGAATTCATAGCCATCTCCTTCCTTCCAGCTAGTGTGTCTAGGTGTTAAGATTACCTTCAAATTAATGTCCAAATTTTTCGAAGTCATTTAAATTTTGACATCGTATTTTATAATGAAAATGCAGGCTTCATTCCTTTTTTGCACTCCTGAAAGAGAAAAGTAAATATACATTCTCTAGGATCACTTTTAGGTATATATGTCATTAAATCAAAGATTGCAATCTAAAAACAGATCAAAATAAAGTCTATTTTATAGCTAATTGTCAATTATCTTTTGATACAGTTTATCAAACCAACCTGTCAGAAGCCTGCCAAAGTTTTAGTTTACAATAATTTTATTCTAATATGTATAGCAAAATGAAATTTTAAATTCTGATTGAAAAATATTTGATGATATTATATATCCATTTCTCCTTCTAAAAATTGATATCTACACACAGAAAATTATACTACCTACTTTGGTAAATCTACAAAGTACATTTTAGAACACTATTACACATTCATTTTAACAGATTCCTATCTAGATCATATGTTTGAACCTAAGGATATACCAATCATGTAACAGATACTTAAAATATAGTTTAATGTGCTAGTGACTTATACTGTTAGGTATAGTACTTCACAGTACTCTAAGTATTATGTGCTCAATAAATGCTGATTAGTGACATAGTAAACAGATACAAAGGAAAACCTTAAGGGATTCAGAGACTATTGTTTTAGGTATCCCCATAAGTGTTGACTTAAAATATTAAATTATTTTCTTTAGAAAAAGTTTACAGCTTAAAGGATTTTGTATGTCTCTAAATATCAGCAGTTAATAAGAATGAGAACTAATTTTAAAGAACATTGTAAGATTCCTATCAAATTCACAGATACAGTGTAATTCCTAGAGACTTTTTCATGCATCTTCATTAACTATTCGTTTTTCTTTTTAGATGTATTCCATCTCTTTTAGTGGACCCTGGCCTACAGGAGTTGTCATGCCTATGTTTTTGTGGCATCACTTGGCTCATGAGTCTAATGACAGAGTTGATTATGGAAAGCAAGTAGTAAATATTAGTAAGATCCATGGATATTGGACTTCTGACAGTCTTATTTTTCCCTGCTTCAACTGAGGCAGTACAGGTAAAATTCACTTTTATAATACTTTCATGGAAAACTTCTGAAATTAGTGATAAAATACCATCTCCCAAACTACAATGCAGTCCTTTAAATACATACTGTTTATCCTCAATGAAGAATAACTACTGAATCTTAAGAACAGTAGCAAAAAAAGAACACTGACAGAAGGGATGGCATATTTCATTTTTATATAGAATGGTCTGAAGAAGGAATGTAGAATTATATTGCTGTCCAACAGAAATGTAAAAGGACCATGAGTATAATGTCATTTTGCTTTTTAAAAAACTAAATGTTTATATAGAATACCCCTTGCACCACCAGAAGACAGAATAGAAAAATTAACAAATAATTTTTAAAAGAACTTTAAGACATTAGAAAAATGGAAAGACAACTCCTGTTCCTGAGTAGGAATAATCAATATTGTCAAATGGCCATATTACAACAAATGATAAATAAATTCAATGTGATGCCAGTCCAAATACCAACAGTATTCTTCACAAAACTGGAATAAATAACCCTAAAATTCATATGGAACCAGAAGAGACAGAGAATTACAAAAGCAATCATGAGCAACAAGAGCAATGGAAGAGGCATCACAACCTGAGAAGCCAAAATTATATCATAAAGCTACAGTGACAAACATAACAGCAGGAAACTGGCACAAAAAAACAACACATGGATCAAAGAAACAGAATTAAGAATGCAGAAACAACTTCAGACACTTGTAGTCATCTCATCCTTGACAAAAAGACCGAAAACATACACTGGACAAAATATAGACTCTTTAATTGATGGTGCTGGGAAAACTGGTTATTCACACCCAGAAGGATAAATCTAGACCCATATCTTTCACCTTGTACTAAAATCAAATCAAAATGGGTCAAAGATCTAGACATGAAAACAGAAACACTGAACCTGCTGGAAAATAAAATGAGTAAAACTCTTGAAGACATAGGCACAGGCAAAAACTTTCTGAACAGTACTGCAATTGAAAAAGCAGTAATATCAAAAAACAACAAATGGGATTATATAAAATTTAAAAATCTTCTAAGCAAAGGAAATAACCAACAGAGTGAAGAGAAAACCAACAGAATGGGAAAAAAAGTGACCAGCTACACTTTAGACAGAGGACTAATATCTAAAATATACAAAAGCCTCAAAAAAATTAGACCTTAAAAAGTAAATGATCCAATCAAAAAACCAGGCAATTGAATTAGATAGACACTTCTCAAAAGAAGTACAAATGGCCTACGGGTATATGAAAGTGTATAGCATCTTTGGTCATCAGAGAAATGCAACTCAAAAGAATGCAGAAATTTTTAATCCAGAAACAATGGCTATCATCCAGAACTCAAATCAGAAAATGCTGATGAAGTTGTGGGAGAAAAGGAATCCTTTTACATTGTTGGAAGAAATGTAAACTGGTACAACCACTATGGAAATCAGTACAGAAATTCCTCAAAAGATCAAAAATAGAAATTTCATTTGACCCAGCTATATCTCTTCTGGGTATCTACTTGCAGAAGTAAAAAACATCACATTACAGTGATACATGCACATTCGTATTTATAGCAGCACAACTCCTAATAGCTAGATATTGAAAGTGGCCTACAGGCCCATTGACTGATAAATGGATAAAGAATATATGATACATACATACAGTGGAGTAACACTCAGCCATAAAGGATAAATTTGTGTCATTAGTAGAAAATTGGTGCATTTTGAGATCAAGTAAAATATATCAGACATAGAAGGTTAAACATTGCTTCATTTCTCTTATATGGGAATCTCAAAATATAATTTAAAGAACAAAATAAAAGATGACAACAAAGAGGGAGGTGAACTTTTTGGAGACAGGAAAGGAATCTGGGGGTGGGAAAGGCGAAGTAAAAATCTGTAAGATGTGATACATATATAGACCAATTCCCCAAGGTGAATGTAAACATTCTATATAAAAAAAAAAGAATAAAAATTTTAATTGTGATAAGAGCCATTTAATTTAAATTTTTCTAGCAGCCACATTAAATAAGTAAAATACTGGTAAAAGTAATTTTAGTAATATATTTTCTTTAATCAAGATGATTAAAATATCAACATATCATGGATAGGAAATATTGAGATATATAAATATTTTGTAGTATCATTTAAAATTTTGTGTTTTTCTTAATTTTGTATTCACTATACCTCACAATTTGGATATCTAATTTTTCATGACCAAAGATAAATTTAATGCTACAAAGACAAAATTCTTAATCAGTAGAGCTTCAAGATAAATTTTAAGCCATCATGTTAACTGCTTTTTCAAATAGTAAGAATTTTTAATCAACCAATGCTTGAAGAGCAGAAAGAGGAAAAAATTAAAGCCTGATCATTTTAAAAGAAGAAATGAACATCAACAACAGAAGTTAGCTTCCTACCTTGTAAGAAAGTTTTTATCCACCATTTTACTAGAAAAAGCTGTTCTGAAGCAAAATAATTTGAACAATCTTGTTCAGTGGAACTTTGTGAGTCTGTGGACAAATAAAAGCTTTCTTTTTTGGGAAAGTAGCATTTGTCCTTTGAAAATTCCAGGAACAGGTAAGAAAAAAAAATCAAAATTGTATTAATTAGGAGGAAATTGTTTTAAGGAATTAAAGAAATGAAGTCATAGCATAAATTATATTCATGTCTATAAATATATTGAATGTATTGTTTTCACGACTTGAATATTTATCTCAATTTTTGACATACTTATTTGTCAGACACAAAAATGGTGTATTTAAGAGGCTTTAATGAATAATATTTTTGAAATACACTTTATTATTATAAATATGTACAAAGCAAAGAGGGCAAACTATTTAATGGACAATGAAATTCCAACCATTTCTCTAACTTAAAATGTATGCCTATTTTTTCTTTTTCACTAAATGAATACAACCACTTATAAAATATATGTGAATGTATGTGGAGGTGTGTGTGTATGTAAGACATACACAATTCTGAAACATTTCATAGTAGTAAATTTTTAGTGCACTTCCAAAGTGCTATAACTGTCATCCACAGACATCTATATAGGCAAACATTACTGGACTAGTACAGCAGAGCAAATAAACAATTACAAGCAGAACTCCCTAACAAAAACTCTTTAGAAATGGAAATAAACAGAAATCCATTTCTAATGTGAGCAATATATAAAATAATCTTTTATGATCATATATACATATAGCATTATCTAAACTAAGAAAATATCTTCTTACTGTACACACAGAACTGTAATATTTACAAAACAAATGTTAGCATTAGAAAAAAATGTACATTAGGAGAATGTAAACTACAATAACAGGACAGAGATGTATCCATTAAAGAAAAAGCAAAAGTAAAAAAAAAAAAATGGAGAAGTGTGTCAAGGAATGCAATGCATGTTCAGGGGAGTGGAGTAGGGAGAAGGAGAAAGTAAGCAGAAGGTAACAGAAACTAATTAAAGTGGAAAACAGAGATGAGTTATGATACAAGCATGAATTGTGAAAGTTGAGTAGATGGGGAAGATGATAAAATAATTCAACCTCTTTGTTTGAAGTTGTATATAGACTTGTCTATCACAGTCAAAACCCAAGTAAAATGTGAACTAACTAAATTATAATATGAAAAACATCAACTATGCCAAAAACTATTTATTAGGGTTTGCTTTGAATAACAAACAGGACACAAGTTGTGAAGATGTTCAGCAAACTGAAAATGCTATACTCAAGTAACAGAAAGTTTACAAAATATTCAGATTAATTATTTCTTTTCTTTCAGTGCCAGAGATTTGTAAACAATAAGCTCTCCAGCTGACAGGCAGGAAAATCTTCCTTTACTGCATTATCAGATCTGCACTGAACAGCAGGCTCCACAGTTAAAGAGAAGCCTTTTTGTAGGAAAATGGTTGGTCTTGAGACCATAATGCTAACTACAATAAATCAGCAACAGAAAGTTAAATATTGCATGGTTTCTCTAATATGAGATCAATAATATAAACAGTAATATGAAACAAAGATGATAAGAAATTGGGCGGTAGACACTGTAGGGATGAGGTGAGCTGGGGAAGAGTGGGGTGTTGAAAAAAGATTCCATATGTCTATGTGCCAATTCCCCCAAATCAATGTAATTACTGTGTATCACAAACATATCAATTTAAAAGTTTTAAAAAGACAAGCCTGGAATCAAAAAAGAACAAAGATGCTGACAAACGGATCAGATAGAGAGGTATGCAGATAGAAATGTGAATAATGTTTCCACTCCTTGAATTTACAACAAATACTGGGGTGAAAGTTGTTCAGTATCATGATAAAAGAAATTATTTTCCTGTTTCACCTTAAATTTCTAGAATCTTTATTTTTGGTAAATGAATGGGCTAGTTATCCGAATTTCTTTCTTGAAGTGAGAAAGATTTAGGGAGTAAAAATATAAACCATCAAAATACACCAAAGCATGAACTTTTTTATTTCTATGAAGAAAACTTGAGTGGAGAACGTCTAGGCCAGTATATCAGCTATGTATATGCATTGATATGACCTGTTAACAGCTGGGAAATTGAGGCCTAATGAGATTAACTTATTTAATAGCAACTGTCCAAAAGCACAAAACACAAATTATTTGTTTCTCATAAAGTACTAGTATGCCAATTCCAAAACACAGTTTCCTTCCATCAAAAGAAGTTAGGAAGATAAACAGTGACAATAGCAAACATAGTTTTGCTAAGTTTTTCTAATTAGTTTTATCACAATTTAAGAAAATATTTTAGCATTGAACAATGTTTCTAATAAACCATTAAAATGTCTTAAACAGGATTTTCTCTTTCCAAATTCTTAGTAATTCCATAATTCATAATATTGAAAGTAAATGTAAATATTAATGCATTGACAAAAACTTGCTACTAATACAACAGAAGAGAAAAACAGACATTATGAGCCACCTAGTAAAAAAACACAATACAACTTATGAAACATTCGTGATAAAAATAGCATTTTGCAATCTGATCAAGTCTGTGGAAACATTATGTTGAGAAAAGACAATAGAAAGAGAACACCACTGCAAAGATATACGAAGCAAAACTTAGACTGAGGCAAATGATTCATGCAGAATAAACTAATTTTTTCAATGAATAAAATGCAAGGAAAAAGATGAAAGATGAAATATAATGAAAAACACATGTAAAATTTACCAAGATAATAAATATTAAAAATACTATAACTACTAACATTTATATGACAGATGGAAGTTCAAAACCTGACTGGATATTTACTGCTATTAAGGCTTACGGTTAATGTTAAGTAGGATTAACAGAATTAAAATTTTCTTCTAAAGAGATCTATGTATTATATATATATATATGTATATATATATATGTATATATATGCATATATAATAATATATATATACACATATATATATATACATATTATTTGTTCCAAAAGAAAACAGAAAGATGGAGAATATATATGAATAGATGAATAAGATTGTACAATAACTATTGAAGTCAGGTGCAAAGAACATGGATAAAACAGACATATGACATAATCAGTGAAAGATCTCCCAATATTTTTCAAGAAAACAAACACAAAAGCAAAAAAACACAGAGCAGAAGAGACCTTAGAAACAATGGATTCAAACTACTTCATTTTATACCTAAAGAAAT
>NW_022900951.1:49124040-49141415 GCF_012274545.1 Fukomys damarensis | reverse complement strand
GGCATTTCTAAGGGAAATACCTGATAAAAATTTTGGCAAGCTGGCCAGGAGAAGAGAATAAAGTTCAGGTACCAAGGAAGCCAAGCTATGGCCCATGTGGGCTCAGTTCTCTAAAATGTCATCATGAAGGCTTTCTTTTTTTCTTCTTCTTCTGTCCCTCACTCTCTCCCCTAAGCCAGCAATGCAGGGGACTCTGCTCAAGGCACACAGGTGACTGTTTGCTGCTTCTCTGGCTGTGGGGGATGGGAGAGGACTTTTTCTTCCTAGTGCAGAAACGCCTTGTGTGTGTGTGTGTGTGTGTGTGTGTGTGTGTGCTGTGTATTTTGCTACCTGTTTTGGAAATTGGCCTTGTCACGGCATACTCTAGTTTGTAAATGGGTTTCTCTTGCTTTGTGTTTTGGTCCAGGGTGCTGCCATGTTACCTCGCCACGTGGCCAGTCTCCATTTTGTCTTGTTGAGTGCTTGTGTGCTGCATGGATTTGTGTCACTGGCAGCTACAATCTTTTTGCCTAGGTCTTTTTATTTTTCTAGTGACTGGCTTTAAGAGCTAAGGCTTGTATTTAAAGAGCATATGGGCTTGTCACAAAGAAGAAGGAATGTTTTTCCTCCTTTGCACATGAAAGAAAACATATTGTGTGCTATCTCTTTAGGCAAGCTTTTCGATCAGGAAACCTTTGGTAGGGGCAAGACTGCAATGGGCGGAACCAAGGGTACAGGACACCAAAGGACCTCTGCTGGTTGCAGCCCGGGGCAAATGCCAAGGGTGCCTGCACAATGCCCCGCAGGCAACGTCAGAGACCTGTCTTGACAGGGTGTGACTGCTCCTGGTTGGAGAAAGAGGGACCATAAGACCAGCATATGGGAGAGCCTCACCAGCCTGCCCTGCTCTGCAGGACTTCCTGACCTTTTTGCCCCCCTCCTCTCTTGCCATGGGCCAGATAACCGGGTTAGGCTCTAGAGAAGCTGAAGGGAACTAGACAAGCCAAAATCAGGGAGCTGGCACTAGTGCTGCCCACCCCAAGCAAATTGCCTGAGCAGCAGATAAAGGGCTTCAGGGGCACACGGTGCTACTAAATAGGGGAGCACCTGGGTCCTGAACACCCCCGCTGAACCACACACACACACCACTCCATAGTGGCATGCTATTTGGTCCACTGGTCTAAGAGTCCTGCCACATGCGCTTCTTGGGCTTGCTAGAGGCAAAAGGCACTACCAGCACTTACAGCTTATCAGCAGTGCTCTCTCCCAGTCCAAGAGCACGCCTGAGGCCATGGCTTCTTGGCCTTTATGCTTTCTGGTTTAAACCCAGGTAAGTTAAAGACCCATGCACGATGCCTGAGCAAAACAGTATGCAACACTTTAAAGTTACTTAAAGTGACCCTGAGTCATGTAAAAGCAGAGCCATCTCCTTCCTTAGTCCTTTTTCCATCAGAATAAATACAAGGGATATTTCTCCCTTATGGTTTCACTCTGGGTCAGTAGAGTCTTCAAGGGACTCGAAATACCAGCCCTGAAGAGTCTTAGAATATGAGTGGGGCCATCAAGGGGTTCAAGTAGGTAGTTAATAGAACTTTGCTTGGGAAAGTTCTGACATTACCTGATGGGAGTTAAAGGATGAGCCAAGGCCAAGAAATTGCTCAGCCCCCTCGTCCCAAAGAAGTTAATGTGTCCCAATATGGAGGCAAAGGCTTTCTTCTGTGGTAAATGATGCCAGCATCACTCGGACAGAATTATCTGGCCAGTCTTTGTGAAGATCTCACAAGAGGCGTCTTGTGGACTCTGGCTCTTCTCCTTCTGCGTGGGATGCCCCTTTAAGGAGTCTGGGCTGAGAGTTCTTCTCTTTCTTTGTTTAGGCCCCAAGCCAAGCCAGGGGGAAACCTCTTGGACCATGCCACAACATAGCTTTCACTGACTTCACCACTAGGCTACACCCTTGATAAATGGGAAATGTTTGACCCTGACCCTATAAAATGGAAACAGCTTATATATTACAATCCAGTCTGGGTTCAGTACAACCTGGGAGGTGGCAAAAGATGTACAGGGATGATACTTCAAACTACGATACTATTCTCCACTTACAGTGTTGCTGCTTTACACACAAAGGGTGCAATGAAATGCCTTGTGTTCAGGCTTTTGTGACTGTTTTTCAAAGGAAATGCTCAAGAATTATGGTACTTAGCATAGGCTCCAAAGGGAAACAAAGATATCCTGGATATCTAAAGATATCCTTACTGTCAGAACAGTAAGACCATTAAGGCTGTTAGTTATGATGAGGTGACTGGGGTAATACAGGGCACCGAGGAAAATCCAACTCTTTCACAACCAATTAACCGAGGCCTTTCACAAGTGTACTGATGGATGTTTGTTTGTTTGTGTTTTTTGTGTTTTTGGTACCAGGGATGGAACTCGGGTCCCTGTGCTTGCAAAGCAGGCCCCGGAACCACTGAGCTAAATCCCGGGCACAAGTATACTAATGTCGATTCATCTTCCGGGAAGGGAAAAGCAATAGTGGGACATCTTTTCATCTGTCAATCAGCCCCGAGTATTTGGCACAGACTACAAAAGCTTTACATGGGAATGCTTCAGATTGGCTCACAGACACTTTTGACCCAATTGCTAGACACAGCCTGTTCTATACCCAATATTTGGGACCCAGAGGTGAGACAAAGGAGAAAGGCTAAACCCATAGCTAAAACCATCCAGTGTGTGGCCTGGTGTCCCACTGGCTTCAAGGTTGGCCTTAATCACCGGCCTCCCACCATAGTGCCAGGTGGAGACCTTGCCAAGGTGTAGTGGGCTGTGTGCATGCTGAGCGACACCACAGCCATTGCTGAGGCCTTGGCTCTCCTGGACCACGAGTTGGAGCTGATGTATGCCAAGCGTGCCTTTTTTCACTGGTACGTGGGTGAAGGGATGGAGGAAGGGGAGTTTTCTGAGGCCCAGGAGGACATGGCTGCCCTAGAGAAGGATAACGAGGAGGTTGGAGCAGACAGTGTTGAGGGAGAGGATGAGGGTGAAGAGTATTAATCTGCTGCACTTTTACACTCCATTGTCTCATCTTACATACTTTTTTTATGTTCGGCGAAATTAAGCCCTACACTGTCCATAAAAGTATTTGCATTTTAAATTTCAAAAAAATATTGGTCATACTTTAAACGGATCTAGGGCATCTAAGTAAAAACCTAGGGACAACAGGAAAAAGGGAACCTGTTTCAAGTGCAAAGGTACTGGACACTGTGCCCAAAATTGCACCAAGCCTCACTCTGGCACCTGCTTCACAGGTGAGGCAGATAATATGCCTGACTCGTGGCACTGGAGGTTTGACTGTTCCTACTCCCACAAAGGGACTAGGCCAGCCAAAACCCCCATTTACCAAAAAGGCGAACCTGTAATCCCCCTGTCCAGAGACATCACCATCTTCCTTGGAAAACCTGTATGTCATGGGTGAGCCAATTTAAATACCACATTCTGTCTTGATTCCCTTCTCTAGAAAACCCTCCTCTGGATCTATAGCTATAGTCATGGTCAAGGGGACCCCTAATCCAAGATTCTTTATTTCTCCTCTACCCAAAAGTTAGCCACTCTTGTAAACAAGTAATTTCCCAGACCTACGCTAGCAAGCAGGACATCAGTGACCTGCCCCTCCAAGATCCTGAGGAGGTGTGCTTCACTGATGGAAGTAGCTTTCAATGAAAAGGACATCAAAAGGCAGGTTATACAGTTGTCAGTTCACAACAGGTCATTAAGGCTTCACCTCTGCCCCCACGAACAACAATGTGGAAAGAATGAGGCTTCCTGAGTAATAAACAATCATCTATAAAGCACAGACAGAACATTGTACAACCACTAGAAGCAGTCTATTTTCCCAAACAGGTCACAATCCTGCACTGTAAAGGGACACATGTCTGAAGTCTTCTTTGGAAATCCGAAGGCTGGTAGGGAAAGAAAAAGAACAGGCTGACAGCCCCTTAAGACTTTAGCCTTAGGAATCGTTCTGGTCCTTCCTCTAGGGACACAGCGGAAGATTATAAAAACAATTCATGATTGCTTCCCTATGGAGAAAGATGCTAGATTGGAAATGGTCACTTGAGTTTTCACAGGACTAGGACTAGCAGCAACCACCCCACAGATGTGCGAAACTTTTGCACTCTGTGCTTACAATAAGCCCGGCAAGCCCAACCTCTCTCCTTTGTTACAACCTGTACAGGGAGGGACATACCCTGGGGAAGACTGACAATGAGACTTTATCCATCTACCACCATGGAAAGACTTGAACATATTTTGGTCCTTACTGACACCTTTACAGGCTGGATTAAAGCCTTTCTGACCCATTCAGAAAATGTTATGGATGTAGTCTATGTGTTCTTGAAAGAAATTATCCCCCAATTTGGACCACCTCAGCCCCTCCAGAGTGACAACTGGACTTCTTTTCCCTCTGAATTAACTTGGGGGGGTGCAAAGGTTTTAGAAATAAAGTACTATCTCCATTCTCCACCGAAACTCCAGTCTTCCAGAATGGTTAAGAGAATGAGCCAGGCCCTAAAATAACTCCTGAGAAAACTTTGCTAAGAGAGATCTGAGTCCTGACTCCAGTTATTGCCAGTAGCTCTCACGAGGGTACGAAACGTGTCCCGAACCGGGATTCTATGCGCCCTTTTGAGATGTTATATGGGAGGCTCTTACTATTCTCTGTTATGATAGCAGACCCAAAGGCTGTGAGATTTAAAAATATCTCGTTAGTCCAGGCCAAGTACAACAGGCTATTCAAATGTATGGGGACAGAGTTCTGCTAGCTCTTGACCCAGGAGAACCACCTTGTGTCCGCCCTGTAGACTGTTAATAAAAACTTGGAAAGAAGGGACTCCTGTAGATGAAGTAAAATCAAATTAGAAGGGCTGATTTTCAGTGATCCTGGCCACACCCACTGCAGTAAAGGTGGTAGAGATAGAAACCTGGATTTGTCATTCTAGGTTATAGCCAGTTCCACTTGAACTGTCTGAAGAAAAGAAGAAAAGGCAACTCCTGTGAGCCTCCAGAAGACCTGGAATTTCTCTTCAAAAAGCAAGACTGCAGTGCTGCTAGAGATACATAAATGGGATCTTGCTGAGGCCATGGCCCTCGGGCTCTTGATATTTTTTCTAACATTCCTCACTGATATATTTTTCTTCTCCACTGGAATCATGGAAATCTGATCTGCTCCTCATATTAGGGTTAATAGTAGAGTTTCTCCCAGCAAGCAACCTGCTCAGTGGTCACTAATTCATTTCTCATTTTCTCCTAACAGTTTTTCTCTTCGGCACAACCAGTGAGCCACAACACCCCAAAGTAGTTGGAGAGTACATTAAGAGGTAAAGCTGGCAGTCCCTTTCAGAGGAAGTAGATATAAGAAGCCAGAGGCCTCCACTACCCACACACCTCATAAAGAATTATGGGATGTGTGCCTCTCAAGGGGAAGTGAAGTAGGAAGACAGGAAGGCTAAAACTAGCAGGGAAAGCACTCACGACATACGTGCACGACAATTCTCAGAACCGTGCTTGTGGACTTCGCGTGAGAACTCAAGCAGGTTTTTCCAGGATGACGTAGAGGTGATACTAGCTTGAGAAATATAAAAAAAAAATAGACCGTCACCATGAAGCATTTGCTATCATGTCTCTTCATGGCAGCTCACCCTACAATGTAGGATGTATTTTTATTTTTGTTTTTTCCTTTCTTTTGACTCAGCCCAAAGTTATGCTGCAGAACCCATTGTCACCTAAACTTCTGGGTTCTTCTCTACCTTTAAGAAATGTCAAACTTTGTCACCATTAAAAAAGTTAATGACATTCTTTTTTTTCGGAACCGGGAATTGAACTCTCATCCTTGCGCTTGCAAGGCAGGCCACCGAACCACTGAGCTAAATCCCCGGCCCTTAATAATGTTCTTGTACACCGATGACAAAGTCAGTGAAAAAGCATTTAGTGAAACCATAACTTTCATAGTAGCATCAAGAAAAATGAAATAGTGAGGACATAGCCAAGAGAGTGAGAGACTGCTACAATGAAAACTATAACCCTCTGTAAAAGAAGATGAAAGAATATATTAGAAAATGGAAGAATATTCCCTGTTACTGGCCAGGCAGAATCGATGTAGTCAAAATGGACATATTTTCAAAACTGTTATATAAGTTTAATGAAATGCAAATAAAACTATCAATAAAATTCCTTTCAGAACAATCATAAAATTCATATGGAACCAGAAGAGACCTAGAATAACATAAACAATTTTGGCCAACAAACACACACAAGCCAACAGGCATCACAATCCCAGACTACAAATTATACCTCAAAGCTACATGATTAAAAACAGTATGGTACTGGCCAAAGAAAAAACAAAACTAAACAAAAAAACGTAAAAAAACCTTGGGGATCAATGGACCAGAAGAGAAGATACAGAAGCAGTTCAAAGCACATGCAGTTGTGCTATTTTTGACAAAGGGGCCAAATCTCTTCACTGGGGGAAATATAGCCTCTAACAAATGGTGTTGTGAAAATTGGCTACTTGCTCGACAATGGCTTAACCTAGACCAATATCTCTCTCACTGCACAATAAATTAAAATCCAAAGGAGTCAAAGTTATAAACATTAGAATAGAAACAATCTGCCAAAACAGAAACTATGTAAAACTCTTGAAGACATAGGTTTAGACAACCACTTTCTGAACAAAACCAGTTACACAATAAATAGCACCAAGAAGAAAAAAAATCACATAAAATTGAAAGCCTTCTTTTTTAATGGAAAACCTTCCACACAGCAAAAGAAAAGACCAAAAAGGGAAGAGAAAGCCATTAGAATGAGGATAATTTTTGACAGTCCTCATGCAAAGCACTAGTATCTAGAATATATGAAGAGCTCAAAAACTTAGACTGCCAAATATAGAGACCCAGTCAAAAGTGGGTATCAGAAAATGCATAAAAACTTCTCAAATAAAGAAATACAGATGACCAATATGTACATGAAAAAATGTTCAACATTGCTGGCCATTTGATAAATGAAAACGAAAAATCCACTGAAATCTCATCTCACTCTTGAAAGAATGGCCATCATCAATAAATCAAGCAGTAACGAAAGCAGGTGAGGCTATTGGAAGAAAGGAAACTTTCTTCATTGTTGGTGAAACTATAAACTGATACAACCACTATGAAAATCTGTATGAAGAATGCTCAAAATCTAAAACTGGAGGTTCCATTTGGACCAGCTATTCCTCTTCTAGGTTATCTTCCCAAAAGTGTTAAAGAGAATACCACAAGGATGTATAGATACATGCAGGGATGTAAGACTATTTCATGTTTATAGCAGCACGATTCATACTATGTAGATTAATCTTGGGAACAGCCTGAATAGCAATCAACAGATGATTGGATAAAGACAATGTGGCATTGGATGTTGGAGAGCAGCGGTGTGGACCAGAGCAGTGCAGCTTCAGGCATATCACAACCAGGGCCTCCGCTGACCGCAGGCACCCAGAAAAGAGTTGCACAGGCACCCAAGTGTCAGCCGAAGGCCCACCCCAAACCATCAGTAAGTACATGCAGCTCCTGGAGAGCAGTGGTGCGGATGAGAGTAGCAAGGCTGCAGGCAGATACAAGCCTGGAGGCTGCAGAGATGCCAGTGGCTTTGGCAGGCAGGCCAAAGCAAAGAACTCCTGGCAATGAGCTGCACAGGTGCAAAAGCAGCAGCCAAAGGCTCACCCCAATACCGCTGGTAAGTGTGGGGAGACTCTGGCCAGAACCCTACTCAGGTACAAGGAACTGGGGGACACAGCACCCAGGCAAAGGCCCCCTCCAGGAAAGAGCCACACAGGGGCCCCCGTGAGAGGTACACCTAGATACCATCAAAAGTGTGAACAGGCCACAGCCAGAAGCCTGCCCAGTAAACAGATCAGCACAGGGACCCCGAAGGCCACCATTCTGAACCCAGGAAAGTCTCAGGGGTGAGCAGCAGAGAAAGGGCTGCTCAGTAAGCTTGCTGAGAATGGAAGACTGATAGGTGAGCAAAAAGTTGTCTCAACAAAGGGACAGAAGGCTGCATCTCTTGAGATGAGAAAACATGTAAACAAGTCTCACAACCAGACTTCCAGTTCATCTAAGGCAACCCCAAAGGTCAACGAGGTGGAACAATCTGATACTCAACCACCTGGACTCCCTGAACTGGCAATGAAAGAGGGCCTGGAAAAAAAGACATAGAAATAATTTCTCAGATAACAGCAGAGATCATGCCCATAGTGCAAGACATGATTAATAAATCTAGAGCAGACACAGATAAAAAAAAATAGAAGAGCTGAAGAACATGATGGAATCCCCACATAGATAACAAATGGAATCCATAAAACAGATGCAAACAGATCTCCAGAAGATTAAAATGCCACTGAAAGTTCGTGCAGCAGAATGAAACAATGCAAGGACAGAATTTCAGATATAGAAGATATGATTGCAATTGGTGATCAGGAAAAAAATTTTCTTAAAAATAGTAAGGGACCACAAGACATCAATCCAACACCTTCTGGACAATGCAAAGAAGAATAACATAAGACTGATCAGAGTCAATGAAGAAGCAGGAGAGGAAGCAGACCACGGTAAAAAAAAAGAAAAAAACGTTCGTAGAAGTAAAGGCCAAAAACTTCCAACATGGGGAAGAAGAACTTGACATACAGAGAAGTGAGGCATATAACACTCCAAGTAGCCATGATTTTAAAAAATAAACTATGCATAAGCATATACTAGTTAAGATTCCAGAAACCCAACAGAAGATCAAAATTCTACAAGCAGTTTGAGAAAAGAAACAAATCACACACAAAGGAAACCCCATCAGAATCACAGCCGACTTCTCATCACAAACACTCAATGCAAGAACAGCATGGCATAATGTATATCAAGCCCATAGGAAAACAGCTTCCAACCCAGATGGATGTACGCTGCAATATTATCTTTCAAAACTGGTGGAGAAATAAAAAGCATTCAGGACAAAGATCAACTGAGGAACATCATGAATACAAAACCAGCACTTTAAAAATTTTAAACAATATCCTAGAAAAAGACAATGAGGCACCACCACCCTAGGGAGCTGAGCAGAAAGAATCTCATCAGTCATGACAAGAAATTAAATGCAAAGGGAGTAAACCAAACAACAAGAAAATGTCATGACAAGGATAAGTCAGTACCTATCAGTCTTTTTTTTTTTTTACAAAAACAATCGGAAAACATTTATTATACTGAAATGTGTACATCCTGCTATTAAAAAAACAAAATAGCAAATGTGGTGGTGCCATACTTTATTTAACCTGTTCCTCTGGACAGACTCTAACTTTCTAATGCCACTGGATGTAACTTCAAGTTTGATAAGCTTGTAACTATTTTTACCCCACGTCTAAAACCCGATGAAGATTTGAAAATACCACACAGCATTAAATGACATTTACTGTTCCATAAATCATGAGACCCAAAAAGGAATGCTAAATAGACAAGCAAAATTTTCTAAAACAATTAAAAGTTCACTTCTTTCCCAAGTGACTTACAGAAAACATGGACACACAAAAGCAGAGGGAGGACAAAAAGGCAAGCTCTGTGATACAGGTCTATGGGAGTCACAGGTATTTCCAAACCTAACTACTGAGATAGTGCTTCTTTGTAGCAAGTAATTAGCCACTTTAATGAATAAACAGAAAAATGTTTACTCATAGAAAGAGCTTTGTCACCTGGGAGAGAATTCAAACTCAATCGTTCCTATTCCCACCTGAACAAGGATGAGGATGAAATAGTACATCCAAAGCTAAAACTGCTAAGTGGACAAATGCTATGATTAAAATGGAATAAAAGTTTGTTTGTTTTTTAAAATTCAGTCTTGATGTACCACTGGCTTCAAAATGCTTTCTGATGAATTTTGGGCCGCTTTGGGTGAAGGACATAAAGGCAGTAGGAGGAAAAAGTGAAAGTAGTGGATTCCATTTGAAAAAAAAAGTATGCTAGCAGACACATTTTATGAGACACACTATTTTACAGAAAAAGAAGCCATTATTTGGTGTATTAGAAGCTCCTAAATCACCAGAATGTTTATCCATGATTGTACTGAAGCTCATTATTTGAAGTGACCAAAGGGATTTTCACAGTATATTTTAGTGTTTATGACTCTTAGTGTTTTCATGGATAATCTCATCTTGCTTAAAACAGAGATCCCTTAACACCAATCAGAAGCTACCACCAGTAACACTTTATCGCCCCTTATGTCTCCATTTTCCAACATCTGTGGCAGGGCTTTTAAAACACTTAAGAACAGAGGAGTCAGAGTTGGAGAAGGGGTGGAAAATAGGAAAACCAAAAACTAAAATGCTTTTGGAAGCAGAAGCAAAATTAAGTTTTTTTATAAATCAAAGCAAAATACAAGTCTTTGTACCTATTAGGATTTACACCGATCCTCTTACCAAGGTTCTCCTGATAATGCATTTTGCTTTAAGCCCACCTTCCTGGCTTGCCATGGTCTGCCCTGATCTTCCCTGGTCTGCCATGATCCCATCAGACGCACACCCTTGACACGATTCCTTCCGAGAAGATGCCGAGCCACTTACCTGGCCAGCAAGACCACATCAGCACAGAGTCTCTCGGGGTGAATCTTGAGCATCCAGGCCATCTTCCGGCTTCGCCGCCACCCCGCACAAGGCGGCCTCCGCATCCTGGACTAGGGGGTCAGAGCTCAGCGGGCGCGTCCCCGCCTTGGCCGCTCTGCCAGCCGGTCCGCTGGCTTCCACACCAATACCTATCAGTCTTACCATCAATGTTAACGGTCTCAGTTCAGCAATCAGAAGAAATAGACTGGCAGAATGAGTCAAGAAGTATGATCCAATATTTCACTGCATGCAAGAAACACAGTTCAAAAAGAAAATCAGACTGAAAGTTAAAGGGTGAAAAACAATACTCTACGTGACAGGACCCCCCCCCAAAAAAAAAGAAAAGCAGAAGTAGCTATCCAATGTGCAGGTGAAATAGATTTCAAAACAACACTGAGAGAGAGAGAGAGAGAGAGAGAGAGAGAGAGAGAGAGAGAGAGAGAAATAAGAACTCTACATCTTTATAAAGGGAACAATGTAAGAGGAAGAGATGAGAATCCTTAATATGTATGCACCAAATACTAGTGCACCAAACTATATAAAACAAATACTAACAGACACAAAAAAATCAAATAAGCACTAATACAGTACTAGGGAGGAACCTGAATACCCCACTGTCACAAATAGATCAACTAGACAAAAAAATAATCTGTTACAGAAGGAATTGGTAAGTGACATCTGCAGAGACTCAGAAAGGAATTAAAATAACAAAACGTTTATTTTGTCAACAAAAGGCCAATCACACTAAGGGCCATGCCAGAGATCAATGACACACTGGTCTGTAGCTTCCCCTTTTTTAGGTTTTTACAGTCACAATGTCATTCAGGTGGTTACATTTCATTCTCTCAGTTCACATTGCCATTACACTAGTCACAGTCACAAGACAGTTAACTTTAAACCAGATGTAGCAAATCTTTGTAGTTAGGGAGTTGACCTTTAAGATCCACTTAGTTATCTACCCTAGCCCATAGGAAGGGGGTGTTCCTGGTCTGGAAAGCAAGGTTAGCAACGGCTCTTTTCTTCTTGTCACTTTTACAATTGTGTGGTTTACAGAAGTTTGGAACTCTTGGTCTTGATGTGTCCTGTTATCTGAGGATGAGAACAGATATCTCATTCAGTAGTTAATACCTTGGGTGTCTGTTAATTCTGAAGTAAACAAAGCAAACTTCTGTCAGACACAGCAGTAGCCATGCTACATTGTGACATTTTGTAGGTTTTTGCTATTTTTAAGAATTTTTCTCTATGAAAACAACAAAATACTAGAACTCAATCAAACTCTTGAACAAATGAACTTAACAGATGTTTACATAGTGTTCCACCCAAAAAAATCAGAATGCAGATTACTTTCAGCTACATATGGGTCTTCTGCAAAAGAGACCACATATTCACTCACAGAACATGTTTAAGTCAGTGCAAAGTTATTGAAGATATACCCTGTATATTATAAGACCATAGTGAGATGAAAAAGGAGAACAATAGCAAAATAAACCACAAGAATTTCATGAACACATGGAAGTTGAACGACACACTTTTGAATAACAAATGGGTCACAGAGCCAATTAAAGAAGAAATCAGACAGTTCCTACAACTAAGTGACAATGATAATACAACATATCAGAATCTATGGGTCACAATGAAAGCAGTATTACCAGGGAATTTCATAGATGTGAATACCCAAATTAGGAAAATTGAGCCAGCTCAATTACACAACCTGATGCTGATCCTCAAGCTTCTAGAGAAAGAAGAGCAGGACAAGCCCAAAGCTCACCCAAGGGAGGAAATTATAAAGATCAGGGCAGAAATCAATGTAATGGAGACTAAGAGAACAATACAAAAATTCAATGTAGACAAGGGTTGGTTCTTCAAAAGAATAAATGAAATTGACAAACCCTTATCAAGAAAAGCAAAGAAAAGGCCCAAATGCATGCAATTAGGAATGAAAAGTGTGAAATTAATACAGATCTAGCAGAAATCCAGAGGATCATCAATGCCTGCTTCAAGAAACTATATGCCAATAAGATGGAAAATACAGAAGAAATGGACAGATTCCTAGATATGTATGAATTATCAAAGTGGAACGAAGAGCACTTAAAAATTCTAAACAATGCAATATCAAACAATGAAATTAAAATTGTAGACTTATATCACTCACCATGCACTAAAATAAAATCAAAATGGATTAAAGACCTAAATATTAAAACAGAAACACTAAACCGCAGAAGTTAGGTATTGCTCTTGAAGACATTGGTGTATTAAAATATTTTATGAACAAAGCCTCAGTTGCCTGTGAAGTAGTACAAATAATCAATAAGTGGGTGGTCTTCTTATCAAAAAGCTGCTGCACAGCAAGAGAAATTTCCAAGAGCCTGAAGACACAACCCACAATGTGGGAAAATGTTTTCACCAGATGGTCCTCCGACAAAGGGCTACTATATACCATATATAAAGAATTTAAAACAAATCAGACCTCCCAATACAAAAGTGGGCATCTGAAGTGAAGTGACATTTCTCAGACAAAGAAGTAGAAATACCAAATAAACACATGAAAAAATGATCAACATAACTTGTCGTTTGAGAGATGCAAGTGAAAACAACATTGAGATTCCACCTCACCCAAGAAAAAATGATGGCTATCATGAAATCAACCAGTAACAAATGTTGGCGGGGCTGTGGGGAAGAGGAACACTGTTCCACTTCTGGTGGGAGTGTAGACTGGTACAATCACTGTGGAAATCATTATGGAGATATCTCAATGAAGTAGGATTGGAGGTTCCATTTGACCCAGCTATTTTCCTTCTGGGTATCTTCCCCAAGGAGTGAAAAGAATTGTACCACAATGATATATTTGCACCTGTGTTCAAAGGAGCACAATTTGTAATAGCTAAAACTTGGAAGCAGCCCAAATGTCCATTAACAGGAGACAGGATAAAGAAAATGTGTTTATTCTTTTTATTAAATGGAGTATGAATCAGTCATAAAGAATGAGAAACTACAGACATGTATAGCTAAATGGATGTACATTGAGGCAATATTCATAAGTGAATTAAATAGGACAGAAAACTGAAGACTGGATAAAGAAAATGTGTGGCTTTTTAATGAAATAGTACTCAGCCATGACGAATGAGAAACTACAGACATTTATAACTAAATGAATGCACATTGATGTGACACTCTTCAGTGGAATAGCTAGGACAGATATGTGTAAATATGGAATAGTTACTCTGGTGTGAGAATCTGAAAATGTAAAAAGGTATTCAAAGTCATAATAGATAATGTGAAATTGGAAAAAAAAAGGATAGTAGGATGGGTTAGGAAAAAGAAAGAAGGGAATGGAATTCATATAAGAAAATGAAAAAGTGGAAGCAAAGTCTTTATAAATAGGGAGTAAAATTTCCTAATAAATGTCTTTATATTGTATACTGAAAATGTACCAATAAAATTAATAATAGGCAAAAAACTTAGAAGATAAATGAATGACTCTGATGCTGGCCAAGCCAAAAAAGAAGAGGCAGGGGAAGGGGAAAAAGAAAAGAATTGAGTTTTTTTTTAATGTGCAAGAACCAATTTCCCGTATTGTATGTAATCGTAATGTATTGCAAACATGTACTAATAAACATTTTAAAGAAGAAAATATTGAGATGACTTGAATGGAATTCTATTTTGAGTTTTTTGAGGAATGTTCACACTGACTTCCATTCTGGTTGTACTTGTTTTCATTCCTACATGCAGAAAGGTTCCTTTTTCCCCACAGTCTTACTAGCAATTTTTATGATTGGATTTCTTGACAATTGCCATTCTTTCTAAAGTAAGATGGAATATTGGTGTTGATTCAATTGGCAATTCTATGATAGGGAGTGACGTTGAGCAATTTTTTCATATATTTACTGGCCATGTGCACTTTTTGTATGAAGTGTCTGCTCATTTCCGTTGCCTATTTTTGATAGGATATTTTTTTTGGAAGTCTAATTGTTTTGTGTTCTTTTTATATACTAGATATTACTGCTGTTTAATGTATATCCAGCAGATTGAATGCTTCTATTTTAATATTTAGATCCATTTTGATTTTAGGATAGTACATGGTGAGACATATAATTTAGCCAGAAGATATATTCAGCAAGATTTCCAGTTTTCCCTGAACCATTTGTTAAAGAAGCTATCATTTATCCGGCGTGTTTTATGCCCCTTTGTCAAAGATCAAATAGCTGAATGTTCTTGTGATTGTCTCTGCATTATCTATCTATTCAGTTCTGCTCATCTCCTTGTCTGTTTTGGTGCCCATGAAGCTGTTTTTATCACTGTAGCTTTGTAATATAGCTTGAAACTCAGTATTGTCAAACCTCCTGCTTTGCCGTTGCTACCCAGGCTCACTTTTGGCATTCTGCTTCCCCTTTGCTTGGTGTGAATTACAGAATTGTTTTCTCTGCTTCTCTAAGAAATGCTGTGGGTATTTTGATTGATATTGCATTAAATCTATGTATCAGATCTGAAAACATGGCCGTTTTGATAATAGTGTTTCTGCCTATCCAGGAACAGGGGATATCTTTCTATTTTCTGATGTCCTTTCCATTTTTATTGAACTATAGTTTTGTAGATTTTTGCACTTCTTTGATTAGAATAAAATGTGATCATTTTACTCTAAAACAAATAAATATAAATGTAAACAATATGCAACTCAATATTTATCACTAAATTGATATAAAATATAATACAGTTTCATGAAGATATAAAAGCAACCAAATACATATAGCATAACTGGAAGCACAAATTACCTTACCAGAAAAAATAAAACTCAAGTGTGGTTTATGATTTTAAAAGACGATAGACTGAAAGTAGCATAACCCTCTTATAAAACCAGTACGTAACTCATGTAGTAGTGAAAATGGAGCGTAGAAAGCATATTTGAAGATAAAATAAGTCCATATGCTCTCTAATGGTAACATAGGTTTAATCAGGGTTGACAGATAATGCCTTTTAAATTTAATGTAGTACAAGTAGCTATTAATACAAAAAAGCAGTTCTGTGGAAAACTAATTTTTCATAACAAAAATACTTAGAGAATAACAATGGTAAGTAGACTGTGTATTGTGATCTTAACGAGTAAAATTTTAATTGCTAAGTATCTCTCAAATCATTTCCTAATAGTACTCTACCATTTTTTCATAAAAATATTTTAATTATTAACAAAATATCTCACTCTCATATAATTTTGAACAATTTCTTCCTTTTTCACAATATCTAGTATATATTTTATTTCCCATTTATACTTTCAGTTTCTCACACCAGAGAGACAATGTGATATTTACATGTGTGCGTCTCATTCGTTTAACTAAAGTTTATGGGCTCTAGGTGCATTACTTTACCTAGAAATGTCTCAAGTTTATCTTTCTTTATGGCTGAATAGTACTACATTGTATAAAAAAAGCAACATCTTTTTTACCCATTTATTGGTTAATGGGCACTTGTGTTGTTTCCAAGATTTAACTATTATAAACTGTGTTGCTATAAACAAGGGTGCATATATTTTGTTGAGGTATGGTTTTTGTAATTCTTTGGGGAAGATAACCAGAAGGGAAATAGCTGGGTCAAATGGAACCTCTAATCCTAATTTTTAAAGGATTCTCCACACTGTTTTCTACAATGGTTGTACCAATCTATACTACGACCAACAGTGGAGAAGGATTCCTTTTTCCCCATTCCCATCAGCATTTGTTTTTGGTTGATTTCTTCATAGTAGCCATTCTTTGTGGAGTGTGTTGGAATCTCAGCATTGTTTTAATTTGCATCTCTCAAATGACCAGTGATGTGAAACATTTTTTCATATATTTCTTTGCTGTTTTTACTTCTTCGTCCGAGAAGTGCGCATTCATCTCAGATGCCTATTTTTTGATTGGGTCTTTAAACTTGGGGGATATGATTTTTTAAATTCTTTATATGTTCTAGATATTTGTCCTTTTAGAGACCACTCCCAAAAATTTTTTTCCCACTCTGTGGGTTGTTTTCACTCTGTTGGTGATTACTTTTGCTTGCAAAAACTTTTTTTTTTTACATCTCAGATGCCTTTTTTGATTGGGTCTTTAAACTTGGGGGATATGATTTTTTAAATTCTTTATATGTTCTAGATATTTGTCCTTTTAGAGACCACTCCCAAAAATTTTTTTCCCACTCTGTGGGTTGTTTTCACTCTGTTGGGGATTACTTTTGCTTGCAAAAACTTTTTTTTTTTATTGAGTTTATTGGTACATTTAGGGATACAGTACAGTTACATTCATTGTTGGGATCATGTACCTTTACATGGCAAGTCTTGATTCTCGTTTTTTTCCCCTTACCTCTGCCCTCCCTTCACCCCCTCCTCCCCTCCCCATCTACAAACACTTTATTTTCATCTTTTCATTCTCTCACATTTTTTTCTTTCCCTTTTTGTTCTTCCCCTACGTATCACACCTTCCCTACACCTTTAGCTCCTTTCCTCCCATTTCTAAATGTCAGTAATCTTATTAGAATCTTATGCATTGTTGCAGAATATTCACACCAGGGAAACTATTTGGTATTTACACATGTGGGACTTATTTATTTCACTTAGGAGTATATCTTCAATATGTATCCATTTTCCTATGAATGAATCTATTCTCTCGCTCTTTATGGCTGAGTAATATTCCATTTTATAGAAAAACCACAACTTCTTTATCCAGTTTCCAACGGATGGGCAAATAGGTTGTTTCCAAGATTTAGCTATTACAAA
>NW_022900951.1:49074882-49119385 GCF_012274545.1 Fukomys damarensis | reverse complement strand
GGAGCTCACGCAGACGCCGCCGGGTGATCGCAGACAGGCAGGCAGCGCAAAAACTTTTTAATGAGATGAGATCCCAGTTGTTGATTCTTTGTATTATTTCCTGTGTGTTCTTGGTTTCGTTCATGAAGTTTTGCCTACACTGATGTCCTTAAGTGTTCTAATTATTCTCTCTTCCAGCAATTTAGTGTTTCTGTTTTAATATTTAGGTCTTTGATCCATTTTTAGTTTAGTTTAGCATATGGTTAAAGACATGTGTCTAGTTTAATTCTTCAGTATATAGAAAGACAGTTTTTCCAACACCATTTATTAAAGAGGCTGTCTTTCTTCCAGGGAACATGTTTGACCCCTTTGTCAAAAATAAATTGGCTGAGTTTGGTAGGTGTTATTTCTGCATCATCTAATCTGTTTCAATGATCCTCAGGTCTTTTTTTTTTTGTTTTGGGTTTTTTTTGGGGGGGCAGGACCATGCTGTTTTTATCACAGTAACTCTTTAGTATAACTTCAATCCAGAGATTTTGGTGCCTCAAATTTGATGACAGATAGTAAGTTACCTTTAACTTCAATAGAGAAATTATATACTGACACAGGAATACACACAGTAGAAGATAGAGTTTCTTTTTTCTCCTTTGGGTTAAATGTTATTTCTCCTTTGTCTTTTTCCCTTATACACATACTGTGTGCACTTTTTGCCCCCTACAAATGAATATGAAATATTTTTAATAGGATGTCACTGTCTAAAATGCCCTCTTTCTCCCCACACCTCCTAATAATTTAATCTTCTTCACCACATGAGGTAACTTTTATCCTATTTAACACACTCTGGGATATTTAGTGATCTGAAGAAATTAAAAAATAAAAAATGGTGATTTGAATGGAGGCCTATCTGGTCGTTGTTTAATCAGTGAACATTCTTTTTACCATAGATACGTAACCCTAATTTACAAGGTAGATTATTAAGTAACAGAAGTTAAGTAAAGTAAGGACTTTCACTTTGACAAAGTTTCTTCCTTGGAAAGAAAGTTTATTCAATTAGATTTTCTTAGAAATAACTCACAGTTTTTTTCTTTAATATTTCTTTTCCATTGAGGGAATCTCTGCAGCATCATTACTCGACGTTTGATCATAACTCTTAGCAAAACTCATGAAAGAAAATATTCAGCATTGCCTCTGAAAGGAGAAAAAATGGAGGATCCAACAAGGCTAAATAGAGGAGGAGTCATGTCAAAGAGACTCAGAAAAGATCAGCTAAAAGCACAGGTAACTGGAAGAAGGGGAAGGACATACACTTTGCTACAAGAAATAAATTTGAAAGAAAATTCTCGTAAATAAAAGATATCCACATGACTATGTTTAAAAGAGGTGAAACACTCCAACAGGACAGCCAACAGGATCTCAGTGCACACATAAAACAGAAACTTCATTTCAAGAAGAGATCAAATAGCTGGTGGGATCCAAGTAGCATAGCAGAGTCAAGCCACACAGTATAAACATGCGGTATCTGGGCCCCTTACCTCACTGCCTCCTCTCCAAATAGAGGATTTAGTCTGGTAGCATTGTTCACCAGCACACAACAGGAACGAGTGACCGCAGAGCTACTCCTGCCTTCCACCAACCTGTTTGTTCTCAGACTCTAACCTGATAAACAAACAAATGCTGCTTGTGCTGGGAGTCTTCAATATTTAGACCCTGAGCACACCTGAGTCACAACTGGGAGCCTGCAATTTACCCAAGCAAACTAGGACACTCATCAAGCACACAGAACTAACATTGGTCTGGTTTGAGTCCATACTCCGTATCAATGGCTAGCTTGAGCCTACACCGATCTTTGAATACCCTGCTCCAATTCTAGACATGCCAGAGTCTGTATGGCATCTAATAACAATCCCTTGGCACATTTTTTTTATTTTTCACTATATTTTTTCTTTCCTGAAGGTTGGAGTTTTACTACTCATTTCTTGCCTCTCCTTTAAATATTATTTTGATTTATTTGTTTGAATAGGTCCTCCTTTTACTCTCTCTCCCCGGCTTCTGTTCTCACTTTCTGTATTTGAGCTTGTTTCCTTAGTATTTTTCTTATTTTCTTTTTCTCTGGTTTAATCTCCTTTTGAACCTTTCTTCCTACTTTATATTATATTATACATTTTGGTCCTCACTTACTCTTGCAGTTTCTCACACAAGAGAAATTATATGGTATTTACACATGTGTATCCTACATATTTCACTTAACAGTATGACCTCAATGTGCATCCATTTAGCTATGAATACCCTCTAGTATGTCAGTATTTATGGCTTAGTACTCCATTGCATTAAAAAAACCCACATCTCTATCTATTCACCAGTTGATGGGCGTTTTTACTGTTCCCAAGATTTAGCTATTAAGAACTATGCTGCTATAAATATGGGAGTGCATCTATTGCTGTGGTATGATGCTTTTAATTCTTTGGGGAAGATACAGGACAGGGGAATAGCTATATCAAATGGGACCACTAATCCTAGTTCTTTTAGGAATCTCCACAAGGATTTATACAGTCGTTGAAACAGTATACACTACCACCAAAAGTGGAGAAGGTTTCCCTTTTCCCCACAGCCCTGCCAGCATTTGTTGTTGGTTGATTTCTTGTCGCAGCCATTCTTTCTGCAGGGAAGTAGAATTTCAATGTTATTTTTCATTGCACCTCTCAAATGACCAGTGATGTTGAACATTTTTTCATAGTTTTATTTGCTGATTCTTTTTTTACCTGAGAAATGTCTATGCATTTCAGAATCCCATTTTTGAATTGTGTCTTTAAGGAGTCTAATATTCTTAATTTCTTTATATATTCCCGATAGTAGTCCTTTGAAGAACAGCTGGTGAAAATATTTTTCCCACATCATAGGCTGCTTCTTCATTATGTTGTTTTTCTTGCTGTGCAGAAGCTTTTTAATACAAAAAGGTCACAGTTTTTTATTCTTTGTGCTAGTTCATACAGGATTTAGGTCTTTTTCATAAAGTTTTTCCTACTCCAATGCCTTCAAGAGTTCTACATAACCTATCTTCTACCAGGTTTAGATTTTCTCTTTTAATATTTGGATCTTTGATCCATTTTAACTTTAGTTTAATTCATGGTGAGAGATATGGGGATAGTTTTAGTCTTTGGCAAGATGAAACTCAATTGTTCCAGCACCATTTATTAAAGAGGCTGTGTCTTTTCCAGTGAGGTTGTTTCAATCCTTTGTCAAAGGTGAGGGGACTTAGTATGTCTACAGTTATTTCTGCATCTTCTTAATTATTACATTGATCCTTGGGCCTTTTTGTTTGCCAGTACCATGCTGTTTTTATCAAAGCGGCTTTGTAGTACACTTTCAAGTTGGGGACTATGATGCCCTCTTCCTTGTCTTCATTGCCTAGAATTTCTTTTACTATTATGGTTCTTTTCTGTTTTCAAATATAAATTTCTGAATTGTTTTCTCTAATTCTGTAAAATATGCAGTTAGGATTTCAATTGGGATTGCATTGAATCTATATAGCAGCCTTGGATGTATGGCCATTTTCACTATATTTTTTCTACACAGAAACAGGGGATATCTTTGAATATTTTGATATACTCTTTGATCTCCTTTTTCAGAGTGCTGTACTTTTCCGGATGAAGGTGTTTGCTTTCTTTTGTTATGTTGATTTCTAGGTATTTCAATTGTTTTGCATAATAATTTGAAATACATTGACTGACCCATTTCTCTCTCAGTGAGTCTATTTTTTCATGTTTTTCTTGTACAGGAAAGCTATTCATTTTTTCCTAGATGTTTCATTTTTGGGATGCTATTGTGAAAGGAACTGTTTTTCCTATTTCTCTGTCAGAGACTCTGTTCATTGTGTGCAAGATGGTTATTGATTTTTAAATGTTGACCTTGTACCCAGCTACTCTACTGAATCTGATTATTAAGTCTAGGAGTCTTTTATTTTAGCAGAGTTTTTGTGATTTTCTATCTAGAGTATCATGCCATCTGCAAATGACAGTTTTACTTCTTTCTTTCCTATCTTTATTTCATTTATTTCCTTTTCTTGTCTAATTGCTCTCACCTATATATCCAGGACTATATTGTATAGGAGCAGTGATAATGGATATCCTTGATTTGTTCCTGATTTTAGTATGAAAGATTTCAGGTTTTGACCATTTAGTATATTGGCTTTTGATTTTTCATAGATGGCATATATCAGTTTGAGATAAAGGCCATTTATTCCATTTTTCTGTGGGGTTTTTATTACGAGTGTTGATTTTGTCAAATGCTTTTTCTGCATCTACTGAGGTGATCATATGTTTTTTCTTCTTGACTCTGTTTTATATAGTATATTAATTTTATTGATTTATATATGTTGAACCATCTTTGCATCACTGGGATGAATCCAAATTGTTCAGGGTGTATGATCTTGATGATTCTTTGTATTCTGTTTGCAAGTATCTTATTGATGATTTTTGCCATCTAGTTCAGTAGGGAGCTTGGCCTATATTTTTATTTTATGGTTGATTCTTTCTCTACTTTCAAGGTCAAATTAATTCTTGCTTTCAGAAATGAATTTGGGAGTACTGTTTCCATTTCAAATTTGTTAAAGCATTTGAGAAGTAGCAGCAGTATCTCTTCCATAAATTTCTTGTAGAATTCAGCAATAAAGCCTTCAAGACCTTTTTCTTGTAGGGGGGTAAGTTTTTAATTACATTTTCAAACTTAGAATTTTTTTTATCTTGGTTCAACTTTGGTAATTCATATTTATCTAGGAATCTATCCATTTCTTCTATACTTTCCATCCTATTGGAGTACAGACTCTCAATGTAGATATTGATAATCCTCTGCATTTCTGCTGTATCGGTTATATTTTCACCTTTTTATTCATAATTGCATATATTTGAGCCTTTCCTTGAATTTTCTGATGAGATTGGCTAAGGGTTTGTCAATTTTATTTATTCTTTCTTACAACCAACACTTCAATTTGGTTATTTTTGTATTGTTTTCTTAGTCTGCATTGCATTGATTTCTGCACCTATCTTTATAATTTCCTTCCTTGTACAAGGTTTGGGATTGTTTTGTTGTTCTTTTTCTACAAGCTTGAGGACCAGCATTAGGTTGTTTATTTGAGCTCACTCTGTTTTTCTAATATGGTCATTCACTGCTATGAATTTTCCTCATAGGATTGCTTTTAGTGTCTTCCATAAATTCTGGTATGTTGTATTGGCATTATCATTTAATTATAAATACTCTCTAAATTCATCTTTAATTTCATCTGTGACCTATTGGTTGTCCTGCAGGGTGTTATTCAACTTTCATGTGTTTGTAAAATTCTTGTGGATTATCTCACTTGTAATCTCCAATTTCATTGCATTCTAATCTGACAACATTCAAGGGACAACTTCAATTCGTTTTCATTTACTTAAGCATTTAGGGCTTGAAATACTTTACACCAGGCTCTTCTTGACTTGAGGTTTTGTGTTGAAATCTATGCTGTGATTCTGATGGGCTTTCCTTTGTATGGAATTTGTTTCTTTTCTCTAACCCCTTTCAATATTTTGTGCTTCTGTTGGTTTTCTGATATCTTGAATATTATATGCCTATGTGTGATTTATTTTATCATGGCCAGCTGTAGTCCTACATGCATCATTTATTTGTATATCAAATTATTTTTCCCGCTTAGGAAGTTTGCTGCCATTACTTATGTAAACAGTTTTTTTTCTTTTTATTGAGTTAACTGGTACAATCTAGGTATACAATACAGTTACATTCATTACTGGGATCCTGTACCTTCACATGACAGGTCTTGGTTCTCATTTTCCCCCTTGTCCCTTCCCTCCCTTCACCCCCCCTTCCCGTTTACAAACACTTTATTTCCATTTTTTCATTTTCTCATATTTTTTTCTTTTCCCTTGTTCCCTTTCCCCTACACTTTCCAATTTCCCTACACCTTTTGTAAACAGAATTTTTAATGTCATTTTTACTATCTCCTGCATTTCCATTGATGTAAAATAGAGGCTCTTCCCAGTCGAGGAAATTCCACTTAAACTACATTCCCAGGATCACTCCCACTGCTTTTGCATGTAGTATTTTGTTCCAGCCACCAAAGTGTCTGATAACAACTGAGGAAAAGCAGCAATCTGCTCTACGCAGCATTGGTCTGCCCTCCACACAGCAGAGTGGGAACGCCCCGAAGCCTAAGTTGGTCCCTATGGCTTGCGGGCATAACATCCCACAATGTCTTCTTTCATACTAAGCATAAAATTCAATCCATCTTCCTTGGCCTACCAGGCCTTGAGCCACCATTTCCTTGTGTACCTCTTGGGCCTCATCTCCTACCACTCTCCCGCTTCTCTCTGTGGAACAGAAATTGGTTCTACCACCACTAGATCCCTGCTTCGAAAAATAGGACTAGACGCAAACAGCAGGTGCCCAGACAGTACCTGTTGAGTGTATGACTGAATTCATGAAAATACACACGGCTATCGTTCGCACTTGCAACAGGGAAACCTGCAAAGATAGATTTTCATACATCCTCTAGAATCCTTAATTTTTCTCCTTTCACAGAAACCTGTAATTAGAGAATCAAGTGGTGGTAGCATGCATTGGGGTTTTTGTTTTGTTTTCTTTTGTTTTTGTTGTTTTTGAGACAGGGTCTCACTATGTAGTCGAGACTGACCTGGAACTCGCTATGTAGCCCAGGCTGGTCTCAAACTCACAGCGATCCTCCTGCCTCAGCCTCCCGAGTGCTGGGATTACAGGAGTGTACCACCACGCCCAGCGGTAGCATGTATTGGGATCATCTCTCTGCTACCAAATTAACAATCTCCCACCAATGATAGCTGAGAAAAAAAATTTCAAGTTGGTTTACTGTGATTGTGTCATAGTGCACAAAATTTTCACCAAGCTCCACTTTAGGGAGTTTAGCTAGAACAAGCAGCCATCTTGGCGATTCCAAACTCCACGTAATCTGCAGTCATGTCCAGATTTCTCTCAGTATAGTTTTACAGAATATAGTGTGTGTGGGATTGAAGTTTGTTCAAGGTTTCAAAGAAATGATCCAGAGTAGCCAGAGTGTTTTTAGTTTGTTGAAACAATCAGATGTATGTGAAAGCACCCTCTTTAGCACAGTGGCCAGCCAGCATGTTTCCTTTTGCTTCATGTACTTCAAACTTAATCACATCCAGTTTGGGGAGGGCATGGGAAAGGAACAAGGCCATCTAGGAAAGTATCGTTTCCATAGCATTCCAAAATCGTGAAATACACCAAAGACTTATCTGCTGCTGTGTCTACATTAGCCTTTTTCCCCTTGCATTGAGTTTACTGGTACTTTTAAAGCATACAGTGCAGTTACATTTATCGTTGGGATCTTGTACCTTTACATGATGGATCTTGGTTCTCATTTTTTCCCCATTCCCCTGCCCTCCCTTCAGCCCGTCCCCCCTCCCCTATTTACAAAGACCTTGTTTCCATTTTTTCCTTTTCTCATATATTTTCTTTTCCCTTTTGTCCTTTCTCCTATCCTTCCCACTTCCCCTACACCTTTAGCCCTTTTTATCCTATTTCACATTGACAGTTACACAATTTAGATCATATTTACACTTACTTTTTCACACCAGAGAAACTATTTACACACGTGTGACTTATTTGTTTCACTTAGGGAGTATCTCCTCAATATGTATCCATTTTCCTATGAGTGACTCTAGTCTCTCATTCTTTATGGCTGAGTAGTATTCCATTTTATAGAAAAACCACGTCTTCTCTATCCAGTCTCCAACTGATAGGCAATTGGGCTGTTTCCAAGTTTTAGCTATTACAAACTGTGCCGCTGTAAACATGGGTGCAATTGTCCCTTCCCTCCCTTCACCCCCCCTTCCCGTTTACAAACACTTTATTTCCATTTTTTCATTTTCTCATATTTTTTTCTTTTCCCTTGTTCCCTTTCCCCTACACTTTCCAATTTCCCTACACCTTTTGTAAACAGAATTTTTAATGTCATTTTTACTATCTCCTGCATTTCCATTGATGTAAAATAGAGGCTCTTCCCAGTCGAGGAAATTCCACTTAAACTACATTCCCAGGATCACTCCCACTGCTTTTGCATGTAGTATTTTGTTCCAGCCACCAAAGTGTCTGATAACAACTGAGGGATTTAATTCTAAGTAGGGACTGGGTAAGGGCTCTTGGCACGGGAAAGCAGCAATGTCTGCTCTACCCAGCATTGGTCTGCTCTCCACACAGCAGAGTGGGAACGCCCCGAAGCCTAAGTTGGTCCCTATGGCTTGCGGGCATAACATCCCACAATGTCTTCTTTCATACTAAGCATAAAATTCAATCCATCTTCCTTGGCCTACCAGGCCTTGAGCCACCATTTCCTTGTGTACCTCTTGGGCCTCATCTCCTACCACTCTCCCGCTTCTCTCTGTGGAACAGAAATTGGTTCTACCACCACTAGATCCCTGCTTCGAAAAATAGGACTAGACGCAAACAGCAGGTGCCCAGACAGTACCTGTTGAGTGTATGACTGAATTCATGAAAATACACACGGCTATCGTTCGCACTTGCAACAGGGAAACCTGCAAAGATAGATTTTCATACATCCTCTAGAATCCTTAATTTTTCTCCTTTCACAGAAACCTGTAATTAGAGAATCAAGTGGTGGTAGCATGCATTGGGGTTTTTGTTTTGTTTTCTTTTGTTTTTGTTGTTTTTGAGACAGGGTCTCACTATGTAGTCGAGACTGACCTGGAACTCGCTATGTAGCCCAGGCTGGTCTCAAACTCACAGCGATCCTCCTGCCTCAGCCTCCCGAGTGCTGGGATTACAGGAGTGTACCACCACGCCCAGCGGTAGCATGTATTGGGATCATCTCTCTGCTACCAAATTAACAATCTCCCACCAATGATAGCTGAGAAAAAAAATTTCAAGTTGGTTTACTGTGATTGTGTCATAGTGCACAAAATTTTCACCAAGCTCCACTTTAGGGAGTTTAGCTAGAACAAGCAGCCATCTTGGCGATTCCAAACTCCACGTAATCTGCAGTCATGTCCAGATTTCTCTCAGTATAGTTTTACAGAATATAGTGTGTGTGGGATTGAAGTTTGTTCAAGGTTTCAAAGAAATGATCCAGAGTAGCCAGAGTGTTTTTAGTTTGTTGAAACAATCAGATGTATGTGAAAGCACCCTCTTTAGCACAGTGGCCAGCCAGCATGTTTCCTTTTGCTTCATGTACTTCAAACTTAATCACATCCAGTTTGGGGAGGGCATGGGAAAGGAACAAGGCCATCTAGGAAAGTATCGTTTCCATAGCATTCCAAAATCGTGAAATACACCAAAGACTTATCTGCTGCTGTGTCTACATTAGCCTTTTTCCCCTTGCATTGAGTTTACTGGTACTTTTAAAGCATACAGTGCAGTTACATTTATCGTTGGGATCTTGTACCTTTACATGATGGATCTTGGTTCTCATTTTTTCCCCATTCCCCTGCCCTCCCTTCAGCCCGTCCCCCCTCCCCTATTTACAAAGACCTTGTTTCCATTTTTTCCTTTTCTCATATATTTTCTTTTCCCTTTTGTCCTTTCTCCTATCCTTCCCACTTCCCCTACACCTTTAGCCCTTTTTATCCTATTTCACATTGACAGTTACACAATTTAGATCATATTTACACTTACTTTTTCACACCAGAGAAACTATTTACACACGTGTGACTTATTTGTTTCACTTAGGGAGTATCTCCTCAATATGTATCCATTTTCCTATGAGTGACTCTAGTCTCTCATTCTTTATGGCTGAGTAGTATTCCATTTTATAGAAAAACCACGTCTTCTCTATCCAGTCTCCAACTGATAGGCAATTGGGCTGTTTCCAAGTTTTAGCTATTACAAACTGTGCCGCTGTAAACATGGGTGCACATATATCACTGTGGTATGGTCCTTTTAGTTCTTTTGGAAAGATGAGCCCTTTTATCCCTGGCTAGGTGGCAGGATCAAACCAAGTCTTTAAGTTTGGCTAGCTGTGATGCCTTGGCTTCAGAAAAGAGATTGGATTCAGTAAGCTCTTGGGAAGCGGTGATGGTATAACCAGCTTAAAAATATCCTTGTCCTGTCTTAAAATGCGGCCCACCTACAAAGACTATGGTGTCTGGGCCCTGTAAAAGGGATTCAAGAAGATCAGAGTGTGGCAGGAGGAGTTCTTAGGTTAAGGTTAGAACATCGTGAGGCTCTGTCTCCTCTAAAAGAAGGAGAAAGGTAGCCATAATAAGGGTGTGACACCTATGGGCCATGATGTGCACTGAATAAAAGCTGCGATTCATAGACAGTGAGTGTGGAAAGGAAAAAAGAGTGGTTGCAGTAGGTGAGGCATGGGCTGCTACTAGCTGGAGCAGTGAACCAAAATTAAATCAGAACCGTCCTCTACTAAGTATATAGCTGCTCCCATTGCCCTGAGGCAAGAGGGACTACTAAGTCAAGAGACATGGTAGCATCCAATGGGTCTCTGCTTTCCAGGTTTATGAAATGTGCCTGGAGTCCAAAGTCACGGGAGTCTGAAATCAGTGCTCCCTTCCTGAACCCTGACTGATGGCCCTTGGAAAACGAATGGTTCACTTTCAGCTTAGGAATAGCAACTTAGGAATATCTAGTCTGCCCTCTAATAACATTCTCCACAGCTTTGTAAATACCATGAGACGAAACACGGCCAGCCAAGGGGTCAGTGCTTTCCACCTGGCGGCCACAATACATAGGATAGCACCTGTATCCCTCACATCTATGCTCCAGGAACTCATCGTTTATCCATTTTTCAGATGGGTAGGTTCAGAGGGGCTGAGGATGTATTGGAAGTCACCAAACTGGTGAGCAGATGAGACCTCTGAATTCTGAACCCAGTCGCTCGATGGTTCTTCAGTGCTCTGTGCCATTGCCTGCTCTTCGGTCTCCCTAATTCGTGATCAGTTTATGTGGTGCCTCTTGCTCCTGAGTTCTTTCATTAACCTCCTTCATCAAGTCCTCTAGGAGAAGGGAAGAAATGTAAAGCACAGTATCTTAAAAACACATATTCGAATTTTTAATTTTTAAATACATGTAAATAAAATCGGACTTTCAATGAATGTGCACTTCAAAAATATGTGAAGAATATTTTGTACACTTCTAGTTCTGGGACAAGATGGAGGAAGGAGTGCTTCCTATTACACACACACACACACACACACACACACACACACACACTCACACACAACATTCTCCAAGGTTTGGAAAAGAAAGCAATCCAGGTAGAGGTCCTGGGGACTTACGAAACAACAGGGCAGTAATTTTCCTGGGTTGTCTCGTATATCCTAGAAGGGACTGGGAGCTGGAGAAGGCAGCAACTTAGAAATGGCACTGGACACCCAGGAAACAAACAAACAAGAAAGCTCCTCCAAAAGCCTTGCCTCTCTATTGCTTCTTGGCATTTTGCTAAGATCAAGTGCAAAAACCTTCTCTCTTTAGCCAAAGGACCGTAAGTACAGAAAACTTTTAGATAATAACTGCCAAACACCACAGGGCAGGGGCGTGGTCATACTCCCTGCTCTTGTCACAAAAACAAAGGGTGAGGAATCTAGACTCCAACCTCCACGTGGCTGCAACATGGTATCCTCAAACCTCCTCCGCTCCGTCATTGAGGTGGTATCAAAGAAAGTGGGCTGTGAAGCCAGTCCATTAATTTGCACGGAGTGAAAATGAAGTGACCCTCCTCACCTTCCCTGCTGGGAGCTGAGATGGCCTCAGAAAAGGCCTGGTACAGTCATGATCGGTACCAGTTCTGTGGCAGGTGAACAATGTCTCCCCAAATGTTCCTCGGCCCTAAACCGCAAGAGCTGTTACAGATGGACTTGAAGCTGCTAATCGCCCGACTGTAAGACAGGGAGATTTTCCTGGATTATCTGGGTGGCCCTACCATAGTCAGAGGATCTCTCAAGGGGGGAGAGGAAGAGGCTGGAGAATGGGCTGTCGTGATGTGTCAGGCAATGACTCTGACTCATCAAAGCTGCTTCTGAAGTGGGAGAAGGGGGAGTCACACACCAAGGAGCATGGCAATTTTCTAGAAGTTTAGAAATGGCCCTTAACTCACAGGTAGCAGGAAAGCTAGGTACCTCTGGCTACCCCCAAAAGGAACTGAATTCTGCCAATAACCCAGATGAACAGGAAAATGAACAGATCCTCCCCCGGAGCCTCCAGAAAGGAACACAGCCTCCTAACCCCTGGATTTTAAGTCAGCGAGTCTCGTACTAAATTCATGGCCTACAAGTGTTAAGACGAGAACTGTGCCCTAAATGTGTGGAAATTTTTGCAACAGAAATGGAAAATACATACAACTTCCCGCAAGTACCAAGTCCCGAACCTCTAGGTGTTTTCAATGGAGGCCATATGGGGAGCAGTAACGAGGTACCTCCTTCCACTGTGGTGTCAACATCAACGGGGGTTGATGGGGAACGTGGTTTTCCTCCTCCACCTGGCAACGGTGAGGCAGTCACCCTCCTTCACTCTCTGGCAAGATGTCCGAGGAGATCTGATAAAACAGAAGGCTTAAAAAATATGCAGAACCTCATGATACCACAAACATCCAGAATGCTGTACTACAGGCAATCACTTGCCTTGCCGAAAGTCAGGAACAACTCAACATGGACGAGAAAATACAAGAGATGGTACATCAAGATGGTACAGATGTGTAGAATTTCCTGAGAAGGCATTTAAAGCAGCCATCATTAAAATGTCTAAATGGGGGAATTATGGACACACTTGAAGCAAGTGACAAAAGAGAAAGTCTCTGCAAAGATAGAGAAGACACAAAGAAAGAATCCAGTGGACTTATCAAAATTAAAAAAATACTGTAATCAAAGGTACAACCAGATTAATTAGTTAAAACCTCAATGGATAGTCTTGTCAACAAAAAGGAGAGGCTAGAAAAATCAGTGAATTTGAAGAGAGAGCAATAAAAATTAGAGTCCAGTTGAGAAAACAGACTAGAGCAAAAAAAAAATAATAATAATAATAATGATAAACGATAATGATAAAAAAAGAACAGGACCTCAGCAACTTGTGAGGCCATGATATAAAATGTAACAATTCACGTCCTTTGGCATCCCAGCAGATTTCTCATCAGAAACCACGAAGGCCAGACAGAAGCCACAACAGCAAACACAGCGCAAAGAACAGCAACAAGAAAAACTCATTGTCGTCTCACAACCCTGTAAACAGCGGAAATATCTTTCAGGAATGAAGGAGAAATCAGCACTTTCTTGGGTAAAGGAAAGCAGAGAGTTTGCTGACCATAGGTCTGCTTTCAAGTGGCTAAAGGAAGTTCCTGAAACACAACACAAATGTTAAAAGAAGGGAAAGAAAGAGCAAGAGAAAGAGTAAACATATGTCTAAGTACAACAGAATTTACTTCTCCTTTCAATGTTCAAATTCTGTTTGATAGCTGAAGCAAAAACTACAACGGTGGGGTTCTCTATGTATAATATTATGTATATGCTGTGTATAAACAGTTTTTATTAGACATTTTAAAATAAAAATGACTAATCAACTCTCAGGGTATTGAGTGCCTGCCTACCCCATGTTAGGGATGCTTTCTGTTATCTCTGATTTCCCTTTTGTGGTAGTAGAGGCAGGCTTATTTTGCAGAAATCAAAACCAAAGTTTTGGGTCCCTTCCTGTGAGTGAGCAGTGAGTGACTGTGTGGGGGTGAGGCGGGGAGAGTGAAGGTAGGCAGTAAGCAAAGATGTTAAACCTCTTAGGGTGAACTGTTTTGGATGAAGGCAGAACATAGATGGAGAAATAAGTCTATGTGAGTATTCCAGATTGTTGTAAACTGTTTGGGTATGTACTTGCTATATCTGTATAATCTTGTATCTGTCTGTCCCTATAAGAGAACAAGAGTTCACATGCAACCATTGAGTAATGGTGTATAACCAAAGAAAGGCATAATGATAGTCTACCGTTTTCTGAAAACTGTCCATGAAGAGTGGATTTTCTGCTGTTGTGTGGTAATGGCAGGTTTTTTTTGTGGGGGAGGGTGTAAGATAACTTTTTTGTGGTTGGATTTCTACTGCTCAAGAATATGACCTAGGCCTTACAGATTTAATTGTTCGATGTGAGAGGCCACATGTGGGTACCATTTATGTTTCTACCTTTGAAGACAACGTGGGAGGGTGGAAGCTCCCTAAACTTTACAGCCAGAGGAACTTAGATTTTACTAGCTATGACATGTGGGAAAGCTTACTTCACCTCTTTGATTCTGGTTTTTGCCATCTTTGAGCGGGGCCTTAAAAATGCATATAAGGATCAAGTGAGAAAATCATTGCATACAAGCATTTAGATGATCGACGCCGGTCAGTAAATGTTAGACTCCTGCTTTGCTACAATCCTCCTACGTCCAAGGCGAAGCAACTGAGTTTAATTCTAATCACAATAAGAAGCAGAAATAAGATGGCAGCACACCTGAAAGACAGAGATCATTGGTACACATTTAGACTGGGTCCGAACGTTCTTTGAAGGCATACGTACAGCATAAAGGCACTGAAGGATTAAAAGTAAATAGTGAACATATTTTTAATGATTTCAAGTCTTACATAATCAAAGAAAGAACTGAGGGTGCACAGACCACAGTTCTAATTACTGTGTATAGAAGTTATGAAACCTCAAAATACACACATTTTAAAAATTCACTGAAATTGCCGGGGATTTGGCTCAGTGGCACTGTGCCTGCCTTGCAAGGCCAAGGTCCTGAGTTCGATCCCCGGTGCCAAAAAAAAAAAAAAAATCACTGAAATCGACACATCTACATGGGGGAACATTTAATATTTCTCACAGTAGCTGAGAGCTTAAGAAAAAAATAAATATTAACAATAAGGAGGATTTGAAGAAGCCTATCAAAACTTGATCTAGCCGGGCGTGGTGGCGCACGCCTGTAATCCCAGCACTCGGGAGGCTGAGGCAGGAGGATCGCTGTGAGTTCAAAACCAGCCTGGGCTACATAGTGAGTTCCAGGTCAGCCTCAACTACATAGTGAGACCCTATCTCAAAAAACAAAAAACAACAAAACAAAACAAAAAGACTCGGTCTAAGGGGCATGTGTAGAATACTAGGTCCAATGGCTAGAAAATAACTATTCTTCAGAGGCACACATGGAACATGTAGAAAAATGGATCATGTGGTAGGCCACAGAAAGATGTCAGTAAATATCTAAGAGTTGCTAAGGTGAAAATCATGCTCTCTGACCACAAGGCAACTGAGTTAAAAGATTAATAACTCCCCAGGAAAACAGAGACACACCTCCTAGGGTGAGAGAATTTTAAAAGTTCGACCTGGATCAAGTGACAAATGTGACCGGCAACTGATAAGGTATGCTTGTGAGTCGTAACAGAGATTAGAAATATTGGAACCTATCAGTAAGAAAATATCACATATAAAACCTTATGGGATACATCAAAGTGGTATTTTGAGGGACAACAAAAGCTTGTGTTTTATAACAACAAAGGCTTACATTAGAAAGAAAGGAAGGAAGACCACAAATCAAGGAACTACAGAGCCAAAATATGAAATTGATATAAGAATAGCATACTAGATGCAGGAAAGTGGAATGAAGAGGTAGGTATCAACATCAGAAAAAAGATAAAACAAATATCCACATGGAATTTCAAGCAAACCAAACACGTGTTATCAGAAAATGGAAATGAAATCGACAAATGTTCACCGATGGTTATTGAAAGAGAGAGTGAGCAAAGAGTCAAAGATGTTAGGAAGAAGTCATGATCACAGAGTACCATAACCATTATTTAAAGAAGCACACAATTTGAAACTACAATGTAGAATAAGCCACTTTCTTTAAAGAAATGCAGAGGAAATAGAACAGAGAGATAGACATCAGAAAGGAGAGGATGGGGAAGGGGGAGGGAAAAGGTGTTAACGGGGGTTGAGAGAATCAAAGTCCATTATGTACATGTACCAATATTTAAAAACAAAAATCTTGTACTACGTTTAACAAATATGCACTAATAAAAATGCTTAGGACTCATTCTCGAAACCTACCAAAGTTAAATTGGGTGGAAATAGCCTTATCATTTCTATAAGAAAAAATTAATCCATCATAAATATGACATTTTTAAACTAACATCAGTAAGTCACCCGGAAACTATTACATGTCCTCAAGCATTATCAGTAACTTTGATGTCCATGAAATCAGCCCTATCTGAGACCCGCAGGTCACCTACTTATTAATTAATGTCAGGTCACCCCATAAATGTAGGAACTTCATTCTCAATTTTAGATCTCACCCCTTTACAAACTGACATGATTACAATTTACTATGACTTACGTCTAGATGCCCCGGCCAAGGCCTCATGCGCTCATAGGTGGGGCTTTGGGAGGAGACTGGATCATGGGGGCATAATACTTACCAGTGGATTAGTCCGCTGATGAATTTACAGCTAAATGTGGTGTTGGCGGGTGAAGCCTGGTGGAGGAGGTGGATCACTGGGGGTATGACGTGGAAGGGTCTATCTTTATCTCTTCACCATTCCTCCTTTATACACCCGCCTTTTCCTGATGCCAATGCCGTGAGTTGTTTATCTCTGTGATGCCCCTCTGCCTTGGAGCCAGCCGACTACACACTGTAGTCTCTACAAACTACAAAGCAAAACAAATCTCTCCTTCCTTAAATTGCAGGTGTGGGGTATTTCGCCCAGCAGTGAAGAAAGTAACTAAGACACACGTATTTCAAGGTACTCATATGAGACTCCAGCTCTAACAGGCAAGCGTGAACTACATTTCCGAAACATTCACCTGAAGAGCCTTTACCTGATCTGGTCTTCTGAAGTAGGCATCAGAATGAACAGCCCTCGGGCCGGAATAAAAGTAATCTTACCAGCTACTGCTAACAGCTAACACTAGTGAAACACCAAGGCGTTGATGCTTGAACTGACGTTTCTCATCACACCCGGCTATCTAGTGGATGTCTACTCCATCTGGATACACTGAGGATTCTTAGCAACCTTCCACGAAGCACTGACTTCAGAAGTAGACAGATTCTTCCCAAGATGATCAAATAAGACTGATTTTCTGATTCTTCAACACCCTTCCTTCTCCCTTACTGATATAATGAAACAAAGGGACATGGTAACAGATTAATAATAGATACCCTGTAAAGTATTATATACTACTGTGTACAATTTGAAGACACAATTTTAAATAAATAATTTTCCAAAATGCCAGAATTTAATCAAGCATAAATAGCCCTACCGTTTTGTGACCTACTGTTATATTCTGATGACTTCAGGATGACCCTCTTTCTCATCATTCTATCAACGTGTACACCCTGTGGTCTCCTTCTGACACACAAGAAGAAGCCAATATTGGATCTGACATTGCCTATATGACCCTGCAGAGGGAGAAACAAAAGAGCACTCAGGGGTGAGGGGTGAGGGTGGGGGTGCTGTTCCTCTACACACTACTAAATGTGGATTTCATTCTGAAGCCTCCTTCTGACACGCAGAGCATTAATCCCAGCCTTCGGTTGGATTTGTAAAAACTGGATCTTGTCCACACATTAGGAAAATATTCCTGCTGGGGCCCATTACAATCCTATCAGCAATCAAAAATAGAGCCACCAATATGGGGCCGTCCTGGTCTGGACATCACTTTATCCATGGTATTCAGTTTGTCCGTGAGAGATAGCCTGCTTCGTGAAACCGATTAATCCTACTCAACACAGTGTCCATCTTGAAGAACACAAAATTGGCTTTTTCTTATTGTGGTAAATGATACATGTGTTCCCAATACACTTGTACTGAGTCGCATGGGGCTAATACACCTTACATAAACATCTTACACAAATATCCACGTAGCACTTGACAGTGTATCACGCATATTCAGGATAATTATTAGAGGCTTGCTGACACTTAAAGCTAAATGTTCCAGAACTAGAAAATGTAATCCCAAAATTCATTTGTAAACAGAACAGACTTAGAATAGCAAAAGCCAGCCTAGGCAGCAGAGACAAGGCAGCGGGGATAACAATTCCCAACTATAGTGAAACTATACTACAAAGCCCCTGTGATTAAAAACAGCATGGTACTGGCAAATAAACAGACCTGAGGATCAGTGGAATAGATTGGAAGATACAAAAACAACTCCAGATGCACTCAGCTACCTCATCTTTGACGAAGGAGCCAACCGTCCTCACTGGAGGCAAGATAGCCTCTTTAATAAATGGTGTTGGAAAAACTGGAATTCAACCTGCCAAAGATTAAAACTAGACCCTTATCTTTCACCATGCACTAAACTAAAATCCAAGTGGATTAAAGATCTAAATATCGAAAAAGAGTCACTAAGTTTGCTGGAAGATAAGTTGGGCAGAACTCTTGAAGACATTGGCATAGGAAAAGACTTTATGAACAAATTCACAGTAGCACGGGGACTAGCAGAAAGAATCAACAACTGGGATCTCATCTTATTAAGAAGCTTCTGCACTGCAAAAGAAACCATCAACAGAACTAAGAGACGACCCACAATGTGGGGAAAAAATTTTACCAGCTGCTCCTCAGACAAAGGACTATTATCTAGAATATATACAGAACTCAAAACAATCAGCCCCCGCCCAAATATAAAGACCCGATTCAAAAATGGGCATCCGAAATGAACAGACATTTCTCAGACAGAGAAGTTAAAGCAGCAAGGAAATATATGAAAAAATGTTCCACATCACTGGTCATTCGAGAGATGCAGATGAAAACAACACTGAGATTCCACCTCACCCCAGAAAGAATGGCTGCTATCAAGAAATCAAGCAATAATAAATGTTGGCGGGGTTGTGGGGAGAAAGGAACCCTTCTCCATTATTGGTGAGAGTGCAGACTGGTGCAACCACTGTGAAAATCAATATGGAGATACCTCAAAGAACTAGGCTTAGAGGTGCCATTTGACCCAGCCATCCCTCTGCTGGGTGTCTTTCCAAAAGAATTAAAAGAATCACATCACAGTGATATATGCGCACCTATGTTTATAGCGGCACAGTTTGTAATTGCTAAAACTTGGAAACAGCCCATTTGCCCATCACCTGGAGACGGGATAAAGGAGATGTGGTTTTTCTATAAAATGGAGTACTACTCAGCCATAAAGCATGAGAAATTAGACTCATTGATAGGAAAATGGACACATTTTGAGGATATACTCCTAAGTGAAATAAATAAGGCACACATGTATAAATACCGAATAGTTTCTCTGGTGTGAAAAACTATAATGGCGCATAAGATCCTAATGATATACTTGACAATGTGAAATAGGAAGAAAAGGGCTAACGGTGTAGGGGAAATGGGAAGGGTAGGGGAAAGGTGATAAGGGAAAAGGAAAAAAGAAAGAGAAAATGAAAAAATGGAAATAGAGTATTTGTAAATAGGGAAGGGAGGAGGGGGTGAAGGGAGGGCAGGGACAAGGCGAAAAAATGAGAACCAGGACCTGTCAGGTAAAGGTACAAGATCCCAATGATGAATGTAACTATACTGTATACCTAAAATGTACCAACAAAGCGAATGAGAAAAAAATAATAAAGCTAATTGTTCCAGCATCTCGTTTCCCTAGAGTGCGCAAAGAAATGTCTAGTAACATTCAAACCGATTTCCTCAGGAAATTCCAAGGAAGGATAACGGATTCACTTTCCATTATATGCCATGTGACCAGCAGTTCCCACCTTGGGGACAATAACAACTGACAAAGATGCCTCAAATTTTTCTTTGACTGTCGGAACATTCACACAGCTCTCCAAAACAGGACCAGGTGTTTGCACTGCCAGAGTTCTACAATCTGGGCCCTTAACTTCATGACTCGTTCCAGGGACTAACACTCATTCTGTTTCTTTCAATCACTTACTTTTGCAGTGAACCAATGTATCCCATCTAGAATCCTATGTTTTATTGCACAGATAGTGTCACATTAGAGCATTCAGCAGTGCATCCTACAAGAGGACCAGGAGTGACTAACCCATGCTCAACGAAAGACTACATTCTCTAAATAAACTCCTGATCAGCAAAATCTAAGCAGTGGTGAAAACCTAGATAGCACGGGTTAATGCTTTGTGTGCCAACAATGTTGGCCCAAAGGGGAGAGTTTAAAACAAACAAACAAACAAACAAACAAAACGCACAATATCCAGGATCTGGCCGGATGCTTTCAGCTAGGCTACAGTGTTATTAAAAGCTGTCCTGGTACTCACAGTTAGAACATGTTATGTTCCCACTGGACATAAAACACATCTCGCAGAATACCAAGTTCAGATAAAGTCACTCTGAGACCACAATAAACTGAGACAAAGTGAAAGCCACGTTATATTTTCTAACCACAGACAAAAGCAGGATCACTGTACAATCTACAGCATATCCGCCTCCGAGCTAATCTGAGTGACTTCTAGCTTTACTTTTTTATTTTTGCTGTTGTTTGTTTGGTGGTTGGTGGGTTGGTCGCTTATACTAATTACTGCACTAGCTTCATTCTAGTCTTTCTCCTCTATGTAAGAGGTTTATTCAGATACCTAATATGCCCTATCTCAGAGGTTTACTCAAATAGTGGATCATAGGGTTATCCTCTCTTCCTGATAGTGTCCAATCCAGACTAAAACCCTGCTTTCCTTAAAATCTCCTCCAAATCACCCATCAGAAGCCCAAAACCTTTCATATGCCTTTTCTATCACCCTATTACTTACTTTATAATGAACCACATTTCCCCATTGTGTGCATTCTTCTTCACTGTAACAAATAATAAACCCAATTTGCTCAACCATCATATTGCAGAATTATCAGATTACACTTGATGATAAAGCCAAATGAAGAATCAGATATGGTTCTTCCAATAATTTCATGCACTGATATCTCTGAAATAATCTTCAGATTATTCAAGACATTTTCTTTGCATCCTTGCAGTGGAGAGATCTAAGGCCCCTAGACCACAAAGAAAGCTGGGATAAATGGTGGCGACATGAACAAGAGCAATAATAACCCAAATATGAAATATATTGAAAGTGGATTTTCCTTGGGGTGGAATGGGGGAGAAGGAAAGCAAACTTGACTTTTGGGCAGTGAGTTTGAGATGATTAACCGACCACTAGGTGATACCCTCAGGGCCGTGGAGGGTAAGCCTCAAATTCCTTAAGTTCCAGAGGACAGGGTTTCAGAACAGACCATCCTTTTGGATGGTTACCATCTTTCCCCAAGCCCAGCTTCCAGCCTCTCTACCATCTCAATAAGCACAGTTTTCAATCCCCGGTACCAAAAAAAAAAAAAAAAAAAAAAAAAAAAAAAAAAAAAAGCACAGTGGCACAGGGAGACAAATGTGACCCTATGAACTTAACGTGTGGCCACTTTGTATCTCCATTTTTCTAACTTCTCCCCATGCCCACAGTCTTCACTGACTCAAGAGAGCAGAATCACCAAAACTTAAAACAGTAAACTGGACAACCCTTATATTCAGAAGTAGAAACAAAGATAAAATTAATTCAATGGCGACTGATTATAGAACAGCTTCATCTAACTGAACTCTCTTCACTGATGGAAATGTTCCAGATCTGTACTGTACACTTTGTAGTAGCCGCTATCCACCCACAGGGGCTACTGAGCACTTCAAATGTGGCTAGTGAGACTGAGAAACTCAATCTCAAATTTTATGTAATTTTAGTCATCTTAAATACTCTCTTGTGGCTAGTGGCTACCATATTGGAGAAAGCAGCTCCAGAGGAACTCTCCTCTCCTGCTGGAGGCCTATGCTCAACCACTTGCCTTCATCCAAAACATGCTCTTTATGACTGCTTGAAAAGTTTAACTCAGAGTTCTTGGTAACGTTATACTGGTACTGTCAATATCTTCCTACGCATTTATTCAAATGAGGAAAGAAGGTACACATAGATTAAAATTAATGGAGAGGAACGTGCATTTCGTTTAATTTCATTTCTTTGCTGATTGCAGTATCTTCAGGATTGCAAAGTCTTGAAGCAGACTGGTGGATTTAGATCTGGGGTCAAAGGAGAGGTCCATTCATGAGCTACGACATTGACAGTTTGTAACATTTAATTGGTGACTGAAACCAAGCTGTTCACGCCTGGAACATGAGGCAGATGATGCACCCCTTCGAAGCGATTTAGCTTGCATAAAGGGAAAACCATCAAGGTCTAGGTAGCAGAGTAGATAAAGAAAAGATGGAACCTTATGTGAGAGCATAAGACATAAATGTCTTGAGAGTCACAACACTAACTAAGCAGGGAATGGCATGAAACCCTGGTGTTTAGTTTCAATCCACATATCTCAATGTCTTTGTTATTGAGCCCATTCTAAAATTTTAAGTTTTATCCCATGGCTTGGGCTATGTACTTAAAGCATGGGCGCTGTTTACTATTTTATTTCTCTGCGGGAAAGCTTACTTACCTTTTATGGATGAGACTTGATGGGTGGGTGAGGCACCGTCATGTAGACCCTATAGATTGACACTCCTACTTCTTTTTCTCTAGCACAATGATGGATCTTTCATCAGAATCCCAATTTGTGACGTTCATATATGTATACTTTCCAGAGAAGCACATTTTACGTATGTCTGTTCTCTCTGTCCAACGTCCTCACGATACCTCTTTTTCCTTCACAGGTCATTGCTTAGGTCCCATGCCTCCTTGAGCATGAGCCTCAGGACCGCTAACCTCTGTCTTTTCACGAATTACTGAATCTACTGGATGGACACCACTGGAAAGGAATGTAACAGAAGAGGCTGTGTATACTGAACTGTACTCATAATTCAATCCTCCTCCTTAACACAAGCAGAGACACAGACCCTAACAAGAGATATAAGAATATCAGAAAAAGAGACAGGCAGAGACTGGACGGTCTTGTAGACAGAGACAGAGAGAGCTGGGAAGAGAGAGAGAGAGACAGAGAGAGAGAGACAGAGAGACAGAGAGACAGAGAGAGCTGTGTATACTGAACTGTACTCATAATTCAATCCTCCTCCTTAACACAAGCAGAGACACAGACCCTAACAAGAGATATAAGAATATCAGAAAAAGAGACAGGCAGAGACTGGACGGTCTTGTAGACAGAGACAGAGAGAGCTGGGAAGAGAGAGAGAGAGACAGAGAGAGAGAGACAGAGAGACAGAGAGACAGAGAGACAGAGAGAAAAAAAAATACAGACAAGGAAACACAGAAAAGAGGGCAAAGAGATCAGGAGGAATAGAAGCAGCAGAGTTTGAGAAAGAGAAAGACAGATACAGGAAGGGCGTAGGCACCAAATCATAGACATAGATAGACACGATGCCAGGCAGACACAGAGACAGAGAAAGACAGACCAAAAAGGGATTGGGGCAGAGGGAGAAGGAGCGGGGAAGAGGGAGAGGAACTGAGGTGGAGAGCAGAGGAGAGGGGAGGGAAGCACAGGGGAAGGGAGGATAAGCAGACATAAGTGACAGAGATACAGTAGTGGAAATATAGACATCTTGACAGACAGGAGTACAACACTCTCGATTCTTAGGCACGTAATAAATTTTGTGCCTTCCTATTCCTGTTTTTTAGGACAGGCAGAAACACACGTATCACACACAGACACACACAGACACACACACACACCTTACACAAAGATCTACAGGCATGTCCCGAAACAGAAAAACAGAGACAATAATGTAGGAACATAAAGAGACAAAGGTAGACTGAAAAAGAGACAGAGAGAGACAAGGACAAAGGTATACACAAAGATGTATAAAGACAGACATAGATACAGGTAGAGATAGACGGGTAAAAATAGAGACAAACAGAGATAGCGAGTGACAGAGGCACACAGAAAGAAAAAGACAGAGCCAGAGTAAAACACTCATCTATCAATCTCTCCAGTGTGGATACCGTTTTGTTTTGTTTTTTTGTTTTGTTTTTCTTCCGAAAAGCATCAGCTCGAGAAAAGCAATATGAAATCGCTTCAAACCTTTATATAAAAGAAGTGAAACTGTTGGAGAAAAAGTACTGCTGCTCTTAAACCATCGTAGCAATTGCTACTTATTCTTCCCCTGACTGTATTTATTCACTTTTTAGAAAAATGGAAATGGGGTTTGTTGTCTGCAGTTGGTCAGGTATACAGAGCTCAAACTGTCACAGCAGAAGGGACATACAAAATTAAGGGCAGACATCAAAGGGTGCAGCGGGGGCATTCTTGATTGAGCCATTGCGTACTAGAGTTACTAAATTTTAATACACTATGTAGGTTACATGTGGCAAAGCCTTTCAAATCTTCTTAAATAAAGGGTCAAAATTACTTCTTCACTGGGTGGCAAAGGATTTAGTTTACTTGGGAAGAGAAATACAAACCCATAAAGAAAATTCTGGTTTCAGCTAAAGAAAACTTCACATCTCTTGACTAATTTCTTATTCGTCTTTTATTCACTGTTTACACTCTTACAAGGTATGTATTTATTATTTGTACAGATTTTTAACATGAGTTTCCATCTGTTGACATCCTTTAACCACAAAAATCAATCAATTAAATGGAGACAAGCAGAACATTTAAGGAGGGTGTGAGGTGATGGCAGTTTTCAAATTAGCAGTAATCAGAAGTAAACATAGGGCCGGGGAATTTAGCTTAGTGGTCCCACCGCCTGCCTCACAAGTTCGATCCCTGGTACCAAAATAGAAGAAAGAAAGAAAAAAAGAAGTAAACATATTCAGATTGTGACTAGTGTGTCTATCCGTTTTGGACAAAACACATTCTACCCTACTCTCACATTACTGTCTTGGAACTCCCATCCTCTGCTCCCTTTCCAAATGCCAAGCATTTCTCTTAATTCAAAGCCATCCTTTCTAGAGGCTGCATTATCTATTACCAGTACTGCTCTTCAGCAAGAAGCAGCCTTTCTGATCACTTGCTGCTGTTGTTGCTGTTGTTGTAGCTTTCCTGCTTTTCGGAACCCATGGCTTTCCATGATACAAAAGGCCTCTACCACTGAGCTACATCCCAACCCCCAAATACAGTTCTAAGAGCAAGCATCCCTTGCTGAAGGAATACTTTCGGGCACAAAATATGGAAATGCTAAATATGGTACTGTATAGGCCTCTTAGAATCTGACTGCTTCCTACCACCCCACCCCCAGTAGAGGGTGTTATAAACTTTAAATCTTTTTCTGGGATTAATACGGTAGAAGGGTTCAAGTCTCATTAACAAACATAGATGTGCTCTTTGTATGAAGAACCACCAACAAAACGTTCACCTGTGAGAAACCATGCAAAATCAGTGCTAGGTGAAGCACGGGCAGGGATGAGGGGATAAAATGAGAACCAAGACCTGTCATGTAAACGTACAAGATCCCAACGATGAATATAACTGTACTATATACCTAAAATGTAACAATAAACTCAGTGAGGAAAAAAAAAATCAATGCTAGGAAATGGGGAAGGGAGAACAACAGAATGAAGCCAGTGTTGCTGATGTTACCATGAATAGGGCGGGTTAGCTCTGAAAGTGCTACCTGAAAGAGAAGTCAAAGTATTCCCTCAACATTCACTTAATCAAACTAACAGGAAATATGTGGTTTAAAAGAGTTTTCACACCTAAAATGAAAAATAGGATAGAGGAACTGGAGGAGGAGGGAGGGGAGGGGAGAGGAAGGGGTAGGGAATTAAACAAAAAAAAAAGGAAAAGAAAGAAACATGCTGTAATATATACATGTAACCGTTCCCCAAGACAGTTATAAACCACATGAGTTGCAAACATGTACAATTAAAATAAAACATTAAAAAAATTTTCACTAAGAGAAGTAAAGTAGGTAGGCTCACAGTTTCTCTAAAGTCACTCGGTCTGTCTTCTCAGAAGTGATGTGGAGGTTGATGGGTGGCAAACCAGGAAGACAGATTGCCACATTAATAGCACAATTGAGTTCCGGAGATGTTTTGGGGTCTTTAAAAGGTATGCTCCTCACACATCCCTCTAAACAGTTTCAAGCTTTATGAGTCAAAGCGTATTTTAATAAAGCCTCTGCGGGGTGGATCACCAAAGATAGGAAAGCCTTATCGGTCTCACAGCAGCAGCCGATATCTGAAGGTTGCTGCCCACTCCTGATCCCAGAGACGAGATGCTCAGCTCTCTGGCCTCCTGCTCGGGTCCTCACCCCGGGCAGTACCAGTCTCTCCGGGGAGGTACATGAAGTTACATGCCATGTATATGGGAAACTCCAAATCTTGGTTCTCTAGATTCAGTACCAGTAGTTCTTGATCCTTTCTCAGGCAAAGCAGCTTATAGCCTGTGTCCTTCCTGAAAATGGCTCTTCCAGCCCTGTCCAAGGAGACCAGGCGTATTCGGATTGCGACTCTTCTCTGGCAGAGTGAGCTGACATCACGACTATAGGCCGTGCCCGGCATACTGCGACACAATACAACGCACCTGTTGATGTAGCACACCACCAGGTCCCAGCCGACGTTGAAGCCACTCCACTTCCAGCTGCATCGCTCATCTCTGTAGATCTGGCCTCCGCATCGCATGCTGCTTCTGTGGAAGTCGCACATGTGGACCTCTGTGGGCCCGAGCTGCCTGCTTTGCTCGGCCTGGAGGAGTGCAAGCCACTGCTCTCTGTACTCAGGGCTCAACCACGTGGCAGGGATCACCGCATCCCGTTCAGTAATTCGTGAGGAAGGCAGGTCACAGATTATGTAGGTGAGCCGCAGCTGCTGGAACACTGGCACAAAGGCTCTGCCCTGCTCCGTCTCCAGAAAAGAGGCAGCCCCTGACTCCCTCCTGTGCCTGGCAAACCACAAGTCTGCTTCTGGCAGTATCGCTCTTCTGGGATTCCTCCATGTGGGCTGCAGCTGCAGGAACATCCACTTTTTGAGCATGATGTATATGTCCATCTCCACCTCCACCACCAAGAGCTCTGAAGAGGAGATGAGCTCTTTCATGAGATCCAGACTAACATCTAGCAATAGCTGCTCACTGTGCTGTGTCAACAGGTTGTCCAACAGCCACTGGAGGCAAATGGCCCTGATGTTGGGGAGGCCGTAGTTCTCAGCGGAGTAGTAATATCTGCACACGGTCTGTTCACGGACCGTCTCCCTCATGATCTCCTCGCACTGCCCAATTAGTTCCTCCAACTGCAGCATGCTGGCAGTGGCCAGGATGGCAATGACTCGGTAGGGAGGGATGTGCAGAACATGGCGGTATAAGTAGCCCAAAACCTCATGCAGGGCCTCACGATCAATATTCTCATCAGGTATCTGTATCTCTATGATATCCATGTTTGTCTCCCGCCAGGCACCGCTGAACATACCGGCAAAGTATCCTGACTGACACAGATAGACCCTGTGCAAGCGCCACTCTTCCCCCAAAGCGCGTATCTGCACGTCACTGTTCTCACCTCTCAGGAAAAGCGCCTCGTAAATGGGCCTGGACTTGCCCTCGGCACACTCCAGGCAAAGGCTTTTTGCCAGTGGCCCTTTTAGGCCGACGTTCCGCCTTTGGCTACTCTGACTGGCGGTGAGTCGAACCTCTCCCTCCTCTCGGCCCAGGGCTGCTTCCGCCTCTACTGCCTCCTCCCCATCTCGAGCCGCACCTGGCTCTTCCGCTGGCTCTTCTGGGGCACGACGCCCCCTGAGCCACCACGCCCTACTGCTTATGGCGCCCATGGCCCTTACCGCGAGGCCACGAATGCGTACTTCCTTTCGAAGCCTGGAGGCCGCGAACACGTACTTACTTTCGAAGCCTGGAGGCCGCGAATGCGTACTTCCTTTCGAAGCCTAGCCTCCGGGCAGCCCAGAGTGCTTCTGGGAACGGCTTCCGTTGACCTCAGCGTCAACATCGACGTCAAGAGAACACTCGCCTTGTCAGGTCTTTGCCTGGAGAGGCAACAGCGCCCCCTACGAGGGAGGAGGACCCTTGTTTACCTTTCCTCCAGAGTTAGTGACTCTCTGTACTTTCTTTTTGCGTACAATTTACCTACTTATTGAAACATGTAGCGGTCTGTTTTTTTTCTACAGCCCTTGCTTATGATCCGTTGGTGGTTGATGACTTGAATCACTGCTACATAATCTGGAGGAAAGGAGAGTACATTAAGAGGTAAAGCTGGCAGTCCCTTTCAGAGGAAGTAGATATAAGAAGCCAGAGGCCTCCACTACCCACACACCTCATAAAGAATTATGGGATGTGTGCCTCTCAAGGGGAAGTGAAGTAGGAAGACAGGAAGGCTAAAACTAGCAGGGAAAGCACTCACGACATACGTGCACGACAATTCTCAGAACCGTGCTTGTGGACTTCGCGTGAGAACTCAAGCAGGTTTTTTCAGGATGACGTAGAGGTGATACTAGCTTGAGAAATATAAAAAAATAGACCATCACCATGAAGCATTTGCTATCATGTCTCTTCATGGCAGCTCACCCTACAATGTAGGGTGTATTTTTATTTTTGTTTTTTCCTTTCCTTTGACTCAGCCCAAAGATATGCTGCAGAACCCATTGTCACCTAAACTTCTGGGTTCTTCTCTACCTTTAAGAAATGTCAAACTTTGTCACCATTAAAAAAGTTAATGACATTCTTTTTTTTCGGAACCGGGAATTGAACTCTCATCCTTGCGCTTGCAAGGCAGGCCACCGAACCACTGAGCTAAATCCCCGGCCCTTAATAATGTTCTTGTACACCGATGACAAAGTCAGTGAAAAAGCATTTAGTGAAACCATAACTTTCATAGTAGCATCAAGAAAAATGAAATAGTGAGGACATAGCCAAGAGAGTGAGAGACTGCTACAATGAAAACTATAACCCTCTGTAAAAGAAGATGAAAGAATATATTAGAAAATGGAAGAATATTCCCTGTTACTGGCCAGGCAGAATCGATGTAGTCAAAATGGACATATTTTCAAAACTGTTATATAAGTTTAATGAAATGCAAATAAAACTATCAATAAAATTCCTTTCAGAACAATCATAAAATTCATATGGAACCAGAAGAGACCTAGAATAACATAAACAATTTTGGCCAACAAACACACAAGCCAACAGGCATCACAATCCCAGACTACAAATTATACCTCAAAGCTACATGATTAAAAACAGCATGGTACTGGCCAAAGAAAAAACAAAACCAAACAAAATACGTAAAAAACCTTGGGGATCAATGGAACAGAAGAGAAGATACAGAAGCAGTTCAAAGCACATGCAGTTATGCTATTTTTGACAAAGGGGCCAAATCTCTTCACTGGGGGATATATAGCCTCTAACAAATGGTGTTGTGAAAATTGGCTACTTGCTCGACAATGGCTTAACCTAGACCAATATCTCTCTCACTGCACAATAAATTAAAATCCAAAGGAGTCAAAGTTATAAACATTAGAATAGAAACAATCTGCCAAAACAGAAACTATGTAAAACTCTTGAAGACATAGGTTTAGACAACCACTTTCTGAACAAAACCAGTTACACAATAAATAGCACCAAGAAGAAAAAAAATCACATAAAATTGAAAGCCTTCTTTTTTAATGGAAAACCTTCCACACAGCAAAAGAAAAGACCAAAAAGGGAAGAGAAAGCCATTAGAATGAGGATAATTTTTGACAGTCCTCATGCAAAGCACTAGTATCTAGAATATATGAAGAGCTCAAAAACTTAGACTGCCAAATATAGAGACCCAGTCAAAAGTGGGTATCAGAAAATGCATAAAAACTTCTCAAATAAAGAAATACAGATGACCAATATGTACATGAAAAAATGTTCAACATTGCTGGCCATTTGATAAATGAAAACGAAAAATCCACTGAAATCTCATCTCACTCTTGAAAGAATGGCCATCATCAATAAATCAAGCAGTAACGAAAGCAGGTGAGGCTATTGGAAGAAAGGAAACTTTCTTCATTGTTGGTGAAACTATAAACTGATACAACCACTATGAAAATCTGTATGAAGAATGCTCAAAATCTAAAACTGGAGGTTCCATTTGGACCAGCTATTCCTCTTCTAGGTTATCTTCCCAAAAGTGTTAAAGAGAATACCACAAGGATGTATAGATACATGCAGGGATGTAAGACTATTTCATGTTTATAGCAGCACGATTCATACTATGTAGATTAATCTTGGGAACAGCCTGAATAGCAATCAACAGATGATTGGATAAAGACAATGTGGCATTGGATGTTGGAGAGCAGCGGTGTGGACCAGAGCAGTGCAGCTTCAGGCATATCACAACCAGGGCCTCCGCTGACCGCAGGCACCCAGAAAAGAGTTGCACAGGCACCCAAGTGTCAGCCGAAGGCCCACCCCAAACCATCAGTAAGTACATGCAGCTCCTGGAGAGCAGTGGTGCGGATGAGAGTAGCAAGGCTGCAGGCAGATACAAGCCTGGAGGCTGCAGAGATGCCAGTGGCTTTGGCAGGCAGGCCAAAGCAAAGAACTCCTGGCAATGAGCTGCACAGGTGCAAAAGCAGCAGCCAAAGGCTCACCCCAATACCGCTGGTAAGTGTGGGGAGACTCTGGCCAGAACCCTACTCAGGTACAAGGAACTGGGGGACACAGCACCCAGGCAAAGGCCCCCTCCAGGAAAGAGCCACACAGGGGCCCCCGTGAGAGGTACACCTAGATACCATCAAAAGTGTGAACAGGCCACAGCCAGAAGCCTGCCCAGTAAACAGATCAGCACAGGGACCCCGAAGGCCACCATTCTGAACCCAGGAAAGTCTCAGGGGTGAGCAGCAGAGAAAGGGCTGCTCAGTAAGCTTGCTGAGAATGGAAGACTGATAGGTGAGCAAAAAGTTGTCTCAACAAAGGGACAGAAGGCTGCATCTCTTGAGATGAGAAAACATGTAAACAAGTCTCACAACCAGACTTCCAGTTCATCTAAGGCAACCCCAAAGGTCAACGAGGTGGAACAATCTGATACTCAACCACCTGGACTCCCTGAACTGGCAATGAAAGAGGGCCTGGAAAAAAAGACATAGAAATAATTTCTCAGATAACAGCAGAGATCATGCCCATAGTGCAAGACATGATTAATAAATCTAGAGCAGACACAGATAAAAAAAAATAGAAGAGCTGAAGAACATGATGGAATCCCCACATAGATAACAAATGGAATCCATAAAACAGATGCAAACAGATCTCCAGAAGATTAAAATGCCACTGAAAGTTCGTGCAGCAGAATGAAACAATGCAAGGACAGAATTTCAGATATAGAAGATATGATTGCAATTGGTGATCAGGAAAAAAATTTTCTTAAAAATAGTAAGGGACCACAAGACATCAATCCAACACCTTCTGGACAATGCAAAGAAGAATAACATAAGACTGATCAGAGTCAATGAAGAAGCAGGAGAGGAAGCAGACCACGGTAAAAAAAAAGAAAAAAACGTTCGTAGAAGTAAAGGCCAAAAACTTCCAACATGGGGAAGAAGAACTTGACATACAGAGAAGTGAGGCATATAACACTCCAAGTAGCCATGATTTTAAAAAATAAACTATGCATAAGCATATACTAGTTAAGATTCCAGAAACCCAACAGAAGATCAAAATTCTACAAGCAGTTTGAGAAAAGAAACAAATCACACACAAAGGAAACCCCATCAGAATCACAGCCGACTTCTCATCACAAACACTCAATGCAAGAACAGCATGGCAGAATGTATATCAAGCCCTAAAGGAAAACAGCTTCCAACCCAGATGGATGTACGCTGAAATATCATCTTTCAAAACTGGTGGAGAAATAAAAAACATTCAGGACAAAGATCAACTGAGGAACATCATGAATACAAAACCAGCACTTCAAAAATTTTAAACAATATCCTAGAAAAAGACAATGAGGCACCACCACCCTAGGAAGCTGAGCAGAAAGAATCCATCAGTCATGACAAGAAATTAAATGCAAAGGGAGTAAACCAAACAACAAGAAAATGTCATGACAAGGATAAGTCAATACCTATCAGTCTTTTTTTTTTTTTTACAAAAACAATCGGAAAACATTTATTATACTGAAATGTGTACATCCTGCTATTAAAAAAACAAAATAGCAAATGTGCTGGTGCCATACTTTATTTAACCTGTTCCTCTGGACAGACTCTAACTTTCTAATGCCACTGGATGTAACTTCAAGTTTGATAAGCTTGTAACTATTTTTACCCCACGTCTAAAACCCGATGAAGATTTGAAAATACCACACAGCATTAAATGACATTTACTGTTCCATAAATCATGAGACCCAAAAAGGAATGCTAAATAGACAAGCAAAATTTTCTAAAACAATTAAAAGTTCACTTCTTTCCCAAGTGACTTACAGAAAATATGGACACACAAAAGCAGAGGGAGGACAAAAAGGCAAGCTCTGTGATACAGGTCTATGGGAGTCACAGGTATTTCCCAACCTAACTAGTGAGACAGTGCTTCTTTGTAGCAAGTAATTAGCCACTTTTATGAATAAACAGAAAAATGTTTACTCATAAAAGGAGATTTGTCACCTGGGAGAGAATTCAAACTCAATCGTTCCTATTCCCACCTGAACAAGGATGAGGATGAAATAGTACATCCAAAGCTAAAACTGCTAAGTGGACAGATGCTATGATTAAAATGGAATAAAAGTTTGTTTGTTTTTTAAAATTCAGTCTTGATGTACCACTGGCTTCAAAATGCTTTCTGATGAATTTTGGGCCGCTTTGGGTGAAGGACATAAAGGCAGTAGGAGGAAAAAGTGAAAGTAGTGGATTCCATTTGAAAAAAAAAGTATGCTAGCAGACACATTTTATGAGACACACTATTTTACAGAAAAAGAAGCCATTATTTGGTGTATTAGAAGCTCCTAAATCACCAGAATGTTTATCCATGATTGTACTGAAGCTCATTATTTGAAGTGACCAAAGGGATTTTCACAGTATATTTTAGTGTTTATGACTCTTAGTGTTTTCATGGATAATCTCATCTTGCTTAAAACAGAGATCCCTTAACACCAATCAGAAGCTACCACCAGTAACACTTTATCGCCCCTTATGTCTCCATTTTCCAACATCTGTGGCAGGGCTTTTAAAACACTTAAGAACAGAGGAGTCAGAGTTGGAGAAGGGGTGGAAAATAGGAAAACCAAAAACTAAAATGCTTTTGGAAGCAGAAGCAAAATTAAGTTTTTCAATAAATCAAAGCAAAATACAAGTCTTTGTACCTATTAGGATTTACACCGATCCTCTTACCAAGGTTCTCCTGATAATGCATTTTGCTTTAAGCCCACCTTCCTGGCTTGAGCCTTCCCTGGTCTGCCATGATCCCATCAGACGCACACCCTTGACACGATTCCTTCCGAGAAGATGCCGAGCCACTTACCTGGCCATCAAGGCCACATCAGCACAGCTTCTCTCGGGGTGAATCTTGAGCATCCAGGCCATCTTCCGGCCTCGCTGCTGCCCTGCGCAGCGCGGCCGCCGCATCCTGGATGAGGGGGTCAGAGCTCAGCGGGCGCGTCCCCACCTTGGCCGCTCTGCTAGCCGGTACGCTGGCTTCCACACCAATACCTATCAGTCTTAACCATCAATGTTAACGGTCTCAGTTCAGCAATCAGAAGAAATAGACTGGCAGAATGGGTCAAGAAGCATGATCCAATATTTCACTGCATGCAAGAAACACAATTCAAAAATAAAATCAGACTGAAAGTTAAAGGGTGAAAAACAATACTCTCATTCAGTAGTTAATACCTTCGGTGTCTGTTAATTCTGAAGTAAACAAAGCAAACTTCTGACAGACACAGCAGTAGCCATGCTACATTGTGACATTTTGTAGGTTTTTGCTATTTTTAAGAGTTTTTCTCTATGAAAAGAACAAAATACTAGAACTCAATCAAACTCTTGAACAAATGAACTGAACAGATGTTTACAGAGTGTTCCACCCAAAAAAATCAGAATGCAGATTACTTTCAGCTGCATATGGGTCTTCTCCAAAAGAGACCACATATTCACTCACAGAACATGTTTAAGTCAGTGCAAAGTTATTGAAGATATACCCTGTATATTATAAGACCATAGTGAGATGAAAAAGGAGAACAATAGCAAAATAAACCACAAGAATTTCATGAACACATGGAAGTTGAACGACACACTTTTGAATAACAAATGGGTCACAGAGCCAATTAAAGAAGAAATCAGACAGTTCCTACAACTAAGTGACAATGATAATACAACATATCAGAATCTATGGGTCACAATGAAAGCAGTATTACCAGGGAATTTCATAGATGTGAATACCCAAATTAGGAAAATTGAGCCAGCTCAATTACACAACCTGATGCTGATCCTCAAGCTTCTAGAGAAAGAAGAGCAGGACAAGCCCAAAGCTCACCCAAGGGAGGAAATTATAAAGATCAGGGCAGAAATCAATGTAATGGAGACTAAGAGAACAATACAAAAATTCAATGTAGACAAGGGTTGGTTCTTCAAAAGAATAAATGAAATTGGCAAACCCTTATCAAGAAAAGGAAAGAAAGAAAAGGCCCAAATGCATGCAATTAGGAATGAAAAGTGTGAAATTAATACAGATCTAGCAGAATTCCAGAGGATCATCAACACCTGCTTCAAGAAACTATATGCCAATAAGATGGAAAATACAGAAGAAATGGACAGATTCTTAGATATGTATGAATTATCAAAGTGGAACGAAGAGCACTTAAAAATTCTAAACAATGCAATATCAAACAATGAAATTAAAATTGTAGACTTATATCACTCACCATGCACTAAAATAAAATCAAAATGGATTAAAGACCTAAATATTAAAACAGAAACACTAAACCGGAGGAGAAGTTAGGTATTGCTCTTGAAGACATTGGTGTATTAAAATGTTTTATGAACAAAACCGCAGTTGCCTGTGAAGTAGTACAAATAATCAAAAGTGGGTTGTCTTCTTATCAAAAAGCTGCTGCACAGCAAGAGAAATTTCCAAGAGCCTGAAGACACAACCCACAATGTGGGAAAATGTTTTCACCAGATGGTCCTCCGACAAAGGGCTACTATATACCATATATAAAGAATTTAAAACAAATCAGACCTCCCAATACAAAAGTGGGCATCTGAAGTGAAGTGACATTTCTCAGACAAAGAAGTAGAAATACCAAATAAACACATGAAAAAATGATCAACATAACTTGTCGTTTGAGAGATGCAAGTGAAAACAACATTGAGATTCCACCTCACCCAAGAAAAAATGATGGCTATCATGAAATCAACCAGTAACAAATGTTGGCGGGGCTGTGGGGAAGAGGAACACTGTTCCACTTCTGGTGGGAGTGTAGACTGGTACAATCACTGTGGAAATCAGTATGGAGATATCTCAAAGAAGTAGGATTGGAGGTTCCATTTGACCCAGCTATTTTCCTTCTGGGTATCTTCCCCAAGGAATGAAAAGAATTGTACCACAATGATATATTTGCACCCGTGTTCAAAGGAGCACAATTTGTAATAGCTAAAACTTGGAAGCAGCCCAAATGTCCATTAACAGGAGACAGGATAAAGAAAATGTGTTTATTCTTTTTATTAAATGGAGTATGAATCAGTCATAAAGAATGAGAAACTACAGACATGTATAGCTAAATGGATGTACATTGAGGCAATATTCATAAGTGAATTAAATAGGACAGAAAACTGAAGACTGGATAAAGACAATGTGTGGCTTTTTAATGAAATAGTACTCAGCCATGACGAATGAGAAACTAGAGACATTTATAACTAAATGAATGCACATTGATGTGACACTCTTCAGTGGAATATCTAGGACAGATATGTGTAAATATGGAATAGTTACTCTGGTGTGAGAATATGAAAATGTAAAAAAAAAGGTTTCAAAGTCAGAATAGATAATGTGAAATTGGGGGAACAAAAAGTCCAAAGGGGAAGTGGAATTAGGAAGGGTTAGGGGAAAGAAAAAAGGGAATGGAATTTATATGAGAAAATGAAAGAACGGAAACAAAGTCTTTATAAATAGAGAGTGGTGGAAGGGTTGAAGGGAGGGCAGGGGAATGGAGAGAAAATAAAGTTACATATTGCATTTCTGGTGTGAGAAACTGAAAGTTTATATAAGGACCAAAATATATGCCTTGTATATGTTTTTTGGCCTATTAGTATGGTTGTTAATCTGTATGTATGATAATTACCTGTATAAGAATTTATGAAATATGTCTGTTCATTTCAGATGCCATTTTTTTGGATTGGGTCTTTAAATTTTGGGGGTCTGACTTTTTAAAAGTTCATTATGTATTCTAGATAGTAGACCTTTGTCTGGAACATCCGGTAAATACTTTTTTCCATATTATGGGTTATCTCACTATGCTGTTAGTGGTTTCCCTTGCTGTGCAGAAGCTTTTTAATAAGAAAAGATCTCACTTGTTGATTCTTTATGCTAGTTCACTTGCAACTGAGGCTTTGTTCACAAAATCTTTTCTTATGCCAATATCTTCAAGAGTTCTACTTAACCTCTCTTCCAGCTGGTTTAGTGTTTCTGTTATAATATTTAGATATTTATTCCATTTCAATTCTCAGATGACGGAGAAATAGCAAAAAAAAAAAAACATGGAAAAATCTTCAACATCACTGGTCATTTTAAAGGTGCAAATGAAAATGCTGAGATTCCACTTCACCCCAGAAAAATGGCTGGTATCATGAAATTAACCACTAATGAAAGCTGCTGGGGTTATGGGAAGAAGGTATCTGTCTCCACTGTTGACGGGAGTGTAGACTGGTGCAATCACTATGGAAACCATTGTGAAGATACCTTAATGAACTAGGATTAGAGGTCCCATTTGGCACTAGCTATTCACCTACTGGGTATTTCCCCCAAAGAATTAAAAGAATCATACCACAGTGATATAGGTGCACCCATGTTCATAGTGGCACAATTTGTAATTGCTAAAACTTGGAAACAGTCCAATTGCCCATTAGCTGGAGACTGGATAAAGAAAATGTGTGGCTTTTTAATAAAATAGTACTCAGCCATGACGAATGAGAAACTAGAGACATTTATAACTAAATGAATGCACATTGATGTGACACTCTTCAGTGGAATAGCTAGGACAGATATGTGTAAATATGGAATAGTTACTCTGGTGTGAGAATCTGAAAATGTAAAAAGGTATTCAAAGTCATAATAGATAATGTGAAATTGGAAAAAAAAAGGATAGTAGGATGGGTTAGGAAAAAGAAAGAAGGGAATGGAATTCATATAAGAAAATGAAAAAGTGGAAGCAAAGTCTTTATAAATAGGGAGTGGTGGAAGGGTTGAAGGGAGGGCAAGGGAATGGAGAGAAAATAAAACAAAACCAAGATATATTATGCAAAGGTGCAAATTTCCTATGATAAATGTCTTTATATTGTATACTGAAAATGTACCAATAAAATTAATAATAGGCAAAAAACTTAGAAGATAAATGAATGACTCTGATGCTGGCCAAGCAAAAAAAGAAGAGGCAGGGGAAGGGGAAAAAGAAAAGAATTGAGTTTTTTTTTAATGTGCAGGAACCAATTTCCCATATTGTATGTAATCGTAATGTATTGCAAACATGTACTAATAAACATTTTAAAGAAGAAAATATTGAGATGACTTGAATGGAATTCTATTTTGAGTTTTTTGAGGAATGCTCACACTGACTTCCATTCTGGTTGTACTTGTTTTCATTCCTACATGCAGAAAGGTTCCTTTTTCCCCACAGTCTTACTAGCAATTTTTATGATTGGATTTCTTGACAATTGCCATTCTTTCTAAAGTAAGATGGAATATTGGTGTTGATTCAATTGGCAATTCTATGATAGGGAGTGACGTTGAGCAATTTTTTCATATATTTACTGGCCATGTGCACTTTTTGTATGAAGTGTCTGCTCATTTCCGTTGCCTATTTTTGATAGGATATTTTTTTTGGAAGTCTAATTGTTTTGTGTTCTTTTTATATACTAGATATTACTGCTGTTTAATGTATATCCAGCAGATTGAATGCTTCTATTTTAATATTTAGATCCATTTTGATTTTAGGATAGTACATGGTGAGACATATAATTTAGCCAGAAGATATATTCAGCAAGATTTCCAGTTTTCCCTGAACCATTTGTTAAAGAAGCTATCATTTATCCGGCGTGTTTTATGCCCCTTTGTCAAAGATCAAATAGCTGAATGTTCTTGTGATTGTCTCTGCATTATCTATCTATTCAGTTCTGCTCATCTCCTTGTCTGTTTTGGTGCCCATGAAGCTGTTTTTATCACTGTAGCTTTGTAATATAGCTTGAAACTCAGTATTGTCAAACCTCCTGCTTTGCCGTTGCTACCCAGGCTCACTTTTGGCATTCTGCTTCCCCTTTGCTTGGTGTGAATTACAGAATTGTTTTCTCTGCTTCTCTAAGAAATGCTGTGGGTATTTTGATTGATATTGCATTAAATCTATGTATCAGATCTGAAAACATGGCCGTTTTGATAATAGTGTTTCTGCCTATCCAGGAACAGGGGATATCTTTCTATTTTCTGATGTCCTTTCCATTTTTATTGAACTATAGTTTTGTAGATTTTTGCACTTCTTTGATTAGAATAAAATGTGATCATTTTACTCTAAAACAAATAAATATAAATGTAAACAATATGCAACTCAATATTTATCACTAAATTGATATAAAATATAATACAGTTTCATGAAGATATAAAAGCAACCAAATACATATAGCATAACTGGAAGCACAAATTACCTTACCAGAAAAAATAAAACTCAAGTGTGGTTTATGATTTTAAAAGACGATAGACTGAAACTAGCATAACCCCTATTAAAAGCACAGTACATAACTCATGTAATAGTGAGAATAGAGAGTAGAAAGCATATTACAGAAAAAATAACTCCATTAGCTCTCTAATGCTAACATAGGTTTAGTCAGGGATGACAGATAATGCCTTTTAAGTTTAACATAATACAGTAGGTATTAATAAAAAATATAATAGCAGTTCTATGGGAAACTAATTTTTCATAACAAAAAATGCTTAGAGAATAACAATGGTAAATACACTGAGTTTTGTGATCTTAAAGAATAAATTTTTAATTGATAAGTATCTCTCAAATCATTTCCTAATAATACTGTACCTTTTTTGCATAAAACTTTTTAATTATTAACAAAATATCTCACTCTCATATAATTTTCAGCAATTTCTTCCTATTTCACAATATTTGGTATATATTTTAGTTCCCATTTATAGTTTCAGTTTTTCACACCAGAGAGACAATGTGATATTTACACATGTGTGTTCAATTAATTTCACTAAAGGGTATGTCCTCTGAGTGCATTCATTTACCTAGAAATGCCCAGGTTTATCTTTCTTTATGACTGAATAGTACTCCATTGTATAAAAAACAACATCTTTTTTATCCATTCATTTGTTGATGGGCACTTGGGTTGTTTCCAAGATTTAACTATTATAAACTGTGTTGCTATAAACATGGGTGCATATATATTGTTGCAGTATGATTTTGTAATTCTTTGGGGAAGATAACCAGAAGAGAAATAGTTGGGTCAAATGGGACCTCTAATCTTAGTTTTTTGAGGAATGTCCGTAATGGTTGCACCAATCTTCACTCCCACCAACAATGGAGAAGGGTTCCTTTTTAGCCATTCCCATCAGCATTTGTTGTTGGTTGATTTCTTAATAGTAACCATTCTCTCTGGAGTGAGATGGAACCTCAGCATTGTTTTAATTTGCATCTCTCAAATGACGAGTGATGTTACACACACACACACACACACACACACACACACACACACATATTTCTTTGCTGTTTATCTGAGAAGTGTGCATTCAACTCAGATGCCCATTTTTGGATTAGGTCTTTAAGGGGGATCTGATTTTTTAAATTCTTTATATGTTCTAGATATTAGTCCTTTGAGGGAACACTCACTAAAAAAATTTTTCCCACTCTGTGGGTTGTTTTCGCTCTGTTGGTGATTACTTTTGCACTGCAAAAACTTTTTAATGAGATGAGATCCCAGTTGTTGATTCTTTGTATTATTTCCTGTGTGTTCTTCATTTTGTTCCTGAAGTTTTTCCCTACACCTATGTCCTTAATTGCTCTAATTATTCTCTCTTCCAGCAGTTTAGTGTTTCTGTTTTAATATTTAGGTCTTTGGTTCACTTTTATTTTAGTTTAGTGTATGGTTAAAAACATGGGTCTAGTTTTATTCTTCAGTACATGGAAAACCAGTTTTTCTAGCACCATTGATTAAAGATGCTGTCTTTCTTCCAGTGAACATGTTTGACCGCTTTGTCAAAAATAAGTTGGCTGAGTTTTTTAGGTGTTTCTCCATCTTCTAATCTGTTCTGTTCCACTGATCTTCAGGTCTGTTTGTGTTTGTTTGTTCATTTGTTTTTTCCAGAACCATGCAGTTTTTATCACAGTAGATCTGTAGTATAACTTCAAGTCAGGGATTTTGATGCCTTGAATTTGATAACAGATCACTCTTTAAAGTCTCTGCCTTTGATTGCTTAATGGATGGTGAAATTTTGTAAGTTACCTTTAACTTCAATAAAGAAATTACATACAGACTCAGAAATACACACAGGAGAAGACAGAATTTCAGTTTTTTCTTTTGAGTTAAATGTTATTTCTCATTTGTGTTCCTTTTCCCTTGTACTACAAATGAATATAAAATATTATTTACTAGGATGTCACTGTGAAAAATGCCCTCTTTCTTCCCCCGACCCACCCCCAGTCTAAAGATTTAATCTTCTTGACTACATGAGGTAACTTTTATCCTATTTAACACACTCTGAGATATTTAGTGATCTGAAGAAATTAAAAAATAATAAATGTTGATTTGAATTGAGGCCTATCTGGTCACTGCTCAACCAATGAAAGTTCTTTTTACCATAAACATATATAACCCTAATTTACAGTGTAGATTATTAAGTAACAGAAGTTAAGCAAAGTAAGGACTTTCACTTTGACAAAGTTTCTTCCTTATAAAGAACGTTCATGCAGTTACAGATTTTGCTTGAATGTATAAAATAGTTTAGAGTTTTCTGTATTTCTTTTATTCATTTTATTTAAAACAATTTAGCATTAATGCATATGTGTAGTACATAAGGAATTTACATTCCTTGTGGCAAGTTGGTACAGGTACATGTCACATCTTAAATCCTTTTGTCATCCTTTTCTTTTCTTTCATTTTTATTTATTTATTTTTTCTGTTTCTGGGGGTCTGATCAAATTCTGGACCTTGCACTTGTGAAGCAGGTGGTGGCACCAGTGAGATAAATTACTGATTTGTCATCCTTTGCCTTCTTCCCTCCTCCATGCATCTTTTGATCCATTTCAATTTTTGTACACATTTGTAATACATAATGTTCACATTCTTTGTGTGGAGTTGGTGCATGTATATAACATGTCTCTATTCCTTTTTTTTATCTCTTAACCCTTCCCTCCCTTCCCCTTCCCTTTATCTCTTGATTTCCTTCCCCTTTGAGAATGATCTCTCTACTACCTATTATCTATTTTTATTTTGCTCCTTAGTTTTACTCTGCAGTTCCCTATAAAAGAAACAATGTAATATTTAAGCTTGTGTATCTGACATTTTCAGTTAACTCTAAGGCTCTCAATGTGCATCTGTTTTCTTACAAATGACTCAGATTATACAGTCTATATTTTAACAACTTACTTTATCAGTTAGGTTCACTGGATCTTCAAGATGTGCCTGTCTATCTTGATTAGTGTGTATTGTACCAGGTGCTACCAATTAGACTAGGAATGCTGTGAGGGCACCCTTCAGTATTCACTGGAATATTTTTAGTATGTTTGAATTATGTCATGTTTATCATCTTAGGGAGTAGGTATATAGACTTAACATATCTTAATTCTTTTTATTTCTATTCCTATCTAGTTCCCTCCTTCTACCCTCCTTCTGTCTCTAGATCCCCTTACCATATGCAAGGGATCTATCTCAGTGCTTACTTTTGTCCATCTTTTATTTTGTTTGTTATATTACCTTGGGTTTTTATCAAAGAGAATTTATGTGATATTTAAGCTTGCCTGACTTAGTTCACAAAACATTACTTAAAATGCATCTATTATCCACAAATGACTAAATTTATCATTCTTTATGTCAGAGTGATACTCTACTATGTATAAATATCATATTTTTTGATCCGTTCTTATTTGTATGGGTATATATGCTCCTTCTAAGATTTAGCTATTATGAGTTGTGCTGCTATAAATATGGCTGTATATGTATCACTCTGGTATGATTTCTTCACCTTTTTCAGAAACATGCCTAGAAGAGGAATAGCTGATTCAAATGGAATTTAAAGATTTAATGGAACCTCCACACTGATTTCCTTAGTGATTTTACCAATTTACATTTCCACTGAATATGTAGAAGTGTGCCTTTCTTCTGAGATCTTGCCAGCATTTTTTGCTTGAGTTTTTGAGAGTTTTTCACCAGAGTTTGAAGGTGCAAAGACAGTATCTGGGATGCCTTCTATTTCAACCACCCAAGGCCAAACTCAAATAATTATCTTTAACAACTTCAACATTTTAAAAACTCAAACATTTAAACTACAAGCTAGTGTTGATTTTATGCTGAAGCTAATATTAGACTTTGCTAATGTGGGGAGGAATTACAATGACTTTATTGTCAATGAGTTCACATCTAGATGGCAAGTACATAAAGAAGCTTAACAGGTAGGGAGTTATAAGTAATATGATGTTGTTAATCATGGAGTGTGGAGTAGAAAATAAAGAGTCACATTACATCAGTTCTGAGTCAAGAGAAGACTTGTTTTAAAGGAAAGTACTCTTCCTGAGTCATATGGAGAAGGTGGGAAAGAAATCATATGCAAAGATATGGAAGGGAAAGAGAAGATTCAGGTAGTTTGTTTTGGCATGACTATAATATGTGAGAGAGGGAAAGAACTAAGGGTAAGTTACATAATTTTTCATGTTAAAGTAGATATGACTTTTGTGTGATGTTAATGGAGAATTACAGCAGAGACACTGGCAAGAAATCTTGTATATTACAAAGACAATGCCATAAACAAAGGCAATATGATCACCTGTATTATATATAGAAGTTCGTGTAACCATCAGTGAGATCTGAGCTATGCTGACTTGGAAGAAAAAGCATTGTATGTACATGATGGTTATTTGTGAGAATTTGAGCAAAAGAAGAAACTGAGATGATTACCAGATTACTTCATGACTGACTGGGTGGATGAAGATGCCATTTGTGAACACAGAGGAGCAGCAAATTTGGAGATAAATTAAATTTGGATATATAGATTTTGAAAGATCTAGGAAATATTCACATAGAGATATCAAATAGATATTGGATTTCAAGTGTCTGGAGTTTAGGAGGGAGACATGAAGATTTAACACTCATTAGTACCATCTGTTAATGATTTTATAAGAATTAAATAATATGCACTTGAATAAGATGTATATACTCGCCATTTAGTGCTTTGGTGAGCATATGGAATGCTTACATACAAAGGTAAACTTATAACACTTTTTTCACAGGTATATCTGAAATAAATTTTAATTCCTAATAATATTTCTCAAGACTTTTTTTAAGTGCTCAGATTTGTTTCCTAGTGTTTATGATAAGTATTTGACATAGAAGCAACTATTCCCATATTTCATATAAGTAAACTGAGTAAAGTGGTATAAATTGTCTAAGGCTATATAATAGCAGCCAGGGCACTCAAAAACAAGTGCTCAGTTTTACATCTCACTGTCTGGGTTAGGTTGCTTCAGCATTAACCACAGGTTGCATTGCACTCATGCAGCTTCTGGAAAGGCTTCAACTACACCCTTGGTCTCTGGCTAGGCGCCCAGCAGGTGATGACAAACAAGCTCCTTGGGAATTGTGGGTGGATCCTGGGCTTGTAAATCAAAGGGTTCTTAAATACATCTTTGCTTAGTCTGTTCTCATTTATTCAAGGCTCACTCAACCCTCAAGCACTAGGACTCTGAGGAATCCAGGCAGCATGGCACCTCCAGTCACAGTCAGATTCCAGTTGCTCTTCTTGAGAGCAATAGGTTTTCTCATAGGCTTAATAGGCCAAGCGGCTCGTGCTTTTGGCAGCCACAAATTTGACTCAAAGACCACAAGGCCAGTGACTGAACCATTGCTTCTGCTCTCCGGGATACAACTGGCCAAAATGATTCGTCAGAGGAAGGTGAGTATAAAAGGAAAGCTGATTTTGAAAAGGGTGGAAGAGACACATCTTTCAATAGGCAACTCCCAGGAAGTTTAGTGGTGGTGGAGATGGTAACTTGATTGAATTGACTTTCTTTTCCACTTTCTCCCAGAGTGACAAAAAGAGAGGTATTTATTTGGGATAAAAGAAGACTTCTGGGGAGATACAGTATGCTACCTCATATGCAGGGCGTTTTATTTATTTTTTCTTCTGGTACTGGGGCTCGAACTCAGGTCCTTGAGTGTGTGAGGCAGGCAGCAGAATCACTAAGCCAAATCCCCAGCCCTAGGGCATTTTATTTATTATTATTATTATTATTATTATTATTATTATTA
>NW_022900951.1:48975396-49074705 GCF_012274545.1 Fukomys damarensis | reverse complement strand
ATTATTATTATTATTATTATTTTGGTACCGGGGATTGAACTCGGGTCCTTGCTCTTGCAAGGCAGGCCACCGAACCGCTGAGCTAAATCCCCGGCCCTAGCGCATTTTAAATAGACATCAGTTGGATTATTCTGGAACCCCTCATAGTTCTTCTGTCCATTTGTCCAGTTTGTGCATAAAAATGGTGCAAATATTAGTCAGGAGCAGGTTTTCAAACTGATTCTTGGCTATTAAATGTCTCCCCATTTCTTTCCCTTTTACTCTCCCTTCCCCTCTACTTCCTCAGATCTTCCTGCAGCTTTCTGGCTGGGGATTTTCTTTGTAATTTAAAACAATAACACTAAAGAATAGTAATTAGAATAGAATTGGTCTAGAATAACATTTGCTTTGGCTACAATTTATTTAGTATATAGTATATGTCAAATACTGAAAACAAATATTGAGATGGGTAGTCTGTGTCACTGAGGCCTCTATATTGATAATACAGTATCTACATGAAGAAACTGAGGTAAAATGACTTAAATAAATGCACAAAATTTGTGGAGATTCTGAATTCAGTTTAAGTATCTCAACCAGTTGGTCTCTAGAGCTCTACTGGCTTAACTAGTATCTATTTCTACCATATCAATGGTGGGTTTCCTAGAGATCTTGGGCTCTAGTCTAGTATTATTTGTTTATTCAGCTCTTGTCTATATTGATTCATCTGATTTTCCTTATTGATGTGTTCCCTAAATCTACAATATTACATGAGAAAGAGTAGATATGCAATAAATACTTTCTGAATATCTAAGCATGCATTTTTGATTGATACTTAGATATATAGAAATGAGGTGTGTTATAGCATTAAAAGGTAACTAGGAGTATAAAAATTATTCATTATTCCTTCATAGAATCAAAAATGCATGCTTAGAGCCAATCTACTTGGGTTGTGTGTGATCCTGAAAACATTGCTTATCCTTGTATGCCTCTGATATCCCATTAAAATAGACTTGATTCTAGGTTCTTGAATCTACTTTATGGAGCTATTGTGAGGACTAAATGGGTGCATATATGTAAAACACTTCAAACACTACTTGTCATAGTAGTCTTTATATTACTATCATCAGGTTTTGGGTAATGACAGCAATTATTAATATGTTCATGCCTGCCCATAATAGTTTATCTAAATATACTTTATATCAAAGTATTCTGTAGGGGAGAAGAGGGAATACAATGTGTTATTTTTACTAGTCCCTCCGAGGTTGTGCCTCTCATCTTTTATAATTTATTTATCTAGAGAAATGGTTTGCAACTGGCAGTTTTGGCTTTCAGGAGACATATAAAAATGTCTGAGGACAATTTGTATTGTCACAATTGGGTAAGGACCAGGGATTCTGCAAATCATACTCCAATAAACAGGACAACCCTTTTTATAATGAAGAATGACGAAGTTGTCAGTAGTGCCAAGGTTGAGAAATTCTGCTCTACAGCACTATTTAAGAAAGCTGAATTTTTTCCAGTATTACTCATAAGACCTGAGAGAAAGCCATTGTGAAATACAATGACAATTTAATCTACTCCTTATGTAAAACCAAGTGGTAACTGTTTAATCTCTGGTCAAATCCAGGACTACAGATGGACTGGTACCAGCACTCATTTAAAGAGGGCCTTCTATATATGAAGAATGTTTAGTATTTTATCTCCAATTCTCATACTAAAATAGCAAGAAATTAAAATAAGATGGAAACGAATTGACACTATTACTTATTTAAAGAGTATCAACTCCAATAAACTATCTATACTAACTCAAAAGTTACCCATATACACTTGGATTTTATTATTTGTTATGAGAATACACCAGATACTGGAAAAGTCCAAACTATTGGAATCTTCAGTTTGATTTAAAACCTTCTTCAGAAAAGTATTCTTTTTTTCTCCTGACTTTGCTATCAGAATAGAATCTGTGTTCTTAATCTGTGTATTTCTGCAAAAAAAAAACAAGTCAATTTAGTCTGTTGTACTTATTCTTCTGAAGATCAAATATTAATATTTACCTTTCTCTTAAATGCCAGAAATTGTGAAAGTGATTTATTATTGTGAGTCCCAAATTATGAATATAAAGTGGGATAAATAGTTGCTATTTCATAAAGTTGTAAGATACTTGAATGAAGTAAAGAACATAAAATACCTAGCATATATTCACCAAAAGTTAACTAATGCTATAGATGATCATCTATCTCTCAGTATAAAAAGGAAAATACCATCTCTCAGAGAAATTTTTTGTGTACCTTGCTCTCTGCTACCTACCTTTGATTTACTCAAACCCACTCTTATTATATGCATTTACACAGATGCTTGTAATACACACATACATATACATATACACTTGTAATAAAACAATCAATTCTATAGTTTGCAAATATCATGGAAAACTGTGTAAATTGGAAAAAATTTGATATACTTTTTTATTTTAAAATTTTTATTTTTATTATTTACAAATTAGAACTTTAATCAGTGTCAATTTACTTCAGTAGCTTTTGCTTTTACCTAAAAGGCTTACATACTCTATCTCATAAGTAAGTGTACTTAGGACATATCTATATTATAGGATCATTGTGGGAATTAAATGATTGTTGTGTATAAAACTCTTAAAAATAATGCTTTGATAGTGTATATAGCTATTACATGAAAGCAAAGTTGAAAGTTGTACAATAACTTCTCTAATGCCTTAAAGTTAGGAAGTCATAGAACGACATAAATCTGATTTTATTTTTTGTTAAACTTAATGGGAGAGTAATGTTTCCTGATAATTAGTTCTCTGAACAATTACATCCCTGTAACTCAGTGTCTATTGTCTTTATAATTGCTTTTGGATCTCCTTATGATTGCTCATTATTCAGAATTCAGGGCAACACTATTTCTTCTGAAACTTCAGTCTCAGTTGGCCTCTAAGACTGACCCTTACAGAAAAGTACCAGCTTGTGTTCACCATCATTTACGCATGATCATTCTCTTTGCACACTTGGAAGACTAATTTTGTTTGTGATCCCAAAGTTGATGATGTTTTAAAGACACAAGTTTCAATTGCAAATTGTCTAATGGCATGCATATGAGGATATGCTCTATGTTCTTGTCAAAATAAATGCTTATAAAGGGAAATCAGAGTCCTTATTAAATATGGAACAAGACATCTACACATTCAGTATTACCAACAATTAAAATGATAAGTTCGTTCTTCATGTGGAAGATACAGGATGAGTTCTAAGATATATTTTGAGTGAAAAAAGAGTTAAATAGTTTATGTTATGCTATTATTTGTATGAAAATGTAATGTCTTTTATCTCTATTTAATATATCTGTTATCTATTTACAGTATATGTTGCTGAAAAGAAGCAAAAAAACTAATAACAGTAGCTGATACTGAAAGGTGTTCGGATTCAAGGGTAGAAAGAGACTTGTCTGATTATTAAAATTTTATTTATAATTGACAATAATTGTACGTTTCTGGGACATGACAAAAGAAGATGGGCAGAAGTTAGTCAATATGTATAAAATAATAGTTTGATAGGAAGAATAAGTCTTGGTGTCCTAGTACATAGTAGGGTGAATATAGCTAGAAATAACAGATTTTATTTTTAGATTTTTTAAGAACATGTTTACTCTTGTTTTTTGTACTAAAGATAATATTTAATGAATATATTAGAATTATATAATTTTAAATATGAAGTGTTTTCTCTTTTATTCTGATCAAATGTCATTAATAATCATTAATAAGTATCCAGTTATGATTTATTAATGCAGTCATTAATAAGCCATATAATCATTAATAAGTATGAAATAAATCTACAGGAACTGATATATAAAATTTCTGAATTATGTTAGCTGGTAAAAATATAAGGAATAGAACAGTTAATATAATGATTCTTTTTAAGTGAAGGATGAGGAAAGACCAAAGAGAGAAACAGAGGTACACAGAGTTGAAGAGGAAAAAGAGAACTAGAGGGGGAGAAAGAGAAATCATTTATACTTACTTGACTTTTCTATCCATGTATGTATTATTATGTTTCTCTATGACAGCAGAGTTTATTTGAAAAAAAAAGCAAACACATATCAGTGCTCAGTTGTGTGATCTTGCTTAAATTATGACCTAAGTGAGCTTCAACAGCCTTTATTCAGAACACAGGGATATTACATATGTTGCTAGGAGTATTTAATTATATAACACAAAGTTTTTGGCAAATTAAGTTTTAAACAAATGGCAATTTTGTGTTACTCCTTCTAATACCTGCTTTTATCCATTTATTTGCTACAAGGTCAGGTAGAGATTTTGAAGAATTATGGAGTGGTGTACAATTGTTAGGGTGGCTAGATTCTAATACTCATCTGGACAACCCAGGCTCTTTATATAGCAGCCATGTGTACAGCAGACTACAATATAGCTTTATGCTAGTTTAAATCATTATTTACACATGCATTTAAACATACTTACTGATAGCTTATTAGGTGCACAATTCTAAAGGACTAGTTATATTAGCCTAAGATAAAGTGTACACATAAAGTTTTCTTTGAATACTTTCAGTCTATTCTATATCTATGGTTATATCTTATTTTTATTCTTAATGTTTACCTACTAGACTCATTGATTACATGGAAGATTGTTTATTAAATAGTAGAACCTTCTGAAATCATCTATTTGTATTGAGTTATGACAAATTACCCAGTTGACCTAACCTGTTTATTAAACCATTGAAATTTAAATTTTTCTTAGTGAGTTTTTGTCAGTGATTTGTGAATACGGATTATGTTTGCCCTTCATGGAGTAAAAGCACTATGTTTGTATTTTATCATATTAATTGTATGTGAAATTCCTGGATATACATTGATTTTCAACTGTTTGGTCCTTCTATTTTGGAAGGATCTAAATTGTCCCTTCCTGTTCTTGTATTTCTGATAAAGTAATTTTTATATTCTTGTTTGAGTTTATGTTTTATACATTTACTTGCTTTTTAGTACAAAATGGTATATAATATCTTATGAGCTATATAATTTCATATGATAATTTTCAAATTTACTTTATCTGATATTAATAGCAACATCCTTATTTTCCTGTTGTTTATAATAACAAGTATATATTTTCCAACTTTCATTATTTTAAAGCTTTCATTGTTTATTTGTTCAAAATGAATTTCTCATAAGCTATGTAGAGATGAGCTTTGTTTTCTTTAAACCAAATTTAATTATTTAATCCCTCTGCCATCTAACAAGGAAATTTATGCCTTAACACATATTATGAAGTAATTAGTTTACTTCTTTCCATATGATATAATGTTCATAGTTGATTATTCTTTATCTTGCTCCTTTCTTATCAAATTTCTTTTCATTTACTTTATATCCTCTGAATGTGAGACTTCTCTTTGGTTTGTAATTTCCTAATGCCTATTGTTTCATGTCAAAGAAGTATCATTAAATTATGTAATTGTATATTATAATTAAATAATAATTTGCCCCCAGGATGCTTTACTTATATTTTTTGCCTATTCAGATCTTTAAGTTACAACCCTTGGTGTACGGTTGTCAAACTTAGCAAATAAAAGTACAATATATGCAATTAAATTCAAATCTCAGATAAGAACATATAGTTTCTAGTATAAGTATTCCAATGAAATACTTGGAATATACTTATAATAAATATTTGTTACTCATCTGAAATTCAAATTTAACTTACTGTTCTATATTTTATCTGGGAACCATACTGCAATATGTTATTATGTCTCTACTCACCAATAGTTGAGTTTTTCAGAGATGATGTATAATTCTAATTTTCAGGCTATTACAATATAATACTCATTTCCATATTGATAATTTACTAGAACTAAATAAATTACTAGTTCAATAGATATCCATAATATCTCTGACTTTCAATTTCTGTCTACGTAGAGGTGAGTTTACTTTTTATTCTTATTGTTTGGAATAGGAACTATGGCAGAATATTCCTAAATTTTTACCTTTAAACAGACTTTTTTATTCTCTCACCCTCATATGATGTCTGACAGGGGACTGGACTGGATAATTCACTAAAGGTGTTTTGAATGAAAAAAGTATTAATCCACATAGGAGGCTTTCAATAAGTACTTCTCGAATGGATAAATTGCTCAATAATAAATGCAAGCTGAGTAATTTGCTGTATTTTGCAGGTGAAATGTATAGATGTTGTTGAAGCTTATATCAACAGAATCAAGGATGTAAATTTAATGATCAATGGAATCGTCAAGTACAGGTGAGCATCTCCACAGTTAAGGAGTCATTTCTGAGGGTTTTTAAAATTCTACTTCTGTGGTTTGAGTACCTTAGCTTGGTTTTTGGACTTGTCTTCCTCAGCCATCTTCCTTTGATTTCTTACTGGGCCCTGCTCTGACTTCTAATTCAGCACTTTCATCCATCCCTTTGTTAAATAGATCCCCCCTCTCTCCCTCTCCCTCTCCCCCTCCCCCATATATATATATATATAAATTACAGTCCCTTCTTTGACTGTAAGATCCTTAATGGAAATAAGTACATTTCATTAATTTTTGTATATCTGCCATCCAAAACAAGGACAGAAAAATAGCAGTTATCATTAAATGCTTATTGCACACAAAGTTTAAAATGTACATTTATTTGTAGTATGAAAAATCTTGTTTTCTTTTCTACATTTTATTTATTAATAGTATATATTCATGATATACAATAATTATATTGATCTTGGGGAATTGGTATATATATACATATCAAAACTCGATCATTTTTACTTCCTTGTCCCCCTTCCCTCATATCCCTTGTAAATTCTTCCCCAAATTTTCACATCATTGCAGAATCTACCTAATTTCCTGGCATCATTTTCTTTTTATTATTTATTTACTTTTAAAATTTTTATTTAAAAGAAACAATGGTACATTTAACTCTGAGTCTGAATTATTTTACTTAGCAATATGGTCTCAAGGTGCACCAATTTTCCTACAAAAGATTCAAAATTATCATTCTTTATGGCTGAATTGTGCACCATATTTTTATCTATTCTTCTATTGATAGGTATGTAGGCCTTTTCCATAATTTAGCTATTGTGAATTGTGTGGCTATAATCATGGTATGCATGTGTCACTGTAATACGATGACTTTAACTCTTTCAGGAAGATATCCAGAAGAGTTATCCCTGAGTCAAATGGAATTTATACTTTTACTTTTTTGAGGAATCACCATATTAATTTCCATGGTGATTATACTAGTTAATACTCACATATTCTGTGTAGAAGCGAGAGAGAGAGAGAGAGAGAGAGAGAGAGAGAGAGAGAGAGAGAGAGAGCTAATAACTGTATACAGGTCATCACATGCTGGGCAAGTGCATACACTTGCAATGCTTCTTATTTCAGATGACTAATGATAAAATATTTACCACTCTATTAACTTCTTCCCAAACCTGTTCTTCCACCCACCCACACAAGCAAGACTCCACCTTCTTTCTTTACCAAATCTATTCACTAAATCTAATTAGTTAACCAGTTTTACTGGCTGTTCATTCTGTCATGCTAAATTTCTCTGTTCTGTCATGCCCTATCTTTCTAGTCCTACAGAACTATTCCATTTCCTTGGATCCACTGTGGTCTCTCTTTTCCACATATCTTTGCAAATATTCTTTCTTCTGCTTGGAACACTCTCCTCTTGTGCACCACTTATTCAATTCACTTATGTTCATTGAGTTTATTGGTACTTTTTAGGTATACAGTACAGTTACATTCATCATTGGAATGTTGTACCTTTACATGACAGGTCTTGGTTCTCATTTTTTTCCTATACTCCTGCCCTCCCTTCATACCCTCAGGTCTTCCCTATTTACAAAAACTTTTTTCCATTTTTTCATTCTCTCAGATTGTTTTCTATCCCTTATTTCCTTTCCTCTACCCTTCCCACTTCCCCTAAATCTTTAGCTCTTTTCTTCCTATTTCACACTGTCAATTATACCATCAGGATCTTTTTTTCTCTCTTTCATTGAGTTTATTGATACATTTTAGGTATACAGTACAGTTACATTCATTATTGGGATCTTGTACCCTTACATGACAGGTCTTGGTTCTCATTTTTTCCCCTTGTCCCTGCCTTCCCTTTACCCCCTCCTTCCCTCCCAATTTACAAACACTATATTTCCATTCTTTTCATTTTCTCATACTTTTTCTTTTCCATTATTACCTTTCCCCTACCCTTTCCACTTTCCCTACACCTTTAGCCCTTTTCTTAGTATTTCACATTGTGAATTATACCATTAGGATCTTATTTACAATTATAGTTTTTCACACCAGAGAAACTATTTGGTATTTACACACGTGTGACTTATTTATTTCACTTAAGAGTATAACCTCAGTATGTATCCATTTTCCTACAAATGGCTCTAATTTCTCATTCTTTATGGCTTAGTAGTATTCCATTTTATAGAATAACCACGTCTTCTTTATCCAGTCTCCAACTGATGGGAAAATGGGCTCTTTCCAAGTTTTAGCAGCTACAAACTGTGCTGCTATAAACATAGGTGTGCATATATCACTATGATATGAGAAAATGAATAAAATTTTAAAAAGCCTTTGTAAATAGGGAGGGGTGTAAGGGTTGAAGAGAGGGCCAGCAAATGGGGATAAATAAGAACCAAGATATATTATGTAAAAGTATGCATTTGTAATGATGAATGTCATTATATTGTATAACTAAAATATACCAATAAAATTAATTTAAAAAAATCTCTGGAAAGATATCCAAAGTTCCATCAGTTGCCTGAAGCTTATCATCTGCCTCTACTTCAAAGGCTTCAATCTCCAATGAAGAGATGGAATTGCAGTTCAAAGTTTTAGGAGTAGATTAGTCACAAAAGTCATTGTTATATTTTTGTTTACTTACAATTATTTAGGATAAAGGAAGTACAATATGTATTCCCATTACAAAACTCATTTATTTTGAAAAACAAAGACCATAAATTAACAGTTGATTCCTATCCTATCTCATGTTATTTTGAATCTTTTGTCAAAGAATGATAATGATAATTATGTACAAATGGAAACAGTTTGAATTTTTTTTTTTGTTTTTTGTTTTGGTACTGGGGATTGAACTCAGGACTTTGCACTTGTAAGACAGGCTGCAGAACCACTGAGCCAAATTCCCAGCCCTAGTTTGAATTTTAATTATAACTTTTAGGAATGGTGATGTGTAAAATGTTGACATCTTTTCTTCATGCCGCAAAGAAATTATATCTTTTATTTAGTTCATGCTCTAAATTTTTTTACACTGAATACAAATTCTTATTAAATGCCACTAGGCACCAACTTAAAAGACTTGTAAAATTAAAAGCATATCACTAATTCTGTATTTGTTGGTTGGCCTTTGTAAACAATTATGTTTTATGACCATAGATGGTTCAGTTGCAAAATTATTTTTAAATTATCTAAAAGAAGAGTGCTATTTAAACATTTGTCTTATAAACTCATTAGTCTTTCTTTTCTTTTTTTTTTTACCTTTGGGAGAACATTCTAGTTGGAAAGTTATTATCTTTCAAAATGTGCTTGGCACCTGCCTTTCATAGCACAAACATGTTGGGCACATATTTAAATTACTTTAACTAGCAGAAAAGAATTAGTTTTAATAAAAAACTAAGATCACTTCCAACAACTATTCTGGCTATCTTGCACTTTTAATAGAAGGGAATTTAATTTCATTAGCTAAAAAGAGGCTGAATTAGTAACATTTTTTGTAATAAAACAGTGCGTTTTGATCATTCTTCCAAGAACTGAGATTTTTCTCCATATGAACTATAACTTAATTTCTATTTAATTTAGCATTGTATTTATTCGTATATTGAATTCTAAATTGAAGCCATTATTTTAAGTACTACTACTAAGACAATGCTTGACCTAAATTTTTAAGAAAAAGTTTAACACTTTTTGGTACATAAACTACAATTTTGTCAGAAATTACTCCCTAAATATGTTTTACTGAGTTAGCAACACATTTTAGGTAAAGTTACTATGGTATTTTATGTATAGAGAGAGGAAGGAGAAAATGAAGGAGTGATACATTAGTTAGAAATAGAATCTAGAATTAGGTTGGCTTTGAAAAATGTTTCTGTTGTGATAAATGAGTTCTGAAACATCCTATCATAAAAACCTTGGAGGAGATCAAATATATATAACATGCTTAATTTGGAATGATGGACATTTTGGATATTGACAAATTTAACTACATTTTAGGACAGATTTACATGTGATGTATAAATTGATGGGGGGTAAAAAAACTAAGCCATTTAGTTGAGAATTCACAGACCATTTTTATTATAAAAATCATATTTACTTTTTTTCTTTGGCTTTTAACATGTGGGGTGCTTTTTAAAGTCAAAAAAGTTGTCTGAAAATATTCTGAATAGTGTTACATTATAAATTTTATTTTCAAAGTTTGATCAATGAAGAGGAAAACCATAAAGCAGACAAAGAAGTACCAAAAACAGGGTAGTCATTCATATATACACAAGATATAGTTTCTTTTCTAGCTACTTCAATCCTACTCATACATTTAAATTACAAAGTACATTTCAATCTGTCAAGTAGCTAACCACATTTAGCACCAGGGAAGAAACTACTTTAGCTTCTGATCATGACTTTAACATCCTGGAATAAGAAAAGAAATTTCATGGAATCTAGATACTTATCATCATCAATTAACAAAAAAATTAATTTTGAAAAGTAATTCCTGTATATCACCAATTCACAAATGATTTAAAAGACTAAAATCTTTTTTTTTTTTTATTGAGTTTATTGGTACATTTAGGGATACAGTACAGTTACATTCATTGTTGGGATCATGTACCTTTACATGGCAAGTCTTGATTCTCATTTTTTTCCCCTTACCTCTGCCCTCCCTTCACCCCCTCCTCCCCTCCCCATCTACAAACACTTTATTTTCATCTTTTCATTCTCTCACATTTTTTTCTTTTCCCTTTTTGTTCTTCCCCTACGTATCACACCTTCCCTACACCTTTAGCTCCTTTCCTCCCATTTCTAAATGTCAGTAATCTTATTAGAATCTTATGCATTGTTGCAGAATATTCACACCAGGGAAACTATTTGGTATTTACACATGTGGGACTTATTTATTTCACTTAGGAGTATATCTTCAATATGTATCCATTTTCCTATGAATGAATCTATTCTCTCGCTCTTTATGGCTGAGTAATATTCCATTTTATAGAAAAACCACAACTTCTTTATCCAGTTTCCAACGGATGGGCAAATAGGTTGTTTCCAAGATTTAGCTATTACAAACTGTGCCGCTATAAACATGGGTGCACATACTTCTCTGTGATATGATTCTTTTAGTTCTCTTGGAAAGATACCCAACAGAGGGATGGCTGGGTCAAATGGAACCTCCAGTCCAAGCTCTTTGAGGTATCTCCATATTGATTTCCATAGTGGTTGCACTAGTCTGCACTCCCACCAACAATGGAGGAGGGTTCCTTTCTCCCCACAACCCCGCCAACATTTGTTATTGTGTGATTTCTTGATAGCAGCCATTCTTTGTGGGGTGAGGTGGAATCTTAGTGTTGTTTTCATCTGCATCTCTCGAATGACCAGTGATGTGGAACATTTTTTCATATATTTTCTTGCTGCTTTCACTTCTTTGTATGAGAAATGTCTGTTCATTTCGGATGCCCATTTTTGGATCGGGTCTTTATATTTGGGGGGACTGATTGTTTTGAGTTCTTTATATATCCTTGTAAAAGACTAAAATCTTAAAACAGGTACTACTTGATGTTGCAGACTAGTCTCCTATAGTGGTTTGTTTTCATCTCCTCCAATGCTTGCTCCAGCTGCTGAACTAAGTGAAGCAGGGTGGCTGGGTCTGTCCGTAGAACTTTGGTGTTGTGATCTCCATTGTGATTAAGATATAGTTTATATTTGCTGGTTTAATCTGTTGCTGGAGACTTCTGCTTGCAAGCTGTACATCCAGTTGCCATTAAGGCTGTGGTAACTGGGAAGATCAGGTGCCAACTCATTCAGAATAGTTCTCATCTCCTTTCTGTGGTCCAAATAAAGCTGAAGCAATAATTCGTTTAATTCGTCAGAGAATCCCAAAACAAAACAGAGTTGTGGAAATCCCTCACCATGTTTACAGTTATCAAGGTACACTTTAGGAAAGGTTGAGTTGCCTAAGACTGAACTAGCTTGAGAAATAAAAGCAAAAAACAACTACACTTTACAGTTTCTGGTGTCAGCTTACCATAATAACTGAGTAGGAGAGGGCCACAAAAGAAAGCCACAGAAAGTGGTGGGTTAGTCGTAGATTTCTTGAAAATTTAAGTAGTGTTAAACTCACTCTGGGAAGGACTCAGTAATTATGCCTTCTGTGGTGTTAAACCACGACATTTATGTGTGGTTTTTCAGATGAACTGCTGCTTGATTAATCCTCTCCATCCCCTATGTACAGCACAGGGGCTGGTAGTCTCTGCTTTCCTAATTTGCCAATTTGATCACAGATATGCCATTTTTGAAGTAGGGCACTTCACAAGCCCACAAGCTGTAAAACTATATGGAGATATCAGCAACTTGGGAGACAGAGGGGCACAAACACTATGAACTCCTGAAGTGAATACAACCCTATGGCAGTAATCACATCATTGGTTGACAACACTTTGCAGGAAAGATGGAGCAGCATTCAGCATACATACAAAAAGTAGATATAGAAACAAAATAGGTTCTAGTTGTCCCTCATTATCCCTTTCTTATACCTGGTCCATTCCAATACTATAGGCCCAGGAAATTGACTTCTTACCCAAATAAACAGGAAGTTTTGGAACTCATTTCTATGTTTTATTCTCTGGTTGTCTGCTTGCTTTTTACTTTTTCTTTTATACCTTTTCACATAAAATTTGTTCTGAGTTTCATTCTTTTCTTGATTTTTCATGTTTTCTTATTTATTTTTCTTCTCTTGATTTTACCTAATTCTGCTAATATTCTTTTTTATTCCATTAAATTTATTGGTACATTTTAGGTATACATTATGATAATATTCATCATTGAGAATTTCTACCTTTACAAGCTATATCTAGGTTCTTGTTTTTTTCCCATTGCCTTTCCTTTCCTTCCACCCTTCCAGATCTTCCTGTTTGCAAAAACTTTGCTTCCATTTTTCATTCTCTTTTCATATTTTTTCCTTTCCTCTTTTCCTTTCTCACAACCCCCTCCTTAGTTCCCCTTCCCTTTTAGACATATTCTTCCTATTTTACATTATCTATTATACATTTTGGTCCTCAATTACCTTCGCAGTTCTCACACTAGAGAAACTATTCAGTATTATGTGTCCTATTTATTTCACTTGAGAGTATGGCCTCAATGTGCATTTATTTAGCTATAAATGCCTCTAGTTTATAATTCTTTATGGATGAATAGTACTCCACTTTATATTAAAAAAAAAAACTTCATTATCCAGTCACCAGTTGATGGACATTTGAGCTGTTTCCAAGATTTAGGTATTACAAACTTTACCACTATGAACATGGGTGTCCATATATTGCTGTGGTATGATGTTTTAAATCTTTTGGAAAGATACCCAGCAGGGGAGTAGATACCCATTAGAGGTCAAATGAGACCTCTAACTCTATATTTTTTAGGAATTTCCACACTGATTTCCATAGTAGTTGCACCAGTCTACACTCCCACCAACAGTGGCCTTGTATCCAGTTACTCTACTGAATCCGATTGTTAAGTTTAGGTATCTTTTGGTGCAGTTTTAGGGGTCTTCTATATAGAGTATCATGTCATCTGCAAATAGTGACAGTTTAACTTCTTATCTTTATTCCTTTTGTTAATTTTTTTGTCTAATTGCTGTCATTAATGTTTCCAGGTCTATATTGAACAGGAGTGATGATAGTGGACAGCCTTGTCTTATTCCTGATTTTTGTGTGAAATATTTCAGTTTTTGACCATTTAGTATGATGTTGGCTGTTGGTTTTTCATGGAAGGCTTTTATTAGTTTGAGATAAAGACCATCTATACCAATTTTCTGTAGGGTTTTTTATAGTGAATGGGTGTTGGATTTTGTCAAATGATTTTTCTGCATCTATTAAGTTGTTCATATGTTTTTTCCCTGACTTTGTTAATATACTGTATTATATTTACTGGTTTATGTATGAATCATCCTTGCATATGTGGATGAATCTAACTTGGTGTATGATTTTCAGGGTGTATGATTTTCTGGATGATCCTCTGTATTCTGTTTGCCAGTACATTATTAAGGATTTTAACATCTATATTCATTAGGGAGATTGGCCTATAGTTCTGTTTTTTGGTTGGGTCTCTCTCTACTTTAAGGATCAAGGCAATGCTTGATTCCAGGAATGAGTTTGGGAGTACTGCTTTCCTTTCAATTTTATGAAAGTGAGCAGTTGTGGCATTAGCTCACCCCTAAATTTCTTGTAGAGTTCAGCAGTACAGCCATCAGGGCCTGGGTATTTATTTGTTGGCAAGTTTTTAAGTATGTTTTCAATTTCATTTATCTATATTGGATTGTTTAGAATTTTTATATTTGCTTGGTTCAAGTTTGGTAATTCATATGTATCTAGAAAGCTGTGCATTTCTTCTGTTTTTCACCTTATTAGAGTAAAGATTCTCAAAATAATTATTGATCATCCTCTGAATTTCTGTTGAAACTGTTAAAACGTCACACATTTCACTGCTATCTGCATGGATTTAAGCCTTCACTTTCCTTTCATTGATAAGGTTGGCTAAGGGTTTGCCAGTTTTGTTTATTCTTTTGAAGAACAGACTCTTTGAATCTTTCATTTTTTGCATCATTTTCTCAATCTCTGTTGCATCAATTTCTGCTCTGATCTTTGTGATTTCTTCCCTTTCATGTGCTTTGGGTTTCTCTTGCTCTTTTTTCTAGCAGCTTGGGGTTTAGCATTAGGTCTTTTTTTGAGTTTGCTCTGTTTTCCTTATATTGGCATTCACTGCTATGAATTTCCCTTGTTGGACTGCCTTCATTGTGTCCCAGTAAGTTCCTGTATGCTATATTGTATTGACATTATTATTTAATTTTAGAAACTGTCTAATGTCCTCTTTAATTTTGCCTGTGACCCATTGGTTTTCAGGAGGCTATTACTCAACTTTTATGTGTTTGTGGAGTTCTTGTGGAATCTTTTGCTATCAATCTTCAATTTCATTGCACTATGATATGACAATATACAAGGGATAGCTTCAATTCCTTTGCACTTAAAGAATGTTCTATGAGCTGGCATGTTTTCTATTTTGGAGAAGAACCCATGTGCAGCTGAGAAGAATGTATATTCTGCTTCCGTGGGGTGGGGTGGAAGACCATTTAGGCATCTATTAAGTCAATTTTTCAAAAGTTTGACTGAGTTGCTTTGGGGCTGTGGGAGTTCGAGTTTGTACCTCTGCCCCAATGGAGAATGAGTTCTGGTTGTTTATGGTGGGAGTTTCATTCACCAATTTTGTTTTCCTGTCAGGTGGATCTTTGGGGGGGTCTTGTCTGGTATTCTTGCCACTGCCTCTGATTGTACAGGCATCTCCTGTTTCAGGTCTGGGATTCTGTTTCTCAGTGAGTGGATGATTTGTTTTATTGGAACCCTACTGGGGTGGATATACTCCCTATTGGCTGGGTTGAGTGTCTTTGTTCTGCATGATTAATGTAATTCTTCTGTAATGGATCCTATTTTCTTCTTCTCTGTCCATTACTCTGATGTTCTCATGTACCTTCTGCACCTTCTTGGGGGGCTTCAGGTTGATGATTTCCAGGTATGAGGCATCCTGGGAAAATTGTGCTGGTAGCACTTACTGTTCTGGCATTTTCTGAAAACTCTCTTTTGTTAACTTTCTTTTATTTGACTGAATGTGTTTCCTTATTTTGAACTCCTTTTTTGCATGGGTTTTCTTTCTTTTTCAAATTTTACATTTTTCTTTTTCTGACCCCCTTCATTTTTACTATTATTACAATTAATCTTAATTGATTTTTAGATATTAAGTTGATTAAATACATTTATTGTGATTTATTTTTTGTTTACTTTTTTGGTACCAGGGATCAAACACAGGACCTTGTGCTTGCAAGGCAGGTGTGGTGCCACTGAGCTAGATCCCCTGCCCTATAGTGATTTGTGTTTTAATGTTTATGATATTATACTTGCTGTATTCAATATATATTTGTTGTGTGTCAATATTTGTACTGTTTGTCTCCATATTACTATTGTAGGACTCTTCTATTGACAAGGGTGGTATAGTAGTAGCTTTTATTTGGTCTAATACTGGGTTTCTCTGATGTAATTATTGCTTTGTCACATAGTTGTTACTTTTAACTGACTTTTAATATATGGTAAATCTGGTCTATTCTCATTTCACCAGCATTTTTGTGATTCATTTTCTTTTCTGTGTGTGAGGTTGAGAATCTAGTCACCAGATGAATGCTGGACACTAAGAAGATCCTGAAATATTATACTGAGTAGGTTGAAGAGGAATATAAACAAATGTAAACAAACACAAGGACACATCACCACATTACAAGGAGACAGATTTTGACTAAAGAGATAAAAACACTAGGAACAGAGTATTTTTTACCACAACTACCATCAAACTATAGGACAAAATAATAGAAATATGAGAAAGCAAGTCAACAACATGCCTTCAAAACGTCTTAGCCTCTCAAAAAATAATAATGTCATGGATACTAGGTAAAGAAAGTTATATGCAAAGAACTAAAAACCCAAATGGTCAAAATACTTTAAAGTTAAAATAAACATAAGCAAATTCATATGATGTTTAACAAGTTTAAAGAAGGTTCTACTGAAAAGATGAAGTGTATTATTAAATATTTGACAATATTTAAGAAGAAAGATAAAATAATTAAGTTAAGCAAGTCAATACAATATATGAATGACCTGTTTAGTATACGATTAGAAATTATAAAAAGAAAGCAAGAAGAATACATGATATAAAAAATTAAATGCAAAGCATAAGTAGCAGATATGAAAAATACAAGGACAGCTTTATAAACTGAAGACAAGGTGCAAGTAGTACCTCATAAACTCAGTGAAACTTTGAATAGGAGAAGATCCCATGTAAGCTTGACCCAATACCTGCAAGATGACTAAAACAAACAAAACCAAAAAAAATGAATCTTATAAGGATAAATAAAAAATAGATAAGTCAAAAAGTATACAAAATGTATTCACTGAAATCCTAGGAGAAAATATTCTAAATTTACAGAAAGAACTCAATATTCAAGTAAAGAGACATGTACAATAGCCATGACCAGAAAGGAAGCTGTACATGGCATTTTAAAATTAAAATTCCAGAAAATCTAGAAGGAAAACACTAAAATCTGCTGGAGAAAATCAGCAAGTTAATAATAAAAGGATAGAATATTTGAATCATAGAAGATTTCTTATCACAAAACTTAAAGGCCAAAACAGCTTGAAGTGAAATTTTATAGGGCCTAAAAAAAAAGTAATTGTCAACCCCAACATCCATATCTTGCAAAATAAGCCTTCAAAACTGATAGAGAAATAAACTATTTCTATGACAAAAAATATTAAAGCATTGGAGCAGATATTCAAGGGAATCCTAGATGCAGAAACAGAGGTCATTCACATAAAAAAGCCCAAAGAAACTATATATCCATGGGAGTGTAAACAACAAGGAAAAATTCCACCAAGTAATCAGTATTGAAAATTATACATGACAAGATTCAGTAAACACCTTAAAATAATATCAGTCATCTTAATTACTCAATTAAAAGACACAAACTGACAGATTTGACAAAAAATACCTGCAGCCACATATCTCTATTAGAAGATCATAGACTAAAAGTGAAAGAATGCAAAATGAAACTCCATCAACTGGAGACTGAAAGCAATACTGAGTAGTTGTCTTATTTTTAGATACAGTAGACTATCAGGAAAAATTTATAAAAAAGAAAAAAATGTCCAATATATATTGTTAAAAGGAACAATTCAACAAGAAGAGAAAATACTTATAAATATCTATGCACTGAATATTGGTGCATCCAATTTCATAAAACAAAAACTACTGGAAATAAAAATACAGATGGAAACCAATACAATATTAGAAAAAAATAACAAAATTATCAGAATTAAATAACAATAAAACAAATGGACTTAAGACATATGAGGACTGTTTCTTCCACCAACAGGATATACATTTTTCTTTGTAGCACCTAGAGCTTTTTCTAAAATAGACCATGTTGTAAGCAATAAAGCATGCAGAAAAAATGCAAAGTAATTGAGATAATGTCCTGCACAGTGATGAATCAAAGTAAAATTATGCTAGAAATCAACAGCAAAAGAGTCCACTTAAATCACACATGGAGATTAAGCAATACAATACAAAGGATCACAAAAGAAATCAAGGAAGAAATAAACAAATTTCTAGAATTAAATGGCAATGGAAGCACAGCATACCAAAACCTATGGGTATAATAAAAGCAGTTCTAAGAGGGATGACTACAGCTGTACATAAATACATTAAATAATTGAGTAATAACAAATGAATAATGATGAATCACATGGTTCTAGAACACAAAATCAATCCATATGTGTAATCAATGAGAAGAAATTATATAAAAGTCAGACTAGAAATTAAAAACAATAAAAAACAATATAGAAGACATATGAATCAGTGTTGCTTGAAGGATTAATAAGGTTAATAATTCTTCAGCTAAATTTATCAAAGGAAAGAACCCATAAAAATGCAGTTAGAAATAAAAAAATCAAAATGACAGCAAACACCACTAAGGTTTATAAAAGATCATTACAAAAGTTATATTCCAATAAATTGAGAAGCGTAGAAAAACTAAGAAATTCTTAGACATATATGAATTAACAAAGTTAAACCAAGAACACATAAAATGTCACAATACACCAATAACAGTAACTAAACAGTGTTTGTAATAAAAACTCTACCAACAAATAAAAGCCCAGGAGACAATTGATTTACCATAGATGGCACCTAACCTTCAATGGTAGCATTATTCTTCTACTAAGTGTAGACAAAGACTTAAGGAAAAATTAAACTACTGGCCAATCACCCTCATGAACATAGATGCAGAAATGCTAAAGAAGATACTGGCAAATAGGTTGCAACAAATCATTACAAAGATGATTTCACAGAGATTATATCACAAGTTGGCTTCATCCCGGGATGCAGAGATGGTTTCACACATGCAAATCAGTAAATGAAATAAATCACATAGAGAAGCAAACAAAAATCATATGCAAAACATTACATAAAAAACACAATAAAATGTGATCATCCCAATAAGACAGCCAATCAAAAACTGGGCAATTGAAATGAAGCTATTTCTTACAAAATGTACAAATGGCCAATATGTACATGGACATGATGTTCAACATCAATAACCTTTAGAGAATTGTAAATCAAAGCAACTCTGAGATCTCTGTTACTCAAGAAAAAATAAATAAGTATCGTCATGAATTCATAAAACAACAAATCTTAATGAGGTTGTGGCAGAAAGGGAATACTTCTACATTCTTGACTGGACTGTAAACTATTACAACCAATAAATAAATCATTATGGAGATTCCCAATAAAACTAAATATATAAATTCCATTTGACATAGCCATACTTTTCCTAGGTATATTCTTAAAAGAGTTGATGGTATCATATTAAGTAAAACATGCATTCTCATGTTTATACCAGAGCAACTCCCATAGCTAAATCTTGGAAGCAGCCTATATGTCCATTAACAGAGGAATTGATAAAGAATATATGTTACATATACACAATGGAGAACTACTCAGGATAAGGATAAGTGTCAGTTGTAAGAAAATGGATGCAATTTAAGACCATAATGTTAAGAGAAGTAAACCAGACAGAGAAGTTTAATGTTGTATGGTTGCTCTTATATGAAAAATCCAAAATATAAATAATATAAAGAGCAAATAAAAATAGACAGTAGAAAACAAGAACATAAAAGTTTTCAGAAGGGAAGGACATCAGAAATAAAGGGAGCAGACAATGGTGCTGCTGCCTTCCTTGTAAACACAAGGCCCTGAGTTTGATCCCCAGTTCCTCCCCAAAAGAAAGAAAGAAATGGAGCAGAGAGGATGGGAGTAAGAAGGTAAGTAAAAAGGACTATAAGAAGTGTGTTTATTATGTATTACAAACATGTACTGATAAAAAAGAGAAAAAAGTGTAATCTTCTAGATTAAAAAAAGATTTTCAGTGAGATCAGAGGGGATGTAAATAAAGAAGATGAATGGTTTAATTAGTAAAATGTTTAATGAACACAAAGATAACACAAACAAAAAAGCTGATTGAGTTAAACAACACACAAAGAATGGCTGCTATCAAGAAATCACACAATAACAAATATTGGCGGGGTTGTGGGGAGAAAGGAACCCTTCTCCATTGTTGGTGGAAGTGCAGACTAGTGCAACCAGTATGGAAATCAATATGGAGATACCTCAAAGAGCTTGGACTGGAGGTTCCACTTGACCCAGCCATACCTCTGCTGGGTATCTTTCCAAAAGAACTAAAAGAATCATATCACAGAGAAGTATGCGCACCCATGTTTATCGCGGCACAGTTTGTAATAGCTACATCTTGGAAACAGCCCATTTGCCCATCCGTTGGAAACTGGATAAAGAAGATGTGGTTTTTCTATAAAATGTAATATTACTCAGCCATTAAGAATGAGAAAATAGATTCATTCATAGGAAAATGGATACATATTGAAGATATACTCCTAAGTGAAATAAATAAGTCACACGTGTAAATATTGAATAGTTTCTCTGATGTGAATAATCTGCAATAATACAGAAGATCCTAATAAGATTACTGACTTTGAGAAATGGGAAGAAAGGAACTAAAGGTGTAGGGAAGGTGGGACGGGTAGGGGAAGGGTAAAAAGGGCAAAGAAAAAAATGTGAGAGAATGAAAAGATGGAAATAAAGTGATTGTAGATGGGGAGGGGAGGAGGGGGTGAAGGGAGGGCAGGGAAAGGGGAAAAAATGAGAACCAAGACCTGTCATGTAAAGATACAAGAACCCAATAATGAATGTAACTGTACTGTATAACTGTACTGTATCCCTAAAATGTACCAATAAACTCAATCAAAGCTGAAAAAAAGAACATACCCACCAAAACCATAGTAGAAAAATCTTCAAATTTAGTGAAATAATTTATATTCCAAGTAAATGAGGCTTTCAGAACCCCAAAGAGCCACAACCAGAAAAGATATTATTCATGTTACATCATAGATTCCCAGAAGTCATCATAAAATGAGAAATATTAAAAGCCTTTCAATAAAAATACTGTATCAATTAATTTATACGAAGATTGGCCCTCTATCTCCTGCTCTGCTGAGATTAATGATTGGTGGAAGGATTTCAGGATACTGTATACAGCTTTTAAGAAAGGTCCTTCGAGGATGGGAGGAGGGGGTGAAGGGAGGGCAGGGAAAGGGGAAAAAATGAGAACCAAGACCTGTCATGTAAAGGTACAAGATCCCAATAATGAATGTAACTGTACTGTTTACCTAAAATGTACCAATGAACACAATGAGGGGAAAAGAAAGGTCCTTCAAATCTCAGTAACATATTTCATTTGCTTCACATTGTTTAAAATATCATTCTGATGTCAGAACCACCATTAGCTTCCATGCTTTATATTCATAGATGCATAGTAAGTCTTGGCTGGGTTATCTAGTTTACCTTGATTAAAATTATGGGGGTTTCTTTGGTTTCAGTGCTCTAGAGCTGCCTGGTGGCACTTAGCCCCCATAGAAGAGTATCCAAAGCATTTTCTATATACATCTCCCTTTTGTTAGACATCTCTGATTCTGATTATGTATGGCACTGGTTTAGGCCTTGTTAATGAAGTGACTATCAAGATCTTGGGAAAGTACATGTAGTTAGTGAGCTACATAATCCCCTTTTTTTGTTAAGAATAGGAATGGGGAGCCTCACTGCCCTGCCCCCACCTCACTGAAAAACTCCTGGTGGTCAGATATTTCAGTAATCTATATTGCTCTCAAGAAGGAAGCTGCCAGTAAAAGGTGATGATAATATCAATACTAACAGAATATGTTGAACAAATACCCATTGCAGTTCTCTCTCTCTCTCTTTTTCACTCTCTCTCCCTCTCTCCTTCCTTCATTGCTCTTTCTTTCTTTCTTTCTTTCTTTCTTTCTTTCTTTCTTTCTTTCTTTGTTTTTTTTCTTTCTTTCTTACTTTTGCTTTCTTTCTTTCTAGTGGCTTATTGTTTTCTCAAATTTCATGTTGCCACTTCTCTGAGTTGCATAATTTGGGTAATTTGACTTCAGCTTTATCTACTATAGCACCAATTCTTTTATTTTCTGGATGGATTTTGTAGACAGGAAAACCTGATGATATTATTAAGGATAATGATTAATAGCTATCATTTGTTGAATGGTTTCTGCGTACTAAATACTGTTTTAAGATTTATTTTGTCTTTATTACAGGGCATAGACTTTATATTGGTACCAAATTTTTATAGTTAGGGAAACTTTTTTTCAGAAATTATCACTTAAAAATTTATATAACTATCCTAGATCAATCTTTTTCAAAACCCATGGATCTGAACATTGAGCAGTACTACCTTTTGAGTGCCTAGATTCTTTGACAGAACATATGAGAATATTTTCAGATTAATAGTTTTGTGTACTTATCTTGCTATTCTAAGTCATTTTTCTGACACAGGCAAGCTTTCAAAACTGTAGTCAACACCTATTTTCTCTGAGTCTTCACTTCCTACTTATACCTGCAGTCTCTGAATTCCAGTTCTGAGGCTATAGATGAATTAAAATGTCTTGTCAATTGTATCACTTAGCTTTTCACTGTGAATAACTAATATCTACCTCAAAATTATTCAAAACAATAAAAAATGTATTATCCCACAAAACAAAACCTTTTGAGAGTTTAGTCTGAAATTTGACTCATCAAACTTAAATTGTTTTCAGTAGTCTTTATATTTGGTCAATCCTAGTTGTCAACCTTATTCAAGGCTAGGTCATCTGATTTTTATATAGTGGTCGAATACCAGTAAGTAATCCAATTTCTGTCAAGGTAAATAGCACTATTTTGATTGCATGAAACAAATATGCCCCTAAAGCAATGAATTGAGCTCATTTTCTCTAAAACATATGATAGTAAAAGAAAGATAATTTCCTGAAAAATTTAGGTTTCTTTTTAATATATGGTAAAAGTGGATTTTGAGGTAAGTGCCCAAAAATGACTGTAAAATTTGGACACAAAATTTTTGGTGAGTCTTCAACCTGGTTTTATCTGTTTCGTTACCAATACAATGAGGCAAGTATAATGTATTTAATGGGATTATTATAAGGACAGTATGGATTAATGAAATAACATAGAAAATTCATTTAATAAATGGCACATGTTGGCAGAGCTGGGGTCTGAGGAAGTGCTTCTAGGAAGGAGAAAATACTGTACTACTGAAGGGGAAAAAACGATGGAGCATGAGTGGCAGCAGCAGAGTTTCTCCAAAACAAAGTGCCCAGAGTCTAGAAATCAACATCCCAGTGGGGAAACAAAGTAAGCAGAGGGTGTGGGAATCATGAGGGTATTGACAGAGGAGAAGAAAGGAGGATCTATAACTACAGAAGAAATAGCTCACCATCACAGATTGCTGCAGCTCGAGGGTTGGAAAAAAATGCTGTGTAGGGGCTGGGGGTTTAGCTTAGTTTTTCCACAACAAGTGCAAGGTTCCGAGTTCAATCCCTGGTACAAAAAAAAAAAAAAACCCAAAAAACAAAAAAACAAAACAAAACAAAAAAACCCTGCTGTGTAGCCACACCTGTGAAGAGACAGCAAAAATAACTAAGGTGCTCACTGAAAAATGGAAACCAGAAGTGGATCAGGAAAAATCTTATCTATTGGAGGCAGCAGTGAGAACAGAAGATATTGTTTCCCAAGTGGTCCTACAGAGTCAAAAGTTGGTGAATGAGCTGGAATTGCACTGTTTCATGGATCACCGGTGGGCAGTTGGGGTCACTGTTTTGTTTCAAAAGGCTCTGGGCTTGAACTTCAACAGCCCAAGAGTCCCAGCATCACTTTGATATAGGGGGGATAGATACAACTCCTCAATCTGCTAGCTATCCAAAACTTGAGTTTGTGTTCTTGAAAATCAAAAAATGAATTCTAAGAACAGCAAAGGTTAAGAGTAGGAAAAATTTATAGAGACAAAGATATCTCCTGTCTAAGAGAGACAGAAGGGGTGGATAATGGGTTGCCCTCTGACCTTTCTTCTCAAAGGTGTTTTATGAAGCAGTCATGAGGTGAGGCAGGATCAAGGTGGGATAAAGCTATAGTCAATTAGTGAGATTAAAAATACAGTCACTTAGGTAATATTAATCCAATGAGAAATCACAAGGTGGACAAAACTATGATCAACCAATAAGATTAAGACAAGAATAGTCCCTTAGGTATATTGACTAAATGGGGATCCAATGAGGAAGCAAGTCATGTAGCAAGCATAAAAGGATTTTTGGTCAGTGTTCTTTGCTGGAAGTGGTGGGTAAGATCTTGGTCCCAGGCTAGGTGATTAAAACCTATTTAGAATATCAATCACTGCCATTCATCCTTTGGGAAAGCACATGGGTGTGGTAGTTTCTCTTTATTTTTGTTTTTGATGTCATGGATCAAACTTGGGAACTTGTGCTTGCAAAGCAGGTGGTGGAACGACTGAGAGCTAAATCCCTAGCTAGTAGTTTCTCTTCTTTACAGTGCTGACCTTCAGTGAATGTGTCCCCATTGTCCTCCATGTTGGCTCCTTCTCTAAGTGCCTACATGATATCTAATTAACTTACCTATCTACAATAACTTCATTGCCAATACCCCAGCATTATAAAGGACTGGAGGCAAAGATGTTTGCTTAAATGCAAAGGAATTAAAATTATCCATGTGTATTATCAGAGTATAATGTAAATAAATTGGGAATCAACGGCAAAAGAAACCGCAAAAGCTCCATAAACATATGGAAATTAGATAACACTTCTGAACAACCAGTGGGTCACAGAGGAAATGATAAGACATAGAAGCAAAATGCAACCCCAGATATCCAGCCCACTCAGGACAAGTCTAGGGTACAAGAAGATAGAGGAAATCAGAAGCCATCCACCTGAACTTTCTGAAATGATAGCAGCAGAAGTAAAAGAAATGGATAAGATTATACAAAAAATAATCTTTTAGGTGAAAAATGGTAATCAAAAGAGGATATATTTAATGAATGTAGAGGGCACCCAGATAATAAAAATAGAGGAGCTTAGAAAAATGATGGAAACCATGAATGTTCATCATAAGAAAAATAGAATCCATGAAACAGATTCAAACAGATATGCCAGAGACTATAAACTCCATCGAATGTATATCTAATTGTGTGAACCAAGGTGAGGATAAAATTTCATATCTAGAAGACAGAATTGCAGTTACCATGAAAAGCTTTCTTAAAAATGGCAGGGGACCATGAAAAATCAATCCAACAATTGAGACATGATGCAAAGAAAAACAATAAAATTGATCAGAGTCAATGAAAAGCTGGAGACAGAGCAAACACAATAAAAATATCATCACAGTTGTAAAATCAGAAAACTTCACAAACACTGGTAAAGAATTTCACATACAAATAAGTGAGGCATATAGAACTATGATTATCCATGAACAAAATAAATCTATACCATGGCATATAATAAAGATTCCAGAAATTCAGAACAGGAATAGAATAGTAAAATCTGTTAGAGAAAAGAAATAAATTGGCTATAAACAAAAGCCCATCAGAATCACAGCAGACGTCTCTATGCAAGCCCTTAGGTAAAAGAGAGCTTAGTGTGAAGTATTTCAAGCCCCCACCCTCGAAAATAACCCTCTAATGCAGATTGATGTGCCCCCAAAATTATCTTTCAAGATCAATGGAGAAATAAGATACTTATTTTTATTCTATGAAAAAGAACAGCTGAAGAGATTGAAGACAAACAAACCAGTTTTACAAAATGTTCTGAAGGGTAAATTACAACCATAATGGAAATCACAATTCCAAGATCACAAGTAGAAAGAAGCCACCATTTAGGGAAAGCAATTAAACAGAGGTGAAAGACAAAAACAACAGCAGGAAAATACGACAAGAACAAGCCAATAAATATCAGCTATAACCATCAATGTAAATGGTCTCAATTCAATAATTAAAAAATGGCAAAATGAATCAAGAAACAAGATCCAACATTATGGTGCATACAAGCAATGCATTTAACTTAAAAAAATTCATGGACTGAGAGTCAAAAGGTGGTAAACAATAGCCCGCATGATAGGAACCTAGAAAAAGGCAAAGGTAGTTATTTTATTTGCAGGAAATGTGAAATTCAAGCAAAGCCTGATCAGAAGAGACAAAGAAGGTCACTACATACTTGATAAGGGAAAGTTTCAAGAAGAGACAAAAGTCATAAATGTTTATGCACCAAATATTGGTGCACCAAGTTATATAAAATAAACATTAATGGACATTTGAACCAGCCATCCCTCTCTGCTGGGTATCTTTCCAAAAGAATTAAAAGAATCATACCACAGTGATATATGCACACCAATGTTTATAGCGGCATAGTTTGTAAGAGCTAAAACTTGGAAACAGCCCATTTGCCCATCTGTTGGAAATTGAATAAAGAAGATGTGTTTTTTCTATAAAATGGAATACTACTCAGCCATAAAGAATGAGAAATTAGAGTCATTCCTAGGAAAATGGATACATATTGAGGATATACTCTTAAGTGAAATAATTAAGTCACACATGTGTAAATACCAAATAGTTTCTCTGGTGTGAAAAAGTATAATAGTACACAAGATCCTAATGGGATAATTAATAGTGTGAAATAGGAAGGGCTAAAGGTGTAGGGAAAGTGGGAAGGGTAGGGGAAAGGGAATAAGGGAAAAGAAAAAAATATGAGGAAAATGAAAAAATGGGAATAGAGTGTTTGTAAATGGGGAGGGGAGGATGGGGTGAAGGGAAGGCAGGGACAAAGGGAAAAAATGAGAACCAAGACCTGTCATGTGAAGGTACAGGATCCCAGTAATGAATGTAACTGTATTGCATACCTAGATTATACCAATAACTCAATAAAAAGAAAAAAAAAGCTAATAAGCACTAACAAAGTTGTAATGGGGGAAATTTAACACCCCAAGGTCACAAATAGATCAACTAGACAAAATAAATCAACAAAAATATTAGAACTCACCCAAACTTATGAACAAATAGACTTGGTATATATGTAAAGAGTGTTCCACGACAAAATATCAGATACATATTCTTCTGAACTTCACATAGAATATTCTCCAAAATACACCACATACTAGACCATAGAACATGTCTGGTTAAATGCAAAGGAGTTTAAATTATCCATGCATATTATCTGAGCATAAAGTAAATAAATTGGGAATCAATGGCAAAAGAAACCACAAAAGCTCCACAAACATATAGAAATTAAATAACACTCTTCTGAACAACCAGTGTGTCACAGAGGAAATTAAAGAAATTAAACAGTATTTACAAGTAAACAATAATGCTGACAAAGCATAAGGCGGCCTATGGTATGTCATGAAAGCAGTCATCAGAAGGAAATTAATAGTGATGAACTCTCACATCAGGAAAATGGAACAAGTCCACATAAACAAACTCTTGTTGAATCTCCAGCTTCTAAAAGAAGAACAAGTCTAACCCAAACCTAGTATGAGGGAAAAGATTATAAAAATGAGAGCAGAAATTAATGCAATTGAGACTAAAAAATCTACAGAAAGATTCAATGAATCAAAGAGTTAATTCTTTGAGAGATTAAATAAAAATGATAAACCCTTAGCCAACCTTATCAAAAAAGGAAAGAAAAGACTCAAATTCAGGCAAAATGTTCATACTTCCAAAAATTTTGCACAGATTTAATTCTATCCCAAACAAAGTATCATTTCACAGAACTAGAGAAAACAATCCTAAAATTCATTTGGAACTAGAAGAGACCTACCATAGTAGAAATGATTCTGGACAACAAAGGTAAGGCACAGGGCACCACAATCCCTGACTTGAAATCATACTACAGAGCTAATGAGATTTTTTTTAAAAAAAGAGCATGATACTGGAGAAAAAGAAACAGATCTGAGGATCAATGGAAAAGTTCACAAAATGTGGAAAAAACCCGAAACACACTAAGCCACTACCTTATGTTTGACCAAAGGACTAAACACATCCAATGGAAGAAAGCTAGCCTATTTAATAAATGGTGCTGGAAAAACTGGTTTTCTTTGTGTTAAAGTCTAAAACTAGACCCATGTCTCTCACCATGCACTAAGCTAAAATCAAAATGGATCAAAGATCTAAATATTAAAGCAGAAACACTATATCTGCCAGTAGAGAGAGTAAGTAGAACAATTGAGGTGTAGGCACACACTTCATGAACCAAACCTCAGTCACACAGGAAATAATACAAAGAATCAACAACTGAGATCTTATCATATTTCAAAGCTTTTGCAGAACAAAGGAAATCACCAACAGAGTAAAGAGACAACCCATAGAGTTGTTAAGACATTTACCAGTTGATTCTCAGAATAATGATTAATATTTAGAACCTAAAAAAATTTTTAAAACCACAGACCCCCAAAATATAAACACCTAATCCAAAAATGGGCATCTGAAATGAATAGACACTTCTAAAATGAAGAAGTACAAACAAAAAATAAGTATAAGAAAAAAATGTCTAAAATCACCCGTCATTTGACAGTTGTAAATTAAAACAACACTGAGATTCTATCTCACTCCAGATGGAATGACTATTATCAAGAAATCAATCAACAAATGCTGGTGGGAATGTGGGGAAAAAGGGAACACTTCTCCACTGTTGATGGGACTATAGACTGATTAAACCAATGTGGAAATTAGTGTGGAGATATCTCAAAAAACTAGGATTAGAGTTCCCACTTGAACCAGCTATTCCCAATCTAGATATCTTCCCAAAATAATTGAAAGCATCATACTGCAAGAATCCATGAATATCCATGTTCATAGCACAGTTTGCATTAGATAAATCTTGGGAACAGCTCCAATGCTTGTTTTATAACATTTGTTCCACTTGCGTTTGATTTTTCAAAGTTTAAAATTGTTACCTTTTCTTATTGAAATGTTTCCTTAACCAATATGTAGTGACTTTCTTCATCTCTTTTGATAAGTTTTGGCTTGAAATCCATTTTTTTTGTGAAATTATGCTGTATACTCATGCTTTTTCCAGGCATTGAATGGAATATTATTTCCAATCTTTTGATTTTAATCACATGTGTTTCTTGTAAATTCCATATTGTTTATTTTTTCATCCATTCTGCCAATCTGTCTCTTTTGTATATTGAATGGGGAATGAAGACCATTCATACTGAGAGCTATTACTGAATTGCACTGACTTATTCCTTTCATTGATTTCTATTCCTGATGCTTATTTTTTTCTACTTTCCTTACCAGATCATCCTGCCAGATGTACTCTTTTTTTTTTTTTCTAGTACCAGTGATCGAACTCAGAACCTTGTACTTGTGAGGCAGGCACAGTGCTGCTGAGCTAAATCCCCAGACCCTCATTTTCCTTAACTTTTTGGTGTTTTTTTGTTTCATCATCTTTTTCTAGGATATTATTAAGATTTTTCTTTCATAGTGTTGTTTTTATGGATATGAATTTCTTGAAGTGCTCCTTGGCATGGAAATAGCGTATTTCTCTATCAATTTTGAACAATATTTTATAGTACGTATAAGTCTGGATTGGAGTTGGTTACCTTTTAGGCCTGAAACACTTTATTCCAAGCACTCTTGGCATTTAATGTGAGTTTTGAGAAGTCTACTATAATGCTAATGGGTTTAGCTTTATATGTAGTTTATTGCTTTTTTCTAATAGCCATTATGATTTTGTCCCTATGATAGTCTTCTGGTACTTTCAATATAATGTGGTATAGAGAGGTCCTATTATTGTTATGATTATTTGGAGTTCTTTATGTTTCACATACCTGTGTGCTTAATTTTTCCCTATATTGAGAAAGTTTTCTGCCCTTATTTCTGTGAACAAGCTGTTTTCTTCATTTGTGATGTCTTTGGATTTTTCACTTACTGAAGTTACTTTTATATGATTTTTCTTTGTTTGATCTAGCAGCTGTTGGGCTCATTTGTCATATTTTACTTTTTCTCAAGATGTCTTTTATTTACTTATTTTTTTTCCAGCTTTAGTTGAGTTTATTGGTACATTTTAGGGATACAGTACATTTACTTATTTTTAAATCAGGGTCTTGCTATGTAGTTCAGGCTGCCGTTCAGCTCACTATTTAGTCCAGGCTGGCCTTGAACTTGCATCATTACTCTTAGCTCTGGCTTCTGAGTGCTGGGATTACAGATGTAAGCCACCATACCCAGCTCAAGGTGTCTATTAGTAACTGTTTTTTGAAGGCATCATATTCTTCTAATTTGGAAATTCTGTGCTAATATTTGTCACGTCTGCTGCTCATACTTTCAGTGTAGTATTTCATCTTTGGAATTTCCAATTTAAACCTTTGCATGAACTGTAATTCTTTGTATTATGTTCCCACTGCCTATTTTTCTACTTTCCTTAACAGCTCTTCTTGCCAGATGAACTCATTTTTTCTTTGGTAAACTGGTAATTCATGTTTTATATTATTTTGTTTAGCTTATCTAACTCTTTATTTATGTATTCTGAAAACATATCGTTTTCATTATTACTTTAATTATATGCTTAGTTATATTTTCTATGATACTTCTGACTATCACTTTGATCCATTTTCTAAACTCTATTATCTTTTCAACTAATTTGGGTGTGTGGATTATACTGTTTTTCTTCTAGATGCCCACTTGATTGGAATTAATGGAATTGGGAATTTTGAGGGACATTTTGTTGCCCTATATTCTCATGTTTACCTTTTTTGGTTTGATTTTCTGTTGAGGTATGTAGATGTTTGTAAAGATTTTGGTGCTGGTATAGAAAGGTTTTTAGCTTGTCACTTTTCTGTGGTATGCTTTTAGTATGGTTAAATGTATCCTTTGCCTATGCCTGCAAGATCTTACATTTTGTTTAATTTGGGAGGGGAGGACAAGTGTAATTGCCCAATACTGAGTAAGCTTCAAACATGCCATAGATTGTAAATATCACAAAGTTAATGTAGGTGCTGTGTCACAGAGAAAACCCATTAATAGCAACAATTATGTGATACTGGTAAACTCAAGCAAATCAGCTACATTGATATCTTCCAAGATTAATTGGATATTAACAAACCAAAGGAACCAATTTTATACCACCCTTAAACATAGTTAAGAAATTTACAATTTTAATGTTAACATTAAGACAACAAAGATATTGAACTATAGCTAATATGTACTAAATGTGACAGATTTATTTCTGCTAAAGGTAGAAAAGAATTCCACAGTAATTTCACAGAGATAACTAGCTATCCAAAGATTAACAAGGGTACCTCAGGGAAGATTGCAGAGAAGTAAGAGGAAATAAATCAACCTCTCCAAGAGTTGGAATCCAGACACTGGAAAATAACCTGAGGAAGAAAAGAAGAAGGGAAATGGATCCTTGAGACTCAGGAAAGATCTGAATGGAAAGTTGGATCCCATCGAAAAACTGAAGAGTCAGACCACAAAGAGAAAAGAAGGGGCAATATGCAGTTTCTTCCCAGCTCCTGGCTTATGGCAAGAGAAAGAAAGATTGAATCTAAAGAACCACAGTGGAAGCAGGCAACTACAGGGGCCTTCAGGGAGAAATGCACTACAACAGATGTGAAATGACTCCAGTTCATATCCCCTGGAGAGGTTGTCTAGTCAGATGCCGTTTTAGGGAGAGGTCAACTAAACATGGGACACAGAGAAGCCATTGGTTGGCTTCATTGTAGGACTTCCAGTGCTAAAGTTTCACAGTGACTGAGTAAGGGTCATAAGTGGGAGATGTCCATATCAGGGAGCATTGGTCAGCCAGCAAGAGACAAAATCTAAATTACTCAGGACACACCACCAAAACCAGAGGCCAGGTTCAGCCTGAATTTATGCACGTCAATGTCCAAAACTGGCACACCACCCTAATCCTGCTGTCAGCTCTCTATAATTATCTTACACAGATCTGGGATCTAGCTAAATGATTCCCTTGTTTACCAGCAAGAGCAGAGTCACACATTTAATTGAACACTGCTATAAACAGTTTATTAGAGGATAAACACAGACTTAAAATCAGAGAGAAAATTATTATTTTTTTTACTTTGCTATTGGCCTTTTAAAACATTTTTGTTCATTTGTTTTTTTAAAATTTTTATCCATTGTTTTTGTTTTTTGTAAGTTTGAACATTGTTTTTAGAGTCTTTGTTTTATTTTGTTCTTGTTTTTGTGTTTTTACTATTTTCTTTCTTCCTGTCTTTACCAGTTTCCTGAGGCTTGGGTAATCTTCATTTTTCCTTCAGTCTTGCTTATTATTGTTTTTCTTCATTTATTTCTCTTTTTTATCCTCTTCTCCCTTTTACTTTTTCTCCTCTTGGGGTAAAATTTCTCTACTGATTTAACATTTACTGTATATAATTTTATGATTCATCTTAGATCCTGCTATATAACTATAAAATTTGTATGTAGGGTTAAAGGTGGAAATTATGAGTCATCATAGTTTGTCATATTCCAGTCTGTGTTGGATGCTGTCATTACTGACTGTACTACTTTAGCCAAGGTGACAGTTGTGATCAGTTGATCTTCCTTGTATGCCAATATCTAAATTTTCTGGGGTCATTAAAAAAACTACAACCCAGTACCAAAAAATAGATGCTAGGTCAAATAGATTGGAAACTTCCCTCCAGAATAAACACAAAAGGCAGAATCCTGGGATAGGGTCAATGGCCAAAAGACAGTTACAACTAGAAGACATCTCTGAAAAGTAGTCATTTTCTTAAGAGGCCTCAATACTAGTAGTGAAATTACCTAACATGAGCAATTTACAAGCCTGAACATAGCAAACAAATAAATGGAAGAAATAGAAAATGAGAAAACATGGAATCAAGATGAAACCTAATGCCCCCAATACACCTAAAAGAAATCTAGGAGGCACTGAGGTAGAAGAAGCCAAAAGCAACTCAGATAAACTATCTGAAAAACAGATAAATAACTGCTTTGACAAAACCAAAACTGAAATGATTATGCAGATGATTAAAGAGATGATGACAATACTGAAGGAAATAGAGAAACTAAAATAGATAAAGATAAAAAAATAGAGTAGCTTATGAAGTGTAGAAAAACTATGAATGCTCAGCATAGGAAAGAACTGGCTACTATAAAGCAGTTTCAAAGAGATATCCAAGAGAGTAAAAATTCTATTGAAAGAATACAGAGCAGAGTGAATCACTGTGAAGGTAGAATATCATATCTGGAAACAGGGTTGCCATTGGCATTCATCAAATGAAAGGCTTCTTAAAGTGGCAAGGTACCACAAAATTCAATCCAACAGCTGTTAAATAATGCAAAGATGAATAATATATGACTAATTGGAATGAATGGAACTCAGAAGATAAAGCAAAGGACATAAAAATTTTACACAGACATAATTGCAGTAAACTTTCCAAGATTAAAAAAAAGAAATATAAGTATAGATAAGTGAGGTATGTAGAACATAAAATAGCTATGATGAGAAAAACTACAATAAGACATATAATAGTCAAACGTCCAGAAATTCAACAGAACAAAATATTAAAAGTAGCTAGACAAAAGAAACAATTCAATTATAAAGGAAATCTCACATAGGCTATTTGCAATGACAAACACTTAAATTAAAGACAGCATGAAGTGAAGTATTTCAAACCCTAAAAGAAAACAACCTCTGATCCCTATTGATGTACCCTGCAAAGATATCTTTCAAAATGCATGGAGAAAAAAGATGTTTCCATTATTAAGGACACCATAAGAAATTCATGACCACCAAACCAGCATACCAAAAATTTCTGAAGGATATTCTAGAAAAAGACTACAAAGATAATTGCAAGAATCCCAATAGAATTAACCAAACAGGTGAGGTGTGCAATTAAATAGAAGGGAAAGTGGGGAACCAACATTGGGGAGATAATATTACAAGAATAAGTCAATACTTATCCTTTAAAACTATCAGAGTAGTCTAAATTCACCAAACAAAATAAAGAGCTTGGCAGAACCGAATAAAAAAAACAATATCTAAAAACATTCTGCATACAGGAAACACATTTAACCCCAAAATAAATTAATAGAGTTAAAGTTAAATGATGGAAAATAATATCCCATGCAAAAGAAACCTGGGCAAAAGCAGGTATAGCTATTATATTTGCAGACAATGTGGCTTTCAAGACAATCTTGATCAGAAGAGACAAAGAAAGTCGCAATTGTTAAAGGAAAAATCCAAGAGGAAGAGATAACAATCATAAATATATGTATACCAAATATGGGCACACACAACTATATCAATGAAACACCACTGCATATGACAAATCAGATAAACACTAATACAGTTCTAATGGGAGATCTCAGTACCCCTGTCTCATGTACTGTTGTCATTGCTAAGACAAAACACCTGACACCCAAGTTAAAGGGGAAAAGGTTTATTTAACTCACAGTTTGTGGAGGTTTCAGACCATAATCATCTGGCTCCAAGGTAAGGTGGCTTGGCAGAGGGGAATACTGGAGAAGAACAGCTCATGGCAAGCAGAACACAGCAAATACAAGCAAGTAAAAGACCTCAAAAGCATCTTTCTGCCTCTTTTATCTTCTTCAGACTACTTAAAGAGGGCAGCACTTACATTTTAATCCTAGTGTCCATGAGGCTAGTGCATTACATCAAGAATCATTTCTAGTACCACACACTCTGGATCCAGCCACCTCTGAAAAAGCTAAACCCATGATCAAAGGAGGCTTTGAAGGGACATCTAAACACACACAAAAAATAGCATTCTGCCCCTGGACCCCTAAAACTCACTTCCTTTTATGCAAAAAAACATTTAGTCTATCTCCAAGTTTCCAAAATCCTAACAGATTCAGTATTGCTGAAAAATCCAAGTCCAAAGCCTTTGCAGAGGTTTAAGGCAAATTCTTACCTACAAACCTCTGTACAAATGAAAATAAAATTAAACACTTCCAACAATCAGTGACACAAGATAGGCATTTCCATTCCAAAATTTACAAAAACAATGGGGCAAAAGCAAGCTCAAAATCCAACCCAGCAAACATTAAATCTCACAGTTATAGTACCAGCATCCCTGGAAATCTATGGCAAGTTGCGAACACCAAAGGGCTTGATGGGCTCTGTCGCTGTGGCACTGCCAGTTGTTGTATCTCAAATAGCTTCTCTCTCTGGAGCCAGCTTTGTTCCCTCCTTGCAATTTTTCTCATATGATCCACATTCTTGTCTTCACCAAATTTCTGGGGTCTCAACTGCTCCTTCAACTTCAAACTCACAGCTTCCCACATTGCCCTCTTACGGGCACACTGCTTGGCCTCCCAGGCCTTCTTATGAAATCTGAGTGAAATTCTTCCTGACCCAGCAATTTTTGCATTCTGCATGCACCTAAAACCAACATCACATGGATGACACCAAGGTCTGCTGCTAGGTGTAGCAGTAGAACAGCTTCCTTCTTTCTTGGTTGTAGGAGTCTAATGTCTATGAACCAAGCCCTAAGGAACAACTTCCCTAGCCCACAGCCAATCTGGAATATGGTACTCTGGGGATTTTTTTGTTAAAAAAAATTTTTTCACTTTTGCAACTTTGAAGCTAAAAAGAATGGAGTCCTTCTGTTCTTGTGATACCCTCAGGCCATCTTTTCTAGTCTGTTCTTTCTCAGCATTCAAAATCTCCTCTGCTCTATCTTTGCAGGCCACAGTTTTCCTGGAGTTTCATTTTTGGCAAAGTCATAATATTTTAAATGAATTTGCTGGGCTCTTTAGTCTTGATTCTCAACATGAATCCATCTAATACCCCCAAAAGTAGTCATGCCACTTCCTGAACAATAGATTGCTTGAAATTTCATCTGCCAGATTATTTAGTCCACCACCTTTAATCTCAGACTCAGGCATTTTCTTGACATGAGCAAAATTCAGACAAACTTTCTGCCAAGGCATAACACACAACATCTGGATTCCAAAAGCCAGTGTAAGTCTTGTTTACCAGCAGAAAACTTCTGAGTCTGGTATTTACCGAAAAAAATTCTATCAGCATTCTGATCTTCTGAGCTCTGACCAGAATCTCCTATCAAGTATAACCTAAGGACTTCCAGCTCTACTTTTTCAGCCAACATCTATGAACCTTTCCAAACTTTTCACAAGGCACTTCTTTAGGCCTTTAGGCTCCTGAACCTTATGGTCAGGCACAGCTACAGCACAACCCCACTTCTCTGTACCAAATTCTGTCTTAGTTACTTTTATCATTGCTGAAGCAAAATATGACACCTAAAGTCAGAGTATGAAAGGTTTATCTAGCTCACAGTTGGTAGAGGCTTCAGTCCATAATTGCCTGGCTCCAAGACAGGGTGGCTTGGCAGTAGCACATCAAAGAGAAAAAAATCAGTTTTTGGCAAGCAGAAGACAGCAAAAGCAAGTAAGAAAAGGACTCTAACAGCATATTTCTGCTTTTTTATTTTATCCAGACTACTTAGCACAGATATCTCTCACACCCTTAATCCTAGTGCCCATGAGGCTAGCATTACACCATGAAGCAATTCCAGCATCCCACACTCTAGATATAGCCACATATGAAAAGGCTGTAAACACAAGCCATGATAATTCCACTGTCACAAAAAAATCAACAAATATCAGAGATAAATCAAATCTTTGAACAAATGTCCTTAATATAAATCTACAGTTTTCCACCTGACAATATAATACAAATTATTCTTAGCAACATATTCAATTTTCTTCAAAATATATCTCATAGTAGCACCTAGAAGATGCCTAAATAAATGCAAGGGAATTGAATCATACCAAACATAGTATCAGATCAAAATAAAATGAAATTAAATGGCAAAATAAATTATAAAAGAAACCCCAAAAATATAAACACATGGAAATTGAATAATCCCTTTCTGAACAGCCAATCGTTCGCAGATGAAATTAAAGAAGAAACTAGAGAGTTTCTACTATTAAATGCTAATACTGATCTGATGTACTGGAACATGTGGAATGCAGTGAAAGCAATCCTACAAGGGAAATTTGTAGTGGTTAATTCTCACATTAAAAAACAGAGTGAACTACAATAAATAAAGATAATGTTGAACCTCAAACTTCTAGAAACAAAAAGCAAGCTAAGCCAAATACTTACAAGAAGAAGAACATTATAAATATTGGAGCAGAAATTAATGCAGTTGAGACAAAACATTTAAAAAGAATCAATAAATCAAAGAGTTGGTTCTTTGAGAGATTAAATTAAATTTTAAAAAACCTCTAGCTAACATTATCAGAAATGAATGAAAATACCAAAATCAATGCAATTGGTAACGAAATGGGCAAAATTACAATGAATATTGCAAAAATCCAGATCATCAGCACTTACTTTGAGAACTTCTACTCTAATAAAGGGGAAAACTCAGAAGAAATGAACAAATTACTGTATTCATATAAACTGCCAAAGCTGAGTTATAAAAGTTCTAAATAATCAAATATCAGTCAGTGAAATAGATGATGTAGAAAAAAATCAAAGGAAAGACCAGATATGGATGGATTAACTGCTGTATCCTATAAGAAAAAGACAAAACAATGCCACTACCCATCAAACTCTTCAGCAAAATTGAAAGGAAAACTGCCAAATTACTGCCAAAGTAATTCCTGAAAGCAAGTATTACAGCGATACCAAAACCAGAGAAAGACCCAACTAAAAAAGAGGACTACAGGCCAATCTCCTTAATGAATACATATGTAAAAATAGTAAGATAATGCCAAACAGAATGTAGCAAACCATTAAGAACATTATACATCATAACTAATTAGGATTGCTCACAGCAATGCATGTATAGTTCAACATATATAAATCAATAAATATAACAAATCATATCAACAGAACCAAGGACAAAACACACATGATTATCTGAATAGTTGCAGAAAAGGTACTTGAGAAAGTCCAATACTCATCTATGATTTTAAAAATGAATAGAAAGTTCTTATCTCAAACTGATGAAAGGCATCTACAACAAACCAACAGGTAACATAATACTATGGGTCAAAAATTGAAAGCTTTCACTCTAAAATCAGGAACAAGATGAAGATTACCACTGCCACCACTCCTATTTAACATAGTTCTGGAAACATTACCCAGATCAGTAGAAAGGAGAAAGAAATAAAAGGAAAATGGATAGGAAAGGACAAACTCAAATTACCATTGTTTGTGTATGACATAGAAGACCACAAAAACTCCACCAAAACATTACTAGAATAAATAACAAAATTTGGTTGCATAGCAAGATACACAGTCAATTCTCAAAGATCCATAGCATTCCTGCACACAAATAACAACCTCGCTGAGAGAGAAATCAGGAAAACAACATCTTTCAGAATAGCATCAAGAGCACAAATAACAGACTCACTGAAAGAGAAATTAGGGAAACAATTCCCTTCACAATATCATCCAAAAAAATGAAATATCTAGGAATCAATCTAACAAAAGCAAAAGACCTCTACAGTGAAAACTATAGCACTCTGAAAAAAGAGATCAAAGAGGATATAAGAAAATGGAAAGATATTCCCTGGTTCTGGGTAGGAAGAATCAACATGGTGAAAATGGTCATACTACCAAAACTGCTACACAGATTCAATGCAATGCCAATTGAAATTCTAACACTATATTTCACGGAACTAGAAAAAATTATCCAAAAATTCATTTGGAACCAGAAGATACCTAGAATAGCAAAAGCCATCTTAGGCAACAGAGACATGGCAGCGGGTATAACAATTCCCAAACTAAAACTATACTATAAAGCCACTGTGATAAAAACAGCATGGTACTGGCAAAAGAAACCAGAACTGAGGATTAGTGGAACACATTGGAAGACACAAAAACAACTCAAGATGCACTCAGCTATGTCATCTTTGGCAAAGGAGTTGACCATCCCCACTGGAGGAAAGATAGCCTCTTTAATAAATAGTATTGGAAAAACTGGATCTCTACCTGAAAAAGATTAAAACTGGACCCTTATCATTCACCATGCACTAAATTAAAATCCAAGTGGATTAAAGAAGGAAATATCAAAACAGAAACACTAAACTTGCTGGAAGATAAGTTAGGAAGAACTCGTGAAGACATTGGCATAGGCAAAGACTTTATGAACAAATCCTCAGTAGCACAGGAACTAGCAGGAAGAACCAACAACTGGGATCTCATCTTATTAAAAAGCTTCTGAACTGCAAAAGAAACCATCAACAGAACTAAGAGACAACCTACGATGTGGGAAAAATTTTTACCAGCTGCTCCTCAGACAAAGGACTATTATCTAGAATATATAAGGAACTCAAACAATCAGCCCCCCACCCAAATATAAAGACTCAATTCAAAAATGGGCATCTGAAATGAACAGACATTTCTCAGACAAAAAAGTAAAAAGAGCAAGTAAATATATGAAAAAAATGTTCCACATCACTGGTCATTCGAGAGATGCAAATGAAAACAATACTGAGATTCAACCTCATCCCACCAAGAATGGCTGCTATCAAGAAGTTGACCAATAACAAATGTTGGCAGGGTTGTGGGAAGAAAGGAACCCTTCTCCATTGTTGGTGTGAGTGCAGACTGGTAAAACCACTATGGAAATCAATATGGAGATACCTCATAGAGCTGGGACTAGAGCTTCCATTTGACCCAGATATCCCTCTGCTGGGTATCTTTCCAAAAGAATTAAAAGAATCATATCACAGAGATATATGCACAACTATGTTTATAGTGGGATGGTTTGTAATAGCTAAAACTTGGAAACAGCCTATTTGCCCATCAGTTGGAAACTGGATAAAGAAGATGTGGCTTTTCTATAAAATGGAATACTACTCAGCCATAAATAGAGAAATTAGATTTATTCATAGGAAAATGGATATATATTAAGGATATACTCCTAAGTGAAATAGATAAGTCACACATGTGTAAATAAGGAATAGTTTCTCTGGTGTGAATAAACTATAGTAGTACATAAGATCCTAATGATATAATAGACAATGTGAAAGGAAGTAAGGGGCTAAAGGTGTAGGGAAAGTGGGAAGGGTAGGGGAAAGCTAATAAGGGAAAGAAAAAATATGAGAAAATGAAAAAATGGGAGTGAAGTGTTTATACATGGGGAGTGGAGGGGGGGTTAAGGGAGGGCAGAGACAAGGGGGAAAAATGAGAACCAAGACCTGTCATGTCAAGTTACAAGATCCCAATAATGAATGTAACTGTACCGTACACCTAAAATGCACCAATAAACTCAATGAAGAAAAAACAAAACAAAACAAAAACAAACGCAAAACTAACAGCCAACATCATAGTAAATAGTCAAAAACTGAAATCTCTGACACTAAAATCAGGAACAAGACAAGTATTTCCAATATCCCCAGTTATTCAATATGGTTCTGGAGACATTACCCACAGCAGTTAGAAAAGACAAAGAAAAGCAATATAGAGAAAAAACAAAGAAGTTAAACTGTAATAATTTGCAAGTGACATGCTACTCTTTATAGAGACCCTGAAAATTCCATCAAAAGACTTCTAGATTAATAACAAAATTCAGTGGAGTACCTGGATAGAAGGTCAACACAAAAAATCAATAGCCTTCCTGTACACAAATAACTGACTCACTGAGAGCAGAATTGGGGAAATAACTCTTTTCACAATATCATCCATAAAATAAAATTTCAGGAATCAGTCTAAAGAAGGAAGTAAAAGACCTTTACTTTGAAAACTAGAGCAATCTGAACAAAGAAATTAAAAATATCAGAAAATGGAGAAGTATAACTTCTTTAGTAGGAAGAAACAATAGAATGAAAATGGCCATACTGTCCAAACTTATATGGATTAATGTAATCTGTGAAATTCCACTAGCACATTTCACAAAACTAGAGAAAACGATCCAAAAATTTATTTGAAACAAAAAGAGATCTAGAATAGCAGGAACAATTCTAGGCAACGAAGAAAAGATATGAGGTATCATAATCCCCAACTTGAAACTGTATTACAAAGCTACTGTGATAAAAACAGCACAACAATGGAATAGACTAAAACATGCAGAAACAACTCCAGACACAGTAAAACACCTCCTCTTTGACAAAGGAGCCTTACACCTTCACTGGAGGAAAGGTAGCACCTTTAAAAAATGGTGCTGAAAAATCTGGATTTTCAGTTGCCAAAGATTAAAACTAAACCCAGATATTTCAACCTGTACTGAAGTAGAATTAAAAATTGATCAAACATCTAAATATTAAAACAGAAACACTAAACCTTCTGGGGATAGATTAAGAAGAACTTATTTATTTATTTATTTTTTGGTACTGGTATTCAAACTCGGGTCCTTTTGCTTGCGAGGCAGTCTGCAGAACCACGGAGCTAAACCCCCAGCTCAAGAAGAACTTTTGAATATATTGGCATAGGAAAAGACTTTATGAACAAAACCTCAGTTGGGAGTGAACTAGCAAAAAAAAAATAAAATAAAATAAACAACTGGGATCTCATCTTACTAAAAAGCTTCTGCAACACAAGTGAAACCATCAAAAGAGTGGAGACAACACACAATGTGGGACAAAACTTTTACCAGCTCATCCCCAAACAGAGGACTATCATCTAGAATATATAAAGAACTTAGAAAAGTCAGACCCTCTAAATTTAAAGAACCAATCCAAAAATGGGCATCTGAAATGAATAGACATTTATCACATGAAGTAGAAGCAGAAATTAAACATGAGAAAATGTTTAGCATTTGAGAGGTGTAAATGAAAACAATATTCAGATTCCTTCTCGCTTCAGAACAATGGCTGTTATCAAGGAATCAAGCAATAACTGATGCTGGTGGAGCTGTGGGGATGAAGGAACCATTCTCAAATATTGGTGGGCCTGTAGACTGATGCAACCACTGGAAACCAGTACAGAGATTCCTTAAAACCTAGGATTAGGGGTCTCATTTGATCCAGCTATTTACCTTCTGAGTTTGTTCCCAAAATAATTAAATGTATTTTACCACAGGAATATATGCTCAGCTGGGCATGGTGGTGCATGCCTGTAATCCCAGCACTTGGGAGGCTGAGGCAGGAGGATTGCTGTCAGTTCAAGACCAGGCTGGGCTACATAGTGAGTTCCAGGTCAGACTCAACTACATAATGAGACCCTGTCTCAAAAAAGCCCCCCCCCCAAAAAAAGTAATATATGCTCATCTATGTTCATAGTGGCACAGTTTGTAATAGCTTAATCTTGGAAGAAGCCCAAATGCCTATCAACTGGTGATTGGATAAAGGGGTGTGTGTGTGTGTGTGTGTGTGTGTGTGTGTGTGTGTGTGTGTAGTTTCATAAAGTACAGTACTTCTCAGGCATAAAGATAAACTAGTGACAATTATACCTGAATTGATGCACATTGAAGCCATACTCTTAAGTGAAATAAATCAGACACACATGTGTAAATACCAAATTGTTTCTCTGGTAAGAGAACCTGAAAGTTTACATGAATTCCATATAATCAGTATTGTGTAATAGGAATAAAATGTTCAAAGGCAAAGGGGAAATAGTGAGGTGGGGCAGGAGAAAGGAAAGAAGGGAATGCAAAAATGAAATAAGAAGGAAAAATATCTAATATATCTATGTAAATGTGGAGATGTCCAGAGGTTGAAAGAAGAAGGAGCATGGGTAAAAATAAGAACCAAAATATATCATGTACAGGTACAAATTCCCAATAATCAATGTGATAATAATATACACCTAAAATATACCAATAAAATTAATGACTAAGAAGCATGAGAGATCCCAGAAACCTCCAGTGAGAAACACACCAGTGTAACAAAGTTGTAAATCCTGCATGCTGCAGCAGCTAATTGAAACCAGTCAAGACAATGAGTGGACCACAAAGCAAAAGTAAGAAGCATTCTCCTTCTCCTCCTAGTGGTGTGAGCCAAGGGAAAGACACACCAGTTGAGGAGAACAGAGGAGGCAGGGTCAGGATGGGGCTAAATGAACATGGAACTTGGAGCACCATGCACTGTCCTTGTGTCAGAAATCCCAGTGATAAAATCCTGCAACAACTGGGTGGGTGATGGGCATGGGTGTATACAGTGTAAAGAGACATAGATGGGCCACTGTGGCACAACCAGAATATTGCTAGCTGAAGACTCGTGCCCCAGCCCCTACAGACATAAGCCAAGATCAACCAACAAGTCTGCAGAGCTCAAAGAGCAATTGGTTCCCTGCTCAGTACTTACTTCAGGCTTGATGGGATTGTCAAACATAGCACTAATCATATTGCAGACTGGATGGTGACACCCAGAACAGATTTGGGCTCTGACCTAGACACTATTACAGGACTGTGGACACCAGAGTATAGCTTTAGGGTTGTGGTCAGATAAATTTATTTTGCTTCTTTTTGTTGTTGTTTAGGTTTTAATTTTTGTTGTGTTCTGTTCTCCTTTGTTCTGGTTTTTTTTGGGGGGGGTCTTTTTTTCTATTTTGATTGTATTTTAACATTTTTTTCATGGTGAGTTAACATTATCTTTAGTTTTTTTCTGGGTTGCTTTGATCTTCTTTTGCTTTGTCCTTCACTGATTTTCACCTATCTTCTTCTTCACTTTCCCAAAGCTTTACTGATCTTCCTTTGTCTGCCATGTATCTAATAATTTTCTCTTCATTTATTTCTCTATTTTCCCCCTTATCTCTCTTAAATTCCCTCTCACCCACATGCATGTAGGGTAAAATTCCTCTACTAAGGGGAAGTTCACTGTATACAAGTTGTTGATTTGTGGTGGATTTTGTTATATGATTTGTACATCTTGCTCCTATGGTTAAAGGTAGCAAATTAATAGTATGTGCTTGATGATACTGTAATTGCTAGTTATACTAAATACAACATGTCTTGTTTGTTGTGATCAACTATGTTCTTCCTTGTATGCTAACCCCATGATTGTTTGGGGTCATAAACCTTACCATAGTTCAGTACCAAAGAACTGGATGCTGAGCCAATAGACAGCAACTTATCATCCCTAATAAATTGGGAAGGTAGGATCTTGGAACTGACTCAAAGGCCAAGATGCAGTTACCCCTAGAAGAAATCACTGAGGAATTGTCATTTACTAGGGAGGCCTCGATAATAAAGACAAAGCTATCTACCCTAAGCACAGAAAACAATTTTTACCCTATCAACACAGAAAACAACTTTTAAGGAATAGAATATAACAAGACATAGAAAAAAGATAAAATCTGAGACATCCAGTCTACCCGGGGAAGTCCAGGGGGGAAGTGAGGTGGAAGAAATTAGAAACCACCCACTTGAACTTTCTGAAATGATAGAAACATAAGAAATAAAACAGATGAATAAGACTACACAAAACTCAGATCAGAAATAATTACTCAGATAAAGATATGATGATTATAATGAAGAAATTGTTAAATGACTCTAGAGTATACACAGATTAAAGAATGGAGGACCTTAAAAAAATGATGGAAAACATGAATGCCTAATATAGGAAAGAAATGGAATCCATGAAGCAGATTCAAATAGTCAGGAGATTAAAAATTTTATTGAAAGTATACACAGTAGAATTAAACAATGTGTGGACACATTATAAGATATAGAAGACAAGATGGTATTTAGTGATAACAAAAGAAAGATTTAAAAAGTAACAGACGACCATGAAAAAATAATCCAACAGCAGCTAGATGATGCAAAGAAGAACAACGTAAGATTCATCTAAGTCAATAAAAAGCAGGAGAAAGCCCACATGACATTAAAAAAACATGTTCACAGAAGTAATGACAGAAAACTTCCCAAGTCTGGAAAAAATAACTTGAGTTAAAGATAAATGAGGCATATAGAACTCCATTTAGCCATAACCAAAAACAATCTACACTAAGATATATAATAATCAAGATTCCAGAAATTTAGCATAAAGAAAGGAAACAAGTCACCAATAGGAGAAAGTGAATCAGGAGCACAACAGACCTGTAAAATCAAATCAAACCTTAAGTCAAATAAAACTTGGAATGACATATTTCAAGTGATTAAAGAGAACAATTTCTAACCTAGACTGATGCACCTCACAGAACTCTTTCAAAATTGATGGAGAAATAAAATACTTCCAGGGCTGGAGATTTAGCTCAATGGTGCCTCACAAGTGCAAGGCCATGAGTTCAATCCTCAGTACCAAAAAGCAAAATGAGAGAGAGAGAAAGAGAGAGAGAGAGAGAGAGAGAGAGAGAGAGAGAGAGAGATACTTCCATGACAAAAAATACCTGAAGAAATTCATGACCACCAAGCCAGCACTCCAAAATATTCTGAAAGGATATTCTGGAAAGAAATAAAGAAGACTACAATCCATTAATCCTATAAAAAAAAATTCACTAGGAAAGGAAATCAGTTAAACAGAGGGGAAATAAATGGAACAAACAAGAGGGAGATTGTATAACAATGATAAGTCAATACACATCAATTATAACCATCCATGTAAATGATCTCAATTCATGAATCAAAATGAACAAATTGGCAGAATGGATCAAATAATATGATCTATTATCTAACAATATGGTTCAAATAAACACATTTAACCAAAAAAATTTATGCAGTAATCATAAAAGGGTGGAAAACAGCACTGTATATGACAGGAAACCAGAAAAAATCAGAGGTAGCTGTTGTATTTGCAGACAGAATGATTACAGATCAGGACTGGTCAGGAGACACAAAGAAGTTCACTACATAGTTTTTAAAAGAAAACAGGGGAAGAGATAATCATAAATACGTATGCAACAAATACCAGCACACCCAACTATAAAAAAACAAATATTAATAGAAATGAAAAATTAAATAAGCACTAATCGGTGTGAGGGACCTTAGTGTCTCAGTGTCATGAGTAGTCAGATCAACTGGACAGGGAATCAGCAAAAAAGCAGCATAATTGAACCAAGCCTTTGAAGAATGAACTTGGCAAATGTCCACAGAATGTTTCATCCCATGATATTAGAATACACAGTCTCAGCTGTGTAGGGGACTTGCTCCAAAATAGAAAACATACTAGCTCACAGAACATGCTTAAGTAAATGCAAAGGAATTAAAATTATCTAATGCATATTATTAACATTATACACATACATGTTTATAGCACCACAATTTTTAATAGCTACATCTTTCAAAGAGCCCAAATGCTCATCAATGAATGAATGAAATATAGTATATTAACACAATGGAATAATATTCTGATAAAGAAGAATAGACTTGAAACATTTGTAGGTAAATGTATACAACTTGAGATTATTTTCCTAGGTGAAATAAATCATACACACACGTTTAAATATCATTTTTTTCTCTAGTGTGAGGAAATGAACATATAAATAAGGATCAAAATATATACTAGATATTGGGAAACTGGAAGAAAATGTTCAAATGGGAAGAAGAACAAGGAAGTGGGAGGGGGGAAAGAATGAAAGAGAATACATAAAAAATGGAAACAAAGTTTTTGCAAATAAGGAGAAAAAGATTGGTTTAAGGGAGTGAAGGGTATTTGGGAAAAAAAAATCCAGATGCATTATGTACAAGAATAAATTCCCTATGGTGAGTGTGATTATTATGTATATCTAAAAGCTTCTTTGAATCCTCTGAATTTCTGTTACGCCTATGGTAATTTTATCTTTTTCATTTTTAAATTCATCAATGCGCTCTCTTCACTTTTGGTAAGTTATTCTAATTATTTACATTTTTTTTATCATTTCAATGAACCAGCTCTTTGATTCATTGGTCTTTTTTATTTTTCTCCTGTTAGTTTTAATATTATTAATTTCTTCTACGATCTTTATTTTTTTCCTTCTCCAATTTTGAGTTTTTTGGACATTTTTATATTTCTTTATTTTTGTTGGTAAAATTTAAATATACATAATGATTACCTTCATCAAATGGAATTTGTACCTGCACATGATCTTGATGCTTCTTTTTTCTCTTTATCCACTCAATTCTCTTCAACCCCCTCCCCCTTATTTAGAAAAGCATTGTATCATTTTTTTCTATTTTTTCCAATATTTCCTTCTTTCAAACCTCCTCCCCTTCAGTTTCCCTTTCCTTTTGAAGTTTTTCCTATTCCAATATTATCTATTATAAAGTTTTGACCTTGTTTACCTTTCCAGTTTCTCATACCAGAGATAATGTGATATTATTTATGCATATATGTCCAGTTTATTTCACTTAATAGTATAGTATCAAGTTGCATTCATTTAGCTATAAATGTCTCAAGTTTATCTTTCTTATGGCTGAGGGGTACTCCATTGTAATAGAAAAATACAACATTTTTATTCATTCTTTGGTTACTAGGCATTTGAGTTGTTTTCAAGATTTAGCTATTGCAAAGTGTGTCATTATAAACATGGGTGAACATATATTATTGTGGTATGATGTTTTTTATTCATTTGGGAAAATATTCAATAGGGGACTAGATAGGTTAAATGGAACCTCTACTCCTAACTTTTTGAGGAATCTCCACACTTATTTCCACACTGTTTGCACCAGTCTACAATCTCACCAATAGTTGAGAAGGGTTGGTGCAATTTGTATCTCCAAAATGACCAGTGATGTTTAATTTTTTAAATATATTTGTTTGCCATTTCTACTTGTTCATCTGAGAAGTGTCCATTTCAAATGCATATTTATTAATTGGGTCTTTAAGTTTAGGGCTTCTGGCTTTTTTCAATTCTTTGTTTTAGATATTATTCCTTTATCTGAGGAACTATAGGCTAAAATTTTTTCCCACATTGTGGGTTGTCTCTTCACTCTATTGGTGATTTTTTTTTGCAGTCCAAAAACACTTTAATAGGATGAAACAGCAGTTTTTAATTCTTCACACTATTTCCCTTGCAGTTTGAATTTTGTTCATCAAGTCATTGCCTACACCTATATCCTCAAGAATTCTATCTATTCTCTCTTCCAGAAGCTTCAGTGTTTCTGTTTTAATATTTAGATCTTTGATCCATTTTTATTTCGTTTTAGTGCATGGTGAGAGATATGGTTCTAGTTTTAGTCTTTGGGACATAAAAAGCCAGTTTTTCCAGCACCACTTATTAAAGAGGCTATCTTTCTTCAAATGAAAGTGTTTGCCCCTTTTGTCAAGGATAAGGTAGCTGAGTGTATTTGGTGGTGTTTCTGCCTCTTCTAGCCTGTTCCATTGATATCCGGGTCTGGTTTGTGGTTTGTTCATTTGTTTGTTTTTTTGTTTTTTTGCCAGCACTATATTGTTTTTTATTATAGTAGTTCTGTAGTATAAATTCAGTCCAGGGATTGTGATGCCCCCTGTCTTGCCTTCATCGCCCACTGTTGTTTGCTGTTCTGTTTCTTACACTTTCAAATTAATTTCAGGAATTTTTCTCTGGTTCTATGAGGTGTGCTAATGGTAATCTGATTGGGATTGCATTAAATCTGTATAACAATTTTGGGATTAGGAATATTTTCACTATGTTGGTACTTCCTACCCAAGAATAAGTGATACCTTTCCATATTCTGATATGCTCTTCAATTTCCTTTTTCAGAGTGCTCTAATTTTCTATGCATAGATATCTTCCTTTGTTAGATTGATTCCTAGGCATTTCATTTTTTCAATGCTATTGTAAAATTGTTGTTTCCCTAAATTCATTTTTAATAGTTTGTTATTTGTGTACAGGAATATTTTTTTGAGTGTGGATGTTGCGTCCAGGTATGCTACTGAATTTGGTTATTAGGTCTAGAAGTTTTTTGGTGGTGTTGGGATCTTCTATGCAGAGAAGCATATAATCTATAAATAAATTTAATTCAAATTCTTCCTTTCCTATCTTTATTCCTCTTATTTCTTTCTCTTCTCTAATTGCTCTGGCTAATGTTTCCAGAACCATACTGAATAGGAGTGGTGACAGTAGATATCTTTGTCTTGTTACTAATTTTAAAGTGTAAACTTTCAATTTTTGACCATTTTGTATGATGCTGCCTGTTGATTTTTCACAGATGGCTTTTATCAGGTTGTGTAAAGAATCTATTCCAATTTTCAGTAGGGTTTTTGTCATGAGTGAATACTGGACTTTTTCAAATGCTTTCTTGGCACCTATAGAGATAGTCATGTCATTTTTATCTTTGGCTCTCTTGATATGGTGTATTACAGTTTTTGATTTACATGCGTTGAACCATCCCTGCATCACTGGAATGCATCATTCTTGGTCATGGTGTATAATCTTCTTGATAATTTGTTGTATTTTGTTTGCCAGTATCTTATTGAGGATTCTTGCATATGTATTATTTAGGGAGATTGACTTGTATTGCTCTTTTTGGTTGTGTCCTTGTGTGGTTTTGGTGTAAAGGCACTGTTTTCTTCCAGGAATAATTTTGGAAGTATTGCTTCGCTTTGTAATTCATTGACCATTTTAAAGAGAATTAGCAATATATTTTCTCTAAATTTCTTGTAGAATTCAGCAGTGAAGCCATCAGGACCCAGGTTTTCCTTTCTTGGTAAATTTTTAATTACATTTTTTATTTCATTGAATGATCTTCAAAATTTTTATATCTTCTTGGTTCAGCTTTGATAATTCACATGTATCTAGGAATCTGTCCATTTCTTCTGTGTTTTCCATTTTATTAGAGTATAGGTTCATATAGTGGGCATTGATGAGCCTCTAAATTTCCACTGTATCTGTTGTGATTTCACAATTTTCATTCCTCATTGCATGAATTTGAGTTATTTATTTTTATAAGGTTGATAAAGGTTTGTCAATTTTTAAATCTTTCAATGAGCCAATTATTTGATTCATCAATTTTTGTAGTTTCCTTATTCTCCGTTGGATTGATTTCTGTTCTGATCTCTATAATTTCCTCTCTGTGTGTGAGGGATTAACTTTTACTTCATTTTCTAGAACCTGGAGGTTCAACATTAGGTTACTTGAACTCGCTCTGTTTTCCTGATATGAGAGCTCACTGCTATACATTTCCCTCTTTCACTGTGTCTCATACGGGTCTGTATGTTGTTTTGGCTTTGTCATTTAATTGTAGAAACTGTTAAATTTTTAAAATTTCATCTGTGACACATTGGTTGTTCAGGAGGGTGCTATTCAATTTCCATGCATATATGGAGTGTTTTTGGTTTCTTTTGCTGGTGATTTCCATTTGCATTGTATTATGGTCAGAAAATATGCATGGAAAATGTTCAATTCTGTTGAATTTGCTTAAGTATGTTCTATGGGCTATTATATGGTCTATTTTGGAAAAGGTCAGATGTTCAGAGGAAAAGAATGTGTGTTCTGATATTTTGGGTTAAAACACTCTTTAAACATCTACTAAGTCCATATATTCAAACATTTGGTTCAGTTATGATATTTCTTTGTTGATTTTTTTTTGTCTGGATGATCTGTATATTTGTGACAGTGGGATATTGAGGTTGTCCATTACAATTGTGTTCATGCTTATTCGATTTTTCATATACATTAATATTTCTTTTTATAGTTGAGTGCATGAATATTTGATGCATATATATTTACAATTCTTATCTTTTTGCTTTAACAAGTATATAGTGACCTTCTTTGCTTCTTTTGATTTGTTTTAACTTGAAGTTAATGTTAGCTGCACATAGAATAGATATTCCTGTTTCTTTTGGGGATTTCTGTTGCATGGAATATGCTTTTCATCCTGTGATGTGCAGTCCATGAGTTTCTTTTTTAGTTAAATGTGATTCTTGTGTGTAGCATATTGTTTGACCTAGTTTCTTGGTACATTTTGCCCATCTGTTTCTTTTGATTTGTGAATTAGGACCATTCACATTGATGGTTACAAACTGGTATATATGGGCTTATCCCTGTCATATTATTTTCCTGCTGTTGGTTCCTTGTCTTTCACCTTTGTTTAATTGCTTGCTCTGCCTAGTGGCTTCTTTCTATTGGTGTCTTTGTAATTGTGCTTTTCATTTTCTCTTTCTAAAATGCCCTTTAGAATATTTTGTAGAGTTGGTATATTGGTTGTTAATTTTTTTTCTGTTGTTCTTTGTAATGGAAGTATCTTATTTCTCCAATGATTTTGTAAGATAGTTTTGTAGGGTACATTATTCTGGTTTGGAGGTTGTTTTCCTTTAGGGCTTAGAATATTTCACTCTATGTTCTCCTTGCATTAATGGTTTGTGTTGAGAAGTTTGCTGTATTCCAATGGGTTTTCCTTAATATGTGCTTTGTTTCTTTTCTCTAACAGCTTTTAAAATTCTGTCCTTGTGCTCAATTTTTGAAATTTTGATTATTATATGCCTCAATATAGATTTATTTTGGTCATGGGTATTTGGAGTTCTGTGTGTCTCACTTATTTGTGTGCCTAATTGTTTTTTCATGTTTGAAAAATTTACTGCTATTACATATGTGAACATTTTTATAGCAATTGTACTTTGTCCTTCTCTTTCATTTACTCCAATCTGTCTTATATTCTGTTTTCTTTGTATCATCTTGAAATTGTTTGATTTTTCATAGCTTCTAGGTTTTTTAAAAATTAAGTTTGTTGGCACATTTTAGGTATACAATACAGTTACATTCATCAATGGGACTTTGTACCTTTACATGATGTTTCTTGGTTCTTAATTTTCCCCATTCCCCAGCCCTCCCTTCACACTCTCCACCCTTCCCTATTTACAAAGACATTGTTTCCATATTTTTCTTTTTCTAATATTTTTTATTTTCCCTACTTCTTCTACTATTTTAGATCTTTTATTCTTATTACAAAACATAAATTATACATTTTAATCCTTATTTACACTTTTAGTTTTTCACACCAGAAAAATTATTCGATATTTAAACATGTGTGCCTTATTAGTTTCACTTAAGAGGATGGCCTCTGTGTGCATCCACATAGCCATAGATGTCTCTAGTTTCTCATTCTTTATGGCTGAATAGTAATACAATTTATACATATTAAAAACACATCTTCTTTATCCAGTCTGAAGTTGATGGGCAATTGGGCTGTTTCTAAGTTTTATCTATTACAAATTGTGCTGCTATAAACATGGGTTGAATATATATCATAGTGATATGATTCTTTTAATTCTTTGGAGAAGATACCAAGCAGAGGAATATCTGGATCAACTGGGACTTCTAAGATACCTAAGAAAGATAAATTTTTCATTTCATGATTGGTAACTAAAATTGTGTCTTCTAGATCTGAAATTTTTTATTCACCCTGGTTTAAATTATTGCATGTACTTTTGGTAGAGTTTTTAACTTCTTGGATATCTGTTTGAACCTGTTTCATGTATTCTATTTCTTCCCTGTGTTGCATGTTCATGGTTTCTATCATTTTGTAAGTTCAGTATTTTTACCTACTTATACTCTAGTTTCATTGAGCATGTCCATTTTGATTGCCATTTCGTTTTTAACCTGGAGAATTATTTTCTCTGTAGCCTCTCTTATTGGTTTATTTACTTCTGTAGCTATCATTTCAGAAAGTTCAGCTAGGTTGCTTTTAATTTCCTCTACCCCATTGTCCCTTTATTTGTCCTGGGTAGGCTAGATATCTAGTGGTTGCATTTTGCTTCTATGTCATGTCATGTTCTATTTTTAAATTTTGTTTTGTTTTCTGAGTTGTTGCTTATAGTTTTCTTATGGAAAATATCTTTATCGCTATTATCAAGGCTTCTCTAGGAAAAGTCTATAACTTAGAAATGTCTTCCTGGTGTAGGTTGTTCTTGGTCTTGGTATTTAACTCAAGATACTACCTTCCCAATCTTTTGAGATTTAGAGGTTGGTATGTGTTTAACTCAGCATCCAGTTCTTTGGTACTAGACTCTAGTGGTGGACAATCACTGTTTTGTCATAGACTGGAGAACAACTAATTACAACAAGTATAACATTTTGCCTAAAGTAGTACAATTAGCAGTATCAATAGTATCTAACATAGTTTAGCAATTGACAAAATGTGGTCCCTTTTAGTTTGGTACCTTTAACCATATGAACAAGCTCTACTATTGCATAACAAGATCCTACTTAAATTGGGAGTTTGTATGCAGCAAAATTCCCTTTAGTAGGCTGATTTTATCTTGGGGGTGGTTTAAGAATGACAGGGACAAAACACAGAGATAAGGGCCCAGAAATATAGTAGAAGCAAGGCTGAAGGGCAAAGGACAAACACCCAAGCTTTGTGATATTACAGGAGAGAACAGGGGAGAGAACATGAATAAAAGAGTAAAGGAATATTGAAATGAGCAAAAAAGGCAAGAGATACTTCATTCAATGGATATTTCATAAAATCAAGAGAGATAGTTGAGAGAAAGAAGACAAATAAAATGGGACAAGTATAAATGCATAAAACCTAAAAAAATCATCAACAGGAAAGAAAAAGAAAAAGAAACAAACAAGCAAAAACAAAACAAAAAAAACCCAAACCCAACCAGACTGAAGCAGGAATATCAATCAAGCAAACAAAGAAAAATAAAGATAATAAAAATACTAAAATTCCTCCTGTATCTGCTGTTTTGTGTTATTGTCTGAGACAGAGCCTTTAAATGCACTGTGAAGGCTCTGGTAAAACAATGCTACACAGGAAACTATTTCCGACTTCCAAGGTTGAGGGTTTGGACCCTTCCCCAGGCATCAGCCTTCCCAATGTCATTGCTCAGGCTTCCCCGTTGTGATCCTGTCTGTTCAGCTCTCTCAGCCACTGCAGTGCCCTGTGTTTGAGCCAGTCTGAGGCTATTCTCAGGTCTGTGTGCTATTGGCCCTTCCCATGTCTTGACTGGGATTCTCTGTTCCACACTTTTGATTAATTTCATGCTCTGGCTAAAGAAGGTGGGGAGGATGGGCTCCTTTGTCCTGCTACTGTCTAGGGTCACTTGCTCTTGCCCACAGTCACAGCACAGGAGCAGAGTATCCCCTTCCTGCCATTGCCAAAGGCTGCTTGCCTGCCTATATTCATGGTAATTGAGAAGTGGAGATACCTCCACTCTTAGAAGTGGGGGGGGCAGTTTCAGTGGTCTTGGGTGGTCCTTGGAGTAGTGTTTGGCTGGACCTGGTCTCTATTTTGCAACATAAAGTCCCTCAAACTGCTGACCAACTGTGACTATGTGGGTTGTTTCTCTAAGGATGGCAAAGTGGCCCTGGGGGGACAAAGCAGCACTATTCAGATATCATAGGCCAAGTACATGCCTGTCTGTCCAAAATGGCAACCCTGCATGCTAGTTGCCTACAGTTTTGCTGGACCTGGTTCCTACTTCTCCATATAAATTATCTCAGTTTGCTGACCATCTGTTGGCATTCCACCATGGCTGGATGGCTCTTCCTTTTTTTTTCCCTCTGAGGCAGCAAAGTAGCTCTGGAAAAAGGAGGCACTGTTTTTTGGTTATCAGAGTTCAAATGTGTGCTTTCACTGGCTGCCAATCACTCAAGGCTCACTTAACAACTGTATTAACCCATTTGAAATGAGTGCTCAGGAAATGTTGTCTCCCACTATCGCTGTGTTGTCTCTGGCTGTGTAAGACTCCCTATCCATATCCAGTCTATTTTTCAGTGAGCAGAAGAGTTGTTTTCACTGATCCTCACCAGGGTGGGTGCACCACTGACCCACTTGGTCAAATGTCCTTTGATCTGCATCGATGATCCATTTCTTCAGTAGCAATGAATCCTATTTTCTTCTTCTCTTGTCAGTTCACTTGATGTTTATGCATTCCCTCTGCACTCTTTTTGGTCTTTTGCTTGTTGATTTCCAGGATCTGTGCATCATTATGATCAGATAGGACGCAAGATATTCTTTATGTTCTATTATATATATTTAAGCTTGCTTTAAGGCATATGATATGGCCTATTCTGGAGAGGGTTTCATGTGTTACTGAAAAAAGATGTGTATTTTATTATTTTTGAATGATGCAGTCTATCAATATCTTAACTCCATTTGTTTGATGGTGTGATTTGATTCTGATATTTCTTTGGTCATTTTGTGTCTTTCTGACTATATGGTGTACTGTCTATACCAACAGGTGTCGCTTCAACCAACTGCCTGATATACACTTGCACATCTGTTTATTTGTTTTATATCAACTGGTTTTTGCATACATTTGTTTAGAGTGTTGTATACGCCTTTGAAGTTTTTTTCTAGTGAAATCTAATATTAAGTTCTGGTTATACTCTTTTACGAATTTGTTTTATTTGTGAAAAATAACCAATAATCTTGCACTTTTATCTATAAAAATTCTTATCAGAAGTATATTAGATAAAATTTTTATACTTCTACAGAACTAAGTAAAATTCTTTTGTAATAAAAAATGAACACATTTGGGTCCTTATTTCTCAATTACTTACGAAAGATAGTTTGGCAGGATGTAATAAGTTGGCTTGGCAATTGTTTTCTTTTAATTGGGGAACTACACTCCAAGCTCTCTTGATCTTTAATGTTTGTGTTGAGAAATCTGTTATTATGATGGGCTTGCATTGTTGAATTACTTGGTCTTTTTCTGTAGTTGCTTTTAGTATTCAATGATATGAATTTCTTAGATTTTGACTGTGTTGTGTTGTATTCTTTTATAATTGTGTTTATTGTGGGTTCTAAATATTTCATGTAATTTCATTCTTTATATTAGAAAATTTTGTTGTATAATTTCAGTGAATAAATATTTGTATGCCTATAGTTTCATTTTCTATTTCTCTCCTTTTCTTGAATAGTGCAGGTCAAGATAGGGTATCACTGTGTAATTTAGGCTGTCTTGGAACTTGCTGTATAGCCCAAGCTGACCTTGAATTCATCATGATCTTCCTGCCTCAGTCTCTTGAATGCTTGGATTGCAGCTACATGATACTAGCCTAGCTTCCATTCCTTCCTTAACATTTATGTTTTAAGATTATTTTATGTTTTAAGATCATTTTGGACCTCTGGAACCAGTCTCTCATTGGGTCTTGTTGGCTTCTGAGTACCTCATTATACAAGATCTACTATATCAGTTTTTACCTCAAGTTCTTTTATTCTGTCTCTTAATTGATTTATACTTACTGCAAAATCTTTCAATTTATTATTTTTTTAATTTTCAGAATTTCTTCTTGGTTCCTTTTCATAACCTCAAATTCTTTAGTGAAGTCATCATTTCTATGCAGCACTATCTTCTTATCATTCAGTTCTTTCTTTTGTCTTCAATTAGCACCTCTCTAAAATGATGCCTGGCCAAGCCCTGTCTATATGGGATGCTTGGACTGAAGTCATTCACTAGCTGTTATAGCTCACAGCATCTACTGATATGTTCCATGGTCCACTTCTCCCTGGAGGCCTCTGGAGTCACTTATGCTCACTATGTCCCTGTAGATATGAGCCTCTTCTCTCCCATTACAAACTGGGAGTCAGAGAAAAAGTGTAGTTTGTTATTTGCTTTTTCTCATTGAAGTCTATTTTTTTACTTTCTTCAGATCATTCCTGCATCCTCTGATTTACCTCTTTCCTTCCTTTTCTTCCCCAAGATATTATACTCTAACATATGTATTACAAATCTCAGAGAGTGTTTGCTACCCTTACATCTTCCCAGACAGGGAAATATTATTGAAAGAGCTACATAATACATTTTAATTCCTTTTTACAACCTGCTTTCCTTTCCTCCCTCCTCCTCTCACCATCCCTCCCTCTATCTCCTTCCTCTTTGAAAAAACTCTGTCTCCCTACTTTCTACTATCTCTTCTTTTGCTTTTTCTTTACACGTTGGGTTTCTCATAAGAGAAACCATGTAATATTTAATATGTGTGTCTGATTTATTTCACTTAACATCATGGTCTCAAGATGCATTCATTTTTGAAATAACTCATGTATCATTTTGTATGGCAGTAATACTCCGTTGTGTGCATATTCCAACTTATCTTTATCCATTCAGACACGATGACTTCTTTCAGGCGTTTCCAGGCACTGCAACTTTTTTGTTAATTTGGTGCACTTCAACCTAAAAGATTATCTTAGCATTTTTGTTTGATTTTACAGAAGTTTCTAGAGATGCACAGTTGTACCATTATCTTGCTAGATATTGACTTCAATCTATAATGCTCTCATCTTCTATATCACATTGCAAACCAGAATCATGGCAGTATCACCCATATCTTTAACTCAATCTGTTCTCTCAGATTTTGTAAATCATTAAATATGGATTGTACTGTGATGAGATAAACTAAATCAAAATCTTGTGCATGTTTAATGTACAAATCCTTCATTGCTGTAAATTGTTTGTTCCTTGCAGTGTCCAAGATTTATGCATATATGATAGTACGTCAACTTTGTTTCTATTAGAATCTTCTATAGTAATATCATAGTTTTCAACAAAAATTCCTGGAATAAACTGTACAGTTAGAGGAGACTTTTCAATACCTCCTGATTCAGAAATAACTGAAATAGCTTTGCCTGCACTGTTTAAGAGGCCCTGTCAGTATGTTGATACTCCCAATGCCACAGCACTCATGCAACATGTAATTCTGCTCTAGCTGGTTATATTTTTGCCTTTTATCCCTCTTATATGTGGTATTACTTAATTTGTATACTCCACTTTTTTTTGGTGTTGTGATATTGTCACTTTCACAGTGAGTCAATCATTTTTTCAATATATAATGGTCTTTTTATTTATTGTTAGCTTTTTCTTTAAAGTTTGCTTTATGTGCAACTAGCACAGCTGTTCCTGCTTGTGATTTTTCCATTTGTATATCTTTTTCTAAGCTTCAACTTTCAGTCCGTGTGTATCTTCAACAATGAGATGAATATCTTCCAGACAACATATAGTTGAGTCTTTTTGTTTATATTCAACTACATTCTAGATTGATGAATTTAATTCATTTACATTCAAAGTTATTGATTATGAACTTCCTCCTGTAAATTTATTCCATTTGTTTGTGTATATTTACAATTTCTTTATTTTTGTGCTTTAGCTGCTATTTCTCATGGTAAGGTTTGATTGACATTTTGGGTGTGTAACTGTTCTTACATGGAGTGTTGTATAGTCCTGTACTTTCATGATTCTAGTTATCTTTTAGTTTCTAGTGATTCTCTTTTTGGGTGTTTCTTATAGTTAAGCCCTGAAGGCTTTTTCTTAAAAAGTTTTGAAGTCATATGACACAGATATTTTATGGAATTTTTAATTTCCCTTTAGAAGTCATTGTATTACAGTTACAGAAATATTTTCTAATTATATATTTTAGTGCTGGTTTAAATATATAATAAAAATATATTATTTGGGACATAGTGATTTAAATATATTTAATTATATATTTAATTATATATTTTTATAATTATTGAAAATTGGATGAATTGTATTTATTACAGAAAATTTGCAAATTAAAAAATATTTATTTACCTTTGTTCCAAAGGAATAGTTATTTACTTTTTCTGTTTTGTTTTGTTTACAAATGCCATATACATTTTCACATGATTGAAGCCATACTATAAATATTACACTGTAACTTTTACTAAATCATATTGCATCACGAAAGTTTCCAAAAAACAGTGTAACTTTCATTAATGAGTATTTTTATAGCCTATGCATTCATACATAGCAGATATCTATCATAATTTATTATTGATAAGTTACTTCATGCTGTTTTCAATAAAAATAATGATGCATCGGTCATCTTTCTATAACAATCCTTGTTAGTATGTAAAATTGTTGCTCATTTGATGAATCTTTTCAAGGAGAATCATTGGCTCCAATGGGTCTTTACAAGAATCTTGTTGGTACATTAATTTTAACATTCTGGCTTTATTTTTTGTATACTTGGTTAAATGATAATTATATGTATTTAGATTTTGCACTCTTTCTTTCTAGGTTTGAGGCAGCCAGAAAAGAGGCACTTGCTGTAGATCAAAGACTTGCAGAAAACCAAGAAGATGAAACTATCTTAGAAAAGAAATGGCCATTACTTGGTGTTCCTTTGACAGTAAAAGAAGCATTCCAGCTACAAGGTATTAGTCTTTTTATATTTTTACCTCCATGGACTAAATTCCCAAGTGGTGCAAATTTTGAATTATAAAATTGAAAGCATATCATTCAAGTGTTGTCTGTATTGCTTCCTGAGATTTAAAAGAAGAGAAATATTCAGGAATTTCAATTGAGAAGAGAAAAAATAGTGTTTATTCCCAGGTTAAATTTATATGATCTAAGAGGACACTGTGTTCAATACTTATTAGTACTCATAGTAGACATATAAGAATATTATTATCTTTTCATATGTAAACAATGAGGCTTGTGACTTCAAGTATCTTGCCTAAATGAATGCTCAGATTCTGATAAAAGCCCACGATTTATGATAAAATTCTTATTTGGAACTTCCTATTGGTCACAAATGTAATTGAAAATCCAAAATATTTAAAAATTAAAAAGCATAATTTTATTTCTTTCTTTCTTTCTTTCTTTCTTTCTTTCTTTCTTTCTTTATTTATTTATTTATTTATTTATTTATTTATTTTGGAACTACTTATCAAATTTGGGACCTTGCACAGGCAGTGGAACCACTGAGCTAAATCCCCAGCCCTAGATAGCATAATTTTAAATATCACATGAGTCAAAGAAATACAGTACAGGGAAAAAAGTCAATGGAAAGTAAAAATAATAATATAACAGAACTAAGGGGCTGCAGTAGAGGGAGATTTATAAATTTGAGTGAGCAAGTTTGAGAAGAAGAAATGTTTTAAATCAATAATATGCTTTCACTTTGGAAATGTAGAAAATGGAATGAAAATTAAATAGAGCAAAATAAGTGAGGAAATCATAAAGATTAGAGTGTAAATCAATAAGATAGATAACTCTAAAACAATAGGTATCATCAGTGAAACCCAAAAGTGGCTGTTGGAAGAGTTCAATAAATCTGATACATTTTAGCTTAATTTCATATAAAAAAATGAGTTGGAACACATAAATTAATAAAACAAGACCAAACAAGGTGGCATGAGTACTGTTTCTAAACATATTAAAAATTGTAATGTAATATGATGTAAAAAATACATTTCAAAAAATTAGAAAACTTAAAAAAGGTACAAATAAATAAAACTTACTCAGAATAAAGAGAAAATATAAGTAAATTTTAGCAATTAAATAAATAATAAATAATCTTTAGTACTTAAAGATTTCTACACAAAAAATAACCCAGGTCCAAATGAATTCAGTAGTGAACTGATAATTTATTAGGAACTTAGATCATCATGTTAATTGAAATAAACCAGATGAAGAAAAAGAAGCATCATATATTTTCTTTCATATATGGAATCTATAAAATGAACATGAAAGCAGAATGGTGACTATAAGAAAAGAGGAAGAGAATCAGGGAGGTGAGAAAGGAGTATACTGGAACATATAAGGAGGGTTAGATATGATCAAAGTATGTCATATGCATGGATGAAAATGCCAACATAAAATATTCTGTTCATACAAGTAAATAATACAAAATCTTCAAAATAATTTTTTTATAAATTAGAGGAGGACACTTTTTCCAACACATTCTTTGAAGCTGGCATCATTCTGACACCAAAGCAAAAAAAAAAAAAAAATGTAAAGACCAGAACCAGAGGCCCACCATACCATCTGTAGTTTCACAAAGATCCCAGGAAATAGCTCTGTGAACCACAGGGATTCAGTCGAAGTGGATCCCAGCCAGGGCATGGCCCCAAACCTAGAGGCTTGGGCAAACCCATACAAGCCAAAGGCCTGCCCGGACAAGAGCAACACAGGTGCATAAGCTTCAGCCAGAGGCCCACTATACCAGTGGTAAGTGCATACAGATCCTGGGGAGCAGCTGTTTGGACTACAGTGGCAGGGCTAAAGGCAGACTCCAGATAGGGCTCTGCCCCAACCTCAGAGGCTTGGGCACACATCCCATAGCCAAGGGCCCACCTGGAAAATAGCTATACAGGCATACAGGTTGCAGACAGTGACTCACCACAATATCATTGTTTCGTGCACAGAGACCCTAGGCAGAACCCCATGCAGACAACAGGAACTGGGGTGTACAGTCATCAGCCAAAGGCCCTCCCAGACAACAGCTACCTAAGGGCCCCAGCAAGAAGCAAACCTATATAGTTCCCAGGCCCTAGCCAGAAGCCTGCCCAGTCAACAGGTCACTTTAGGGATCCAGAATGCCACGATTCTGAACCAAGGAATTGGTGTACTGGTGAGCAGGAGAGTAAAGGCTTCTTGGTGGATTGCTGAGAATTGAAGACCACTGGGTGACCAAAAAGTTGGCTTAATGAAGTCACATGACTAAAATGGGAAGATACATAAACAAAACTCAAAGCCAGACTTCCATATAACCCAAGGCAACCTTATAGGGAAATGAGATGTAAAAATCTGATATTTAACTACATGGACTAACTGAACTGTCAACAAAAGAGGATCTGAAAAAAATGGAATCAGAAATAATTTCTCAGGTAACAGCAAAGATTATGCCCATAGTGCAAGACTTGATTAATAAATCCAGAGCAGACACAGATAAAAAAAAATGGAGGAGCTGAAGAACATGATGGAATCATAAGGGACCATGAGAAATCAATGAAGCAGCTAATAGACAATGCAAAGAAGAATAATATAAGACTGATTTGAGTCAATGAAGAATCAGGAGACAGTGCAGATGACATAAAAAATAGTTTACAGAAGTAATGGCAAAAAATTTCCCAAGCAGGAGAAAAGAACTTGACATAAAGGTAAGTGAGGCATAGAGGACTCCAAAAGGCAGTCACTAAGAAAATCTACACAAAGGCATATAACAGTTAAGAATCCAGAAGCCCAACAGAACAAAATAGAAAAAGTTAGAGAAAACAAAAAAAATCACATGTAAAAGAAAGCCCATCAGAATCACAGCAGATTTCTCAACACAAATCCACAAGCAAGATGAGCTTGGAATGATGTACTTCAAGCCCTAAAGGAAAACAACCTCCAACTTAGATTGATGTACTATGAAAATTATCTTTCAAAATTGATGGAGAAATAAAATACTTACATGATAAATAGCACCTTAGGAACTTCATGAATACTAAACCAGCACTCTAACAAATTTTAAAAAATATCCTAGGAAAAGATAATGATGATCACAACCTCAGGAAGCCCAGCAGAATGAATCCACTGGGCCTGACAAGAAATGAAATGCAAAGAGGGAGAATCCAACAAAAAGAAAAAGTCATGACAAGGATATGTCAATATATATCACTTATAACCATCAATGTTAGTGGTCTCTAATCACCAATCAAAAAAAATAGACTGGCAGAATGGGTGAAGAAGCAAAAACCAACAGCATGCTACATTCATGAAACACAGCTACATCAAAAAGAAATTCATAGACTGAAAGTTAAAGGTGGAAAACAATACTTCATGGGACAGGAACCTGAAGAAAAAGCAGGAGCAGCTACCCTCTTTCCAGATCATGTAGATTTTAAACCAACACTGATTAAGAGAGTGAAAGAAGAACACTACATACTTGTAAAGGGAATAATAAAAGAGGAAGAAATTACAATCTTTCATATACATATATATATATATATATATATAGCACTAGTATGCCCAAGTATATAAAATAAATACTCACATATATCAAAAATCATATAAGCACTGATACAGTCAGTATTTGTGGGGGAACTCAATACCACACTGTCACAAATGGATCAACCAGACAAAAAATAAAAAATGAAATACTATAACTCAATCAAACTCTTGAATAAATGAATTCAACAGATATTTGCTGAGTGTTTCAATCCACAGAATCAGAAAACACATTTTCAGCTGCAAATGATCATTCTAAAAGATAGATCATGTACTAGTTCATAGAACATGTTTAAGTAAGTGCAAGGAAATTGAAGTTAGCCACTGTATATTGTCAGAGCACAGTGCAATGATATTAAAGAACAATAGCAAAACAAACCTCAAGAATTTCATAAACATGTGAAAATTGAACAACACCCTTCTGAATAAAAGTGAGTCACAGAGCGAATTAAAGAGGAAATAAGATAGTTTCTATAATGAAATCACAATTTCAACACAACATATTGGAATTTATGGTATATAATGAAAGCAATCTTATCAGGGAAATTCGTAGCAAGGAATACTCAGAGAAAGAAGTGAGCTGACATAAACAACCTGATGATGAACCTCAAGCTTCTAGAAAAAGAGGAGCAGGACAAACCCGAAGCTCATACAAGGAAAGAAATTATAAATATTACAACAGAAATAAATCAAATGGAGAATAAGGGAATGTTACAAAATATCAAATAAGAAAATAGTTGGTTCTTCCAAAGAACAAACAAAATAGACAAATCGTTTTCCAACCTTATCATAAAAGGAATGAAATCACCCAATCCATGCAATTAGTAATGAAAAGGGTGAAATTATGATGGGCCAAGCAGAGATCCAGAGGATCATCAATACCTACTTTGAGAACCTATGGACAGATTCCTAGATATGTATGAATTACCAAAGTTGAATGAAGAACAAATACAAATTCTAAACAACACAGCATCGATCAATGAAATTGAAAATGCACATAAAATTTACCAACTAAGAACTGTCCAGGTGATGATGGCTTTACTGCTGAATTCAATAAGATATTTAGAGAACTATTGCCACTACTGTTTAAACACTTCAATGCAATTGAAAGGAAAGCAGTAGTCCCAAATTCAATCCTGGGATCAAGCATCACCTTGATCCCAAAGACAGAGAAAGACCAAACTGCATAAGAGAGCAAAAGGCCAATCTCACTAGTGAACATAGAGCAAAATCCTTAATAAGATACTGGCAAATAGAATGCAGAAGATCATCCAGAAGACCATATACCCTGACCAAGTGGGATTCATGCCAGGGATGGAAGGATAGTTCAACATTCACAAATCAATAAATATATAGACTGCATTAATAGAGCAAAGGACAAAAACCACATGATCATCTCAATAGATGCAGAAAATGATTTGACAAAATCCAACACCCATACCTGACAAAATCCCTACAAAAATTAGAATAGATGTTCTCTACCTCAACCTGATAAAAGGCCATCCAAAAAAAACCAACAGCCAATATCACACCAAATCTTCAAAAACTGAAATCCTTCTCACTTAAATGAGGAACAAGACAAGGATGTCCCCTATGACCACTCCTGTTCGATATAGTTTTGGAAACATTAGCCACAACAATTACACAAGAGAAAAAAATAAAATGAATAAGATAGGAAGCAAAAATGTCAAACTGTCATTACTGCATTCTATAATCAAATTAATTTGAGCAGTGGTATACAATGTGAACATTACAAAATAAATATCTTTCCTGTAGAAGAACAAAAGACTCCCTGAAGAAGGAACTGGAGGAAAAACACCCTTCATGGTAGCATCCAAAAAATGAAATATCTAGGAACCAACCTGATGAAAGAAAAGTAAGATGCCCACTCTGAAATCTATACCACTCTGAAAAAAGGGATGGAAAAGGAAATAGAGAATGGAAAGACATCCCTTTCTCCTCTCTAGGAAGAATCAACATAGGGAAAATAGCCATGCTTCCAAAACTGATATGCAGATTCAATGCAACCCCAAATAAAATTTTAGCAGTATACTTCACAGACCTTGAGAAAACAATTCAAAAATTTATTTGACTCAAGAAGAGACCTAGAATAGCAAAAGCAATTCTAGGCAATAAAGACAAGGTAGGGGGTATCACAATCCCCAACTTAATACTAGACCACAAATCCACTGTAATAAAAGCAGCCTGGTACTGGTAAAGAAACAGACCTGAGGATCAGTGAAACAGAATATATTTTGCAGAAACAATTCCAGAAATACCAAGCCACCTCATCTTCAACAAATATGCCAAACTCCTTCACTGTAGGAAATATAGCACCTTTAATAAAGGTACTGGAAATAATGGTTTTTCATTCCCCAATGATTAAAACTAGACCTGTATCTCTTAACATATAATAAACTAAAATTGAAATGTGTTAATGATCTAAATATTAAAACAGAATCACTAAACCTGCTGGAAAAGAGGTTAGGTACAACTCCTGAAGATACTGGCAGAGGAAAAACTTACATGAAAAAAAAACTCATTTTCATGTGAACTAGTGCAAAGAATTATCAAGTGTGATCTGTTCTTATTGAAAAGCTTCTGTTTTTCAACCAAACAGAATGAAGAGACAACACATAATGTTGGAAAAATTTTACCAGCTGTTCCTCAGACAGAGGTCTACTTTCTAGAGTATATAAAGAACTTAGAAATATCAGACCTCCCAAATTTGAAGACCCAATCCAAAAATGGGCATCTGAAATGAACTATTTCTCAAAGAAGAAGAAATAGCAAATAAATATATGAAAAAATGTTCCACATCACTGGTCATTCGAGAGATGAAAATGAAAACAATGTTAAGATTCCCCTCACCCCATAAGGAATGGGTGCTATCAAGAAATCAACCAATAACAAATGCTGCTGGGGCTGTGGGAAAAAGGGAACTCTTCCCCACTCTTGGTGGGATGTAGACTTTGCAACCACTGTGGAAATCAGTATGGAAATACCTCAAAAAGTAGAATTATGGGTCCCATTTTACATATCTATTCCCTTGCTAGGTATCTTCCCAAAAGACTTAAAAGGACCATACCATGGGATATATGTCAACACATCTTCTTAGTGGCACAGTTTATAATAGCTAAAACTTGTATTCTGCCCAAATTGCACATCACCTGCTGACTGGATAATAAAAATGTATTTTTTTAAAATAAAGTGGAATACTCAGCCATAAAGAATGTGAAATTAGAAGCATATACTGCTAAATGGATGCACATTGAGGTGATACTATTAAGTAAGATAAATAGGACACACCTGTGTAAATACTGAATAGTTTCTCTGGTGTGAGAAACTGAATATATATACAAGATCAAAATGTATAATCAATAATGTGAAATAGGAAGGAAAGGTACAAAGGGGAAGTAGGAGGGGTAGGGGAAAAAAAGGAATAAGTGTAAGAAAATTATAAAATTGAAACACAGGCTTTGTAAATAATGAGTGGTGGAAGGTTTTAAGGGAGGGCAGGAAATTGGGGTAAAAATAAAAAACAAGGTATAGTATGTAAAGTTACAAATTCCCAGTGATGAATACCAGCATATTGTATACCTAAAATGTTCCAATAAAATTAAATAATTTTTAAAAGAATATTTTAATAGTTTTATGTGCTTATAAATCCAATACCGAATAAGCATTATTTCTATATCCATTTATTTTTTGTAAACCTTGTCACATTGTATATCTTCTATAATTTTCCCATGAATTGTGTTTGTGATTTTTCACTATATATATGTATTTGTCTCTAGTTCCATTATTTTCACCTCTAAAATTCATGTAATTATATGAATCTACTAAACTTTATGTTTTTTTCTTTTTTTCATATAGTATCCATTTTTCTCACTATAGATTTGTGTACATTGAGGAATTTTCCCTGGGTGTCTATAAAATTGTACTCTTAAAGTTTCTTATGGTAGAAAGTGTAATCTAATTTACAACATGTTGTGATGATGCTTACCATGTTATCTTAGTTGTTTACATTCTACTAGAACACATATTTCTTTGTTTTTAACCAATACTTGGTGGTGTTAAAATTTAATGTTTTGTCAGTGCAATAGGTGCGAAATAGGATTTTCTTACCCTCTTAACTTTGGACTTCTTTCATTATATTCGAGATCACATATCTTGTGCTTTCCATTTTTTGGCCTTTCATTATTCTTTGTAAAAAATTCTTGACTGTTTTCTTTGCCTGATTTTCTTTTGCAATTTTTATTTTTATTAGTATATATTTGCAATACGTAATGACTACATTCTTAATGGGAAGTTCGTGTATTTACATATCTCTATTCTTTTTTTATCCCCTTTTGTTTCATCCTTCTCCACTTCATCTTTTGTTGTCCTTATCAGTTGCAGAAGATCTATTTCCCTCTTTTCTGTTATCCACCTTTTATTATAGTATTTATATTTTGGATTTCTCATATAAAAGAAGCCTTGCACTACTTAGGCTTCTGTGTTTCATTTAACTAACAACATTATGGTGTCAAGATGCCATATTTTCTTACAAATAACTCAAGTCTATATTTTTTTCATGGCAGAGTAGTTATTGGTATATCCATCTACTGTTTGTTGATCTATAGGAGTTCATATATATTATGTAATAGTATTTATGTGTCAGTGCAAATAATTTTTCAGTGTATTGTTTGTTGATTCAGTTTACATTATTTTGCTTGAATAAAAATATTTAAAGTTTTGAATAAATAAATCTTATATTTTTATAATATTATTATTTATATGTTGTTTACAAAATATTTCCCAGTTGTAACATTAGGGATATATTTACATATATTTTCTTTGAATATTTAAAAATTCAGTTTACAAACTTAAATGGTGAGTCTTTCCATATTCTATTTTCCTTGTTTTATTATGCAGGAATATATATGTATTTTTATTAAAAGTGGGTTTTCTTCCTATGATTACTAGATCATGCTTTACTTACTCATCTAAATGACACTTCTATTTTGTACAAACTCTCCTGTATACTGGTTATTTTCTGGTCACTTGTGTTTATTCATGACAATGATGCAATCACTTTATATCTCTGAACTAATTCATCTTTAACACTATCTAACAAAAGAACTTAACTAGTTTTGGTGGCTGAAGGATAAAATTAGTAATAAAAGCTTTTATTTATTAAATATTTTAAACACTTTACATTAATTATCTAGCTTAATCCTCAGAAAAATAGTAATTTTGAAAAGTTCATTGATTTGCACAAAATTTGGAAAGATAGTTGAGTATAAAGTTTAAATTTGAATTCAGTTCTTATTCTAAGTACTGTGTAGTTTTCAATACATTTTACTATCTCTCAATAGTAAATGAATTACTTTTGTATAATAGCTGGTTTGGTTCATAGTAGGCAAGTGATAGCCATTATTTTTACTTAGTAGTATTTTGACTCTATTTTCTGTGTCTATTATAGGAATGCCAAATTCTTCTGGCCTCGTGAACCGTCGTGATGCAATTTCAAATACAGATGCCACTGTGGTTGCATTACTGAAGAAGGCTGGTGCCATTCCCCTTGGAATAACCAACTGTAGTGAGTTGTGCATGTGGTATGAATCAAGTAACAAGGTCTATGGCCGATCCAACAATCCATATAACTTACAGCATATTGTTGGTGGAAGTTCTGGTGAGTTGAACAATTTATTTAAGGAATTCATATGAAATATAGATACACTATTGCAAAATATTTTGAGAAAACAATGGTCAGCTGTTTATGGGATAAGATGTTAAAAAAGTGTCACAGATCTTTGAGAAGAACTCACATTCTTATTTCCTTTGTACCTGTGTGTGTGTGTGTGTGTGAGAGAGAGAGAGAGAGAGAGAGAGAAAAGGAAGCAGAGAAGATATGTTTAGGATTTTTTGGAAATAAAGCTATGAAAATTGTGTCAAAATATATTGAGCTTCAATAACTTTGTGACAGAAACTGTGCTGATGCAAGAATGTAGACGATGTGGAATGGAAATCCTCTCCAATAAAGTAATATTTGTGTTGAAAACCAAAGGATCAAAGAGGTCTGGTTACTCATTGAGAGCCAAAGTATATGGGTTAGATAGCATTGTGGATAGAGGGAATAGAATGTGCAAAATCCTAAATGTGGGAACATGCTTAGTGATTTCAGTGTAGTGAATGAAGATTGAGAGGAGCTAGAGGTTAAATCAGAAAGTTTGTTTTATATCTGATTATATAGCAAAGCAAAAGAAGTAGCAAATAGAAAAGATGAAAATATATTTTAATAGCATAGGAGACAAATGACAGTGACTTCAGGTAGATCTTCTTAATAAAAAGAAGTAGATGGTGTACAAAAGATATTTTAGAGGTACAATTGAGTATGACACATCATAGACTGTAAATGGAGATATCAACATAGAAATAAAAATGAAAGTGAAAAACCACTCCAGGCTTTATCAAAGGCAGACACCATGATTAAGAAATAATTTATGCATATGTTATTTTTAGAAGTTTGTGAGATATCTAGTGGATATTTTAAGTGGCCTGATGATAGCAAATAAAAAAATTGTTCCACATCACTGGTCATTTGAGAGATGCAAATGAAAATAACACTGAGATTCCACCTCGCCCCACAAAGAATGGCTGCTGTCAAGAAATCAACCAATAGCAAATGTTGGCAGGAATCCTTCTCCCTTGTTGGTAGGAGTGCAGAATAGTACAACCACTGTGGAAATCAATATGGAGATACCTCAAAGAAGTAGGATTAGAGTCTCCATTTGACCCAGGTATCCCTCTGCTGGGTATCTTTCCAAAAGAATTAAAAGTATCATACCACAGTGATATATGTGCACCCATGTTTATAGTGGCACAGTTCTTAATGGCTAAAACTTGAAAACAACACAAATGTCCATCAATTGGATACTGGATAAAGAAGATGTGGTTTTTTTAATTCTATAAAATGGAATACTTCTTAGCCACAAAGAATGAGAAACTAGAAACATTTATAGCTAAATGGATGCACATTGAGGATATACTCTTAAGTGAAATAAATAGGACACACTTGAGTAAATACTGAATAGTTTCTCTGGTGTAAAAACAAAAAGTGTAAATAAGTTTCAAATGATATTATTCGGAGTGTGAAATAGGAAGAAAAGGGCTAAAGGGGGAATGGGAAGGGGAGGAGAAAGGAAATAAGGGAAAAGAAAATGTGAAAAAGAAAAAAATGAAAACAAAGTATTTGTAAGTACAGAAGGGTGAAGTGGATGAATGGAGGGCAAGTGTATGTGAAAAAAGAAGAACCAAGATATATCATGTAAAGGTACATGATGCCAATGATATATGAGACTGCACTGTTTGCTTCAAATATACCAATAACCTTAATGGGGAAAAAAGGATTGTCAGTGCTAAAGCAACACAGAATTTTGAAGTTTCATTATTAAATAACCTTGGTCATATAAAGTAGATTTGCAGTGGTTCAGTTTTCTCAGCTTGTAAATGGCTATAATAAGAAAAACTACTTGTAAAGTCATTCTGATGACAACAATGTAAACATAACTTCAGGTTTCTGTTGTAGTACATGAAGAGTAAAAAGGTTATTTCCATCTACACAACAATGGATGCAGCTGCATGAACTGAAAATCAGCTATTATCCTTAATATGAGACCATTGAGGCCACTTGGTGACAGAAGAAACAAAACATAAACTGTAATTGATGACTTACTGCAGGCTCAGTGTTCTGGCTTGTGCTTAGATGCACCACTCAAAGCCTCATGCACTCTTACATGGACTTTTTCCAGAGGTGCCTGGATCTAGCGTGTGCGAATATTGATTAAGTGTGTGTGATACATAAATTAGTCCACTGATTGGTTTATCATAGTTCTAGGCATGCATAATTTGAAGGCCCTGAGTGTAGGTAGTACTGTGTAATAGACCTGTAGCCTGAATGGAATGAATGGGAAAGTGAGGCTCAATACCTTGCTGTCTCTGCCTGCTAGGGTTTTTATCTCCTTGTCCATGCCTCTCTACCATGCTACCCTGCCTTTCAGCCAGCCAATTAGGAAAGCTCTAGAAACTGTGAGCTAAAACAAAACCTTTCTCCTTTAAATTGTGGATTTCAGATATTTTTCCCTAACAACAAGAAACTCACTGAGACACTCAGTATGGTCACATTTGTGAGATGTTTCAATGGTGATTCAGTTTTAAGAATCCTCCATTTTCATCAGTTTTACCTGTAGAAGCCCTATCAAGTTCTGACAGTAAAGGTTTAGAGAAAATTCTATCAAGTTTCCAGTAGGGAAGGTAAAAACTAGCCATTATGAAATATCTCAAAAGTATTCTGATTTTCCACTAAGGGATACTCAGAAAAGTTAATTTGCAAGAACATAATCAGGGTTTTATCAATTACTAGTTAACATGTACTTGGAAACAAGACATATCCATGTATCTCTAGGTTTCTTTTCCTACCAGGGGTGGGGAGGAGCAGAAATGTGAAAATAATAGGTTAGGGTCACAGGCCAGGAGAGAGCCCACCTAAATGTGTGAGACATGTTCATAGGAAAATAGAATACCAGGGATTTTGCTCAGTGGTTCCACCACCTGACTCACAAGTGCAAAGTCCCAAGTTCAAACCTCAGTACCAAAAAACAAACAAACAAACAAACAAACAAACAAAAAGAATGCTTCTTCACCCTTTTGTACACATTTTATTGTGGCATTGATAGAATCTTGTGAAACAGATAAATATATTGGAAAAACTAAGCACTGTAGATATAATTTAAGAGGTTTTTCCATCTGCAGAATCATTAAAAAAAAAGCTGCACAAGCTGAAAATCAAATGCCATTCTTAGAAACTTGTGAACAGTTATGTTGAAGGCACATAGAAGAAAGAAAATATAAAATGCAGTTGATTCAGTATCAACAAATTTGATAGTTGAAATTTCTGTGGTGATAGAAATACTATGAGAGACCCAACCAAGGATATCAGATGAAAATACCTTATTTTGTGCCACAATTACAAAAACGTAAGCATAAATTAGCATCCCACAAAAAATAAACAAAATATCTCATACTAAAGATTGATTTGCCTCAGATTATTTTATGCAGAATACCATGAAAGTTTAAAACAAAAAATTAGGACATACTATAACACAAGCAACACAATTTGACAAAACATCAAACATCAAAATCAGATTAAAGTGGGTCAGAAATTTTGAAATTATGACAGGTCTTGGTTCTCATTTTTTCCCCTTGTCCATACCCTCCCTTATACCTAGAATGTACCAATAAACTCAATAAAAAATAAAGAAACAAAGAAATTTTGAAATTATTGTGGAAATTTAGAACAACTTTTGTTACCATGAGAAAGGCTATAAAGCAAAAAGTAGACATAATAAAACTACAAATGTATAATGTAAACAAAATGATGCAAGAAATAAAACTTAAAAGAAAATACTAGTTCCTTCCCATACTCAATCCTTAACTGCTTGCAGGTTTTGCCTAGAAGCCTGCTTGGGTCACAGCAGCATGTATATGGGCAGGTCCTACCCAGGGTCCTGCCCCATTTCCAGCATCTGGAACTCACAGGCCCAGATAAAGCCCCACCTAGAAAAGAGCTGCACAGGTGTACAAACAACAGCCAGAGGTCTGCACATATTCCATCTATATGTATGCACAGAGCTCAGAAAGAAGCCCACTTAGGCCAAAGTGGTACAGTTACAGACAGGTCCTATTCAGGGCCAAGCCCTGACCCAAGCAGCTCTGATCCACAGGCCAGCTAAAGGTCCACTTGGAAAAGAGTTGCACAGGTGTACAAGCAACAGAGATAGGCCTACTCTGATACATTAATAAGTGTGCACAGATGCCAGCCAGAAACCTGTTCAGTCACCAGGGACTGGGGAACTTGGCCCACAGCAAAAGGCCCAAACCAAGAAAATAGATATGCATAGGGCAGGCCCAGGGAGAGGCATGCTCAGATACCATTTTAAGCATGCACAGGACCCAGCCAGAAACCAGCTTGGACAGGGCAGCACAGGTATTCAGAAGGCCACCATTAAGAACCCAGGATATGGTAAGCTGGGAATAGCAGACTTCTAGATCACTTAAAGCAACCTCAAAGCTTAACAAGATGGAAAAATCTGATACTTTACCACCTGTACTCCCTGAACTGGCAATGGATGAGTGGAAAAATGGAATCAGAAATAATTTCTCAGATAACAACAGAGATTGTGTCTATAGTGCAAGACATCATTAACAAATCTAAAGAAGACACAGATTAAAAAAATATAGAAGGAGGTGAAGGGAGGGTAGGGGTAAGGGGAAAAATGAGAATCAAGACTTGTCATGTAGAGGTACAAGATCCCAACAATGAATGTAACTACTGTATCCCTAAAATGTACCAATAAACTCAATTAAAGCTGAAAAAAAATATAGAGGAGCTAAGGAACACGTTGGAATCCCAGCATAGGAAACAAATGGAATCCATAAAATAGATGCAAACAGATATCCAGGAGATTAAAAAATCCATTGAAAGTTTACACAGGAGAATATAAGGATAGGATATCAGATGTAGAAGGCAGGATTGCAGTTAGTGACCAGGAAAATTTAAAAAATCTTAAAAATAATAAGAGACCATGGGAAACCAAACCATCAGCTCCTAGATGATTCAAATAAGAATAATATAAGACTGATTGGAGCCAATGAAGAAAGAGGGGAAGAGAATATGGCATAAAAAAACTGCTCATGTAAATAACGGCAGAAAACTTCCAAAGCAGGGGAAAAGGAACAGACATACAAATGACTGAGGCATATAGGACTCCAACCAGCTAGGATGAAAAAAAAAATCTATACATAGGTGTATAATAGTTAATATTACAGAAAACCAATAGAACAACAAAATTCTACAAGCAGTTAGAGAAAAGAAACAAACTGAATACAAAGGAAATCCCATTAGAATCGTAAAAGACTAATCAAAAACAAAACCTGAAGGCAAGAAGAGCTTGGAGTGAAATATTTCTAGCCCTAAGAGAAGTAAGCTCCAACCCAGATTGATGTACCCTGAAAACCATCTTTGAAAATTGACAGAGAAAAGACAAAGAGCATCTGAAGAACTGCATGTACCAAACCAGCACTACAAAATCTTTTAAACAATATGCTAGGAAAAAAAAAGAGGTTAAAAATTCCAGGGAGTCCAGCAGAATGAATCCATCAGGCAAGCCAAGAAATTAAATCCAAAGCTGGCAAATGAAACAAAAAGAAAAAGTCATGATAACAATAAGTTAATATTAGATCAGCTGCAATCATCAATATTAATGGTCTCAATTCACCAGTAAAAAGAAATAGACTGACAGAATGGGTTTCTTGACCCAACAGTATGCTGCATACATGAAACACAGTTACTTCAAAAAGAAACTCATAGACTGGATGTTAAAGGGTGGAAAACAATATTCTATACGACAGGAACCTGAAAAACAGTAGTAGTAGCAATCTTTGCAGATCAAATGCACTTCAAACTGATGCTGATTAAGAGAGACAAAGAAGAACACTACATACTTGTAGGAGAAAAAACAAAGAGGAAGAGGTGACAATCATAAAATATATGCACCAAATACTAATGCAACTGTATAAAACAAATAGTAACAGACATGAAAAATCAAATAAGTACTACTTCAATATTAGTGGTGGACACCAATACCCTTCTGTCACTAATAGACCAATCCACTAAACAGAAAATTTAAAAATACTATAACTCAATCAAAATCTTGAACAGATGAACTAAAGAGATATTTAGAGTGTCCCACCCTGCAAAATCGAAATGCACATTAGTTTTGGCTGCACACATGAGTCATTCTCAAAAATCGATCACATACTTGCTGATAGAATATGTTTAAGTAAGGGCAAAGAAATAGAAGTTATCTGCTGTATATTATCATATAATAGTGCAATTAAATTGGAGATCAATAGCAAAAGAAATGTCAAGAATTTCATAAACACATGGAAATTGTACAACGCACTTCTGAATAACTAATGGATCACGGAGGAAATTAAACAAGAAATCAGACAGTTTCTACAATTAAATGACAATGTTAATACAACATATCCGAATCTATGGGACACAATGAAAGCAGTCTTACTAAGGAAATTCATAGCAGTGAATACTCATAACAGGAAAAGAGAGTGAGCTAAAATAAAAAAACAGATGCTGATCCTCAAGCTTCTAGAGAAAGAAGAGCAGGACAAACTCAAAGCTCATGCAGGGGAGGAAATTATAAAGATCAGAGCAGAAATAAATTCAGTAAATAATAAGAGGATGATACAGAAAATCAGAGAAGCAAAGAGTTTGTTTTTTAAAAGAAGGAACAAAATTTACAAACCCTTAGACAATGTTATGAAAGAAAGCAAAGACCCAAATCTATGCAATTAGGAACAGAAATGGTGAAATTACAATTGACCAAGAAGAAATCCATTAGTTCATCAATGCCTATGTTGATAATCTATACACCAATAAGATGGAAAACAAAAAAGAAATGGACAGATTCTTAGATACATATGAATTACCAAAGCTAATCAAAGAAGTCCTAAAAATCCTATCGACACAATATCAATAAATGAAATTAAAAATAGCTAAAACTTGAAACAGTCCATTTGCCAATCAGTTGGAAACAGGATAAAGAAGATGTGGTTTTTCTATAAAATGAAATACTACTCAGCCATCAAGAATGAGAAATTAGATTCATTCATAGGAAAATGGATACATATTGAGGATATACTCCTAAGTGAAATAAATAAGTCACACATGTGTAAATACCAAATAGTTTCTCTGGTGTGAAAAAGTATAATAGTACATAAGATCCTAATGAGGTAATTAACAATGTGAAATAGGAAGAAAAGGGCTAAAGGTGTAGGGGAAGAGGGAAGGGTAGGGGAAAGGTAATAAGGGAAAGAAAATAATAGGAGAAAATGAAAAAATGGAAATAAAGTGTTTGTAAATGGGAAGGGGAGGAGGGGGTGAAGGGAGGGCAGGGACAAGGGGAAAAAGTAAGAGCCAAGACCTGTCATATAAAGGTACAGCGTCCTAGTAATGAATGTAACTGTATTGCATACCTAGATTGTACCAATAAACTCAATAAAAAGAAAAAAAAATGTTTTCTGAGACTGTCTTGTCTGGGTCTCTGTGTGTCTATGCCTTTCTTCAACTTTCCCCTTATAAAGGAGTTCTTATAAATGTCATAATATTCCAAGTAGCCTCACTGCATGTTTGTTTATGTTCCTTAGAAGTTCTGTTGCAGTTGGGTGCATGTAAATTCTTTCTTCAGGTGTCTAAAGTTCTGTATTACTACTGCAAAGGTCTTCCTTAAAAAGTATTATCTCAGTTACTTCATCACATCAGTGAAAAGCTAACTGAGTTCAACAGCAGCATCAAACAGGCATAAGAAAAACACATTTTACCTTGAAGAGATCTCATTTAAAATTATTGAATCTGGGGGCCTGGGATTTAGCTTAGTGGTTCTGCCACCTGCCTTGCAAGCATAAAGACCTGAGTTCGATTCCCAGTACCAATAATAATAATAATAATAATTATTGAATCTGAGAAGCATGAAGAAAAATCTTAAGCAGAGACTGAAGGACTTATGGGATACATTTGAACAGACAAAATATGCATTATGGGAGTTCTAAAAGAAGTGAAAGAAAGTGCCAAAAATTACTGTATTCTAAAAATTAATGGCCCTATACTACCTACACAGGTGAAAAATATGGATCTAAAAATTCAAAATCTTAATGACAAACATACAAGATTATTCTAGATAGTCTCACTTGAAACACATAATCAACTTTTGAAAGACAAAGACAAAAAAAAAAAGAATCTTGTAAGGAGCGTGAGAAACGTGATTTATCTTTTACCAAGGCTACTCGATAAATTTTGCCTTAGATTTCTAAGCAGAAATTGTGGAGGAAAGAAAGCAATGAAATGCCATAATTGTGATAAAAGAAAATAAATGCCAATTGAGAATTCTATACATGAGAAAATTATATTTTTAAATGTGGCAGAAACTAAGACATTTACAAATAAAGAAAACCTGAGGGAATACAGCATATTGACCTTAAATGTGCCCTACAAGAAATATTGGTATATTTAAATTTGAAATGAGAAGATATAAGGAATTAACTCAAAGCCGAATGAAGAAAAACTTCCTTGGCTGGGGACGTAGCTCTGTGGCGCCATGTCTGCCTGGCAAGCTGAAGGTCCTAAGTTCAATTCCTGGTATAAAAACAAAACAAAACCAACAAAAAACAAAAAACAAGAGACTTTCTCGGATAAAAACAAATTTATGAGCAAATATTTTAAAAAACAGTATTAGTGTAATTTGGGTTGAAAACAGCAGGTTTTATTTTATACAGAATTTAAAGAACAATGTGCAATCTGGATATATATTTATGGTATTAGTTGCACAATATATAAAGTTGTAATTTGTGACCCCAGTTACATAAACGGGGGAAGTAGTCCTATGTAAGTAAGTTTGTATGCAATTGAAGTTAATTGGTAAAAAATTTGAATAGATTTTTATAAATAACATTCTTATGTAATCTTCACGGTAATTACAAAGAAAATATTTATATAATATACATGAAAGAAAATTAGGAGTTAAGCATACTATTGCAAAATACAATTAAACACAGAGGTAGTAATGGAGGAATTGAAAGACAAAGAGCTACAAAAGTTTTAAAAAAAAACAAATAAATAAAGTCAAATGTAAAGTCTTCTTTATAAGTAATTACATTAAGTGTAAATGTTTTAATTTCTGTAAAAATATATATATTTGCTGCGTAGACTCAAAACATAATTCAAATCATGACACACTTCAAATCTGAAGACACGTAGTTTTGAAAAGTGAAAGAACAGAAAATTTATTTCCTGGAAGTTATAACATAGTAGTTTTTTTATTTCAAAGTTTTTTCTGCACTCCCTATAGGTGGTGAGGCCTGCACCCTGGCTGCTGCCTGTTCAGTGATAGGTGTGGGCTCTGATATTGGTGGCAGCATTCGGATGCCTGCTTTTTTCAATGGCATTTTTGGACACATGCCTTCACCAGGTAATATAAGGATACAAGGCATATCCTTGTTATTCTTATTTTCCCTTCCCCTCCTCCTCACATTTCACCCATGTTCCCTTGGAGACTCCATGTCTCAGAGTTCTCAGGTTGTGTATTTGGGGGGGAGGGATAAATCTTTAATTTATTGGCATATACATTTCAATCTGTAGACTTGAAAAGTTTCTTTTTTATCAAATATTTTATATCTTTAGATTTCTTCTCCACTCTTCCCATGATTCTTATAATTTTCTGGTTGGTCTTTTTTAGAGACATGAGATGGACTTATTAGAGGTAGATATAGGATGCATTCAAGTGGAGTGTGGGTGTTCAGAGAAATGAGGAATAATACAGTTGGAAACTGAGACTCTTTTATGTGTTTTGGGTAGTTTGAGACTGTGGAAATTCATAATCTATAGTCTTAGGCTGGGGATTTAGTTTAGTGGTGCTACCACCTACCTGGCAAGCACAAAGACCCAAGTTTGATCCCCAGTACAAAAATAAATATTAATCTACAGTCTTAGTCTTGCCTAGTGGATAGGAGAAAATGACCCAACTATAGTGAGGTAATACTCTATTCATATGGGAAATCCCCAAAGGGTAGTCTATTCATGGGTAAAAGATGATCATTTGCAAGTAAAAAGGGAATGGGCAAACTCTTAGGTGAAAGAGGGTTTGCTATGATTTGTGAGAAGATAAAGATATAAAAAATTGGACTTGTTTCCTGAAGCTGCAGTTTTTCTTAAAATTACATTTTTTTAAACTCTTGCTTTCTTGTCTCTTTTCTACCTAGTTTTAATTTTGTATATCGTACTTTCCTCCTCTAAGACTTTGGTCCCTTATTCTTAAAGAGGCACAGAAGACATGATGGTCCGTCTTCATGTAACTCCTTTAAGCTGAAGAGTATTGACTGCCTAGCCAAGGACTGAAAGTCTCATCCTGACTGACCTAAAAGAGACATAGGTATATCAAATTCAATATTTTGAAGTTCTATCACATTTTGATAGCTTATAAAAGAGGGTATGAACATGGACACCTTAGCCAACAAAAACAATGAATCAGGAAACAGAAATAATTGCAATGCATAATATCAAAGCTACAGAAAAATGAGAATATTTTCCCATCAGGCTGTTCCAGGGAACCAGGAAGCTAGAGAGTCCTTAAGACTTGTGGCAGAGTCTGATATTGTATTGTAGATCATGTAATGCAGAGTACACATATGCAGAGATGTCAAGAATATACACACAGTATTGTGTGTTGGGAATGGCACAGTTTCCACCTTGTTCTGCTGTTAGAATATCTATGGCTATTTGGTTTTGTAGAATGGCTTTTCTCATTATTTTTACTTCTGAATTTAATAATGCAATGCCTTCTTTTTGTGTAGTTAGTAAGAGATTCAATGTGCCACATTACATCTTTATGTCCTCTTTGGGGAATAAATATAGTTGCCAGATGATCACAGTAGGGAAAACTTATCTGGTCCATTGATGCTTCAACACTGAGAGGTTAGCCGATTTATCTATAGGTTTAACCCCGCTCTCTCAAGCCCATGGATTTCCTAATATACATTGTCCAGTCTATCCTAGAGGCAAACAAGGTCTCCAGGTTTGTACAGAGCTATTGGGTATATTTTAATGCTGGCATCTTATTTCAGCTCTTTCCCTTAAGACAGTAGCAAACCAGTCACTATCTCTTAAAACAATAGTGTGATTATTGCCTTGGGTAAGAATCCACCCCATATGTCAGTTCACAGTACTCTACCTATCATAAGAATGTTTTTTTTTCATTTCTAACAAATGAATGCTAGTTGGCTCAGTTGTCCCCTTTCTATATTTAGCCAAAATTTTTATTTAATATTACTATTACTCTATAATGTTGGTTATAATTTCCCTTTGGGTATTTAAGATCTAGTCAAAGTGAGATGTGAGATGTGTATTAATCAAAATTAATATCACTATGTATATATCAAGGTCACTTAAGGCTCCTCAGGCATTCCTTTGGGGCTATAGGCAGAACCTCTTGGCCATTTTAGTTTCTCCTCTAACAATTGTATCATCTACAGGATGGGTCATTGTCTTTGCTAGGCCACATGGCTTCCCCTGGAAGCATGGCAACATTTCCCTCTTAGTGACACACCTTTTGGCACAATGCATATTGGTTAACTACTGTACTATGCAGTCCTTCAATTCCCCTCCTCAGGAGGTTAGGTGACTCACCAGAGTTATTGCATCCTGAAGAGAAATCCCCTTATATCCTGGGGTGACTTTTGACTTTGAAGTGCCAAGGCCAAAATGTTTTGCATCCTCTTAGGTCAATTACATTTCTAACTTTGGTCTCCAAGACTTAGTTTTTGAACACCCAGAAGATCAGTTACAGCAGTACTGAAGTGGGAGTAATAATTTTAACTATTATAATATCATCTGGATATCAAGCACTTTGAAATGAAACTACAGCCAGAGAATGGCTATAACAATTTTATGAGTCTTACAAGTCAAATTCCTGTAGAATGTTAATAGATTACAGCTATGAAGTTTTACTAGGAAAATTTAAAATCAAGATCAAGCATAGTATACAATATACTATATAACAATTATGCTGTCATTATTATACTTGAATCACTGAGGTTTTTATATTTAAAAACACATGTAAATTCCCATGTTAGTGTAAAAGAAATTTTAGTCAGTTATCTTTATCCAGGAAAATATCCTGATAAGAGAGAGAGAGAGAGAGAGAGAGAGAGAGAGAAATCAAACCATTGGGCTCCTTTTAGTCCTGAGTCCATATACTTCACCATGTATATCTTTTGCTATCATCTGATCAACTATGTGAATCTGTACTGCTTATGACATGTTTCCAGCCACCCACAAAGGGGAGCTGGGGTATCAGGTGGACTGAGCTTAGGCTGAGATAGAAAGATAGATAGACAGAAAGACAGGCAGGCAGGTAGGTACGCAGAGAGAGACAGAGACAGGGGAAAAAAGAGCAGTCTAAAGAAATTCCCTCAAACAAAATATGTTTAGGTCTCCACAGAGGTATATGCTTGGGAGATTCCTTTCTCCAGTGTGATCTGGATTTCAGTTCTTTTCACTGTGCCTCAGGATTGAGTCTTCCATGCTGGTTGCATGAGATACTATGCTTGAGACCTTGGATTGGGGATTCATCCTTACTTTATGTCTCCCTGCACAATCAATATATAGTTGGAGTCCCACCCAACCCAGGGACTGTGTATGATGCTAAGCTAAAGGAATATCCAAGGAGAAATCTACCTTTCCTGGTGTGTGCTTCCTGACACTTCTGCCTTCTTCTGGTTAGAGGTTCCCATGTGCCCTTTGTCTTCAGGGATTTTATGTGCAAGCATTCATTTTCTAATTGCTTAGAAGTCTCTAAAGGGAAAATAACTTTTAAAAGAGTATACAACTATAGAGGGAGAGAAAGAGAAAGAGATAAAGTTCTTCAGAGAAAACATATGTTTTAGAGAAAAACCACACTTTACAGAAAAACTGTGCCTCAGAGAGCCAAGGAATTGTGGAAAAATAGTGATGAAAAATGAAAATAACTGGAAAAAAGTCATTTGGCTGAACTTAGCAAACTAAAGTCAAGCTCTCTGAAGTCTCTTTTTCTCTTTTTTGATCCCTTCATGGTTGCCATAATAAATGTTACTGGGCTGAGTCTAAGGGTCCCCAAAATTTAAATAAGGAACTTAACCCATCCTTGTTTTCAGGTTTGCTGACTCCCATGGATGAAACAAAATTTAGGACATGTCAGTAAAAGAGATATTAGAAGGATTTATCAGAATTAGAAATAAAATGCACATAAGAGTGAAGTATGAGTGCTCAGAGAAATGTTAGTTCTTTAAGCTTTATCTTGGAGCTCTTGAATCAGCTCATCATAATCTCTTGTAATTTTTAGAATATGACTGAATAAGAGATTTACTGCATTGTTTTGTTCTCAAGGACTAATAGCTCCCCTTCAAACTGGTCATTGCTTTTTTGTTTTTCAATTACATTATTTAATTCCAAGATTTCTGCTTAATTATTTTTCATAATCCCTAGTTCGTTACTAAAATTATTCTTCATATTATGTATTGTCTTTTTAATGTAATTAGATATTTTTTCTTCTTTAAGCTCACTGAGCTTTTTATTAAATAAAGCCTCAATATTAAATTTATGTCTTTTTTCAGCTAATTAAGCATCTAATTCTTTTGCTTAAGTTTTTTTTCTTTGATATATTCAAACATTTTAATCTTTGGTTTTAGGTTGTTTGACTGAACTATTCTATACTTCACCACTTTTGAGTTTATCTTTTGAACAGTTATGAGTTTGTGGTAGCATTATTTGAATTATTTTTTAATATTTCTAGTGGATTTGTTTCAAAAGTTGAACATTAGAGTAGAAACCTCTTCCATCAATTTAGAGCCCAATTATTGCATGCTTTGCTCAGTTCTGAACTAGGATTTGATTATCAGCATTCATGCACCTAATTTACATACTTAACATATAGTCTCAATCTCAATAATTGTTTTTCAAGAAAAAGGCTACAGAAACAACCATATATCAATTATATAATTTAAACTTGCTTTTAAATTTTCACACTATTTTCAATAACCTAAAAAGTCAAAAAATAATATTGATGAAATGTAATCTAGGTTGTAGAGAATGAGGAAAGAAAAAAGGGAGATTGTTCCAAAATAAAGAAATAAATCAAAATGGCAAGAAAAAATGAAAGAAAGAAAAGAGATAGGAGTTTTGTGCCACAGTTATACTTTGAATGGAAGGGAAGAGGGATAAATTGTGGTTTGACATTTATCAGGTTGGGAAAAATGGGATAGGAGGGAGTGAAAGTAATTGGAGCTTAAGGGAAGTTTTAGGAAGCTTAATACCAATTAATGTGCTGGTAGAAAGCTTGTGCTTGAATCCTCTATATAAAATTTTAGGTGGAATTTAACCTGATGTCAATGAGAACTACTAAATCTACTAAAATCTAAATGAATAATTAATTCTTAGTCACAATTTCACACATACAAACAATCATATATTCTAAGAGAGGAAGAAAGTATGGACAAAAAAGAAAAATATTAAAAATACCTTTTTATAGTATTTGTGTAGTGAAAAACTGGAGAGATGGTGAGTTTTTTGAGAGAATGTGAGAGGGTATATTTGTAAAGAATAGCAAGGTGTATAAATTGAAAATGATGTTAGTTACAGGTAGGTCTTGTCTAATCTGAGATCAAACCTAAAAATAAATTTAGCTAGTTACATGAACAACACTTGGCATATGAGAGAGCTAATGTGAATAGACAAGCAACTATAGAAAAAAGTCATTGATTATTAGTTGTTTGCTTTTAGTAGCACACTGCTGATTCCCTATATCTTAATGAAAGCAATACTACATAAAAGGGGAGAATACCTCACTCTACAAATATAGAGTTTTCTCAGTCCTCTTTGTATTGAACTTAGCATTTGGCCAAGATTTGCTTTCCTTTTCATTACAAAAATGGAGAGACCATGCCGTGTAGTACTGCCAAGATTCTGAGTACCACTTCTCTGTGATTTTGACTGTGAGGTTGGATTTGTAAAACAGAGATTTAACTTATTCCTATCAACAAAGTGATCTCTTGCCCAGTGTATTAGCCAGCTTTTTCATTAGTGGGACAAAACACATTACATCACAACTTAACAAATAGTTCTATTTTGGCTCAGAGTTTCAGTGTATTTATATATATATATTTTTTTCATTGTATTTATCCTAGTTCACCTGACTCTAAGGCAAAAATAGCCTTGAAATAAGAAATAAGCCAGATATAAGAAACATAATAAGAATAATAGCAACTCCTTATATGAAAGCTATCAATATGTTTGACAGAGTAGAGAATATAATAATGCTGGCTGATTGCTCTTAGCATCTCTGAACATACTAGTGAAGAAAAATAATGAGTTCAAAACATGCATAGGAAATTTAAAGTTCTCTTAACTGTGAGGACAAATATAATAAATAAATATAAGGAGCTCAAAGATTCTAATTCTCAGCTTCAGACACATAAAATGAATTTAAAAGTTTCTCAGCTCAAATGCCCAACTGGTGACTAGATAAAATGATGGGGTTTTTCAAAAATAACATAGAGTTCTACTTAGCCATAAAGAGTGATAAACTAGAGATATTTATGGCTAAATGGATGCACATTGAGACCATATTCTTAAGTGAAATAAATAAGAAACAATGTGTAAATACTGAATTGTTTCTCTGGGGTGAAAAACAGAAAGTAAAAATGAGGACTAAAATGTATAACAGATATTGTGTAATAGGAAGAAAAATGTTTAAAAGGGAATAGAAACTAGGAAGGGGTGGGGGAAAGGAAAGAAGAGAAAGAAAAAATGAGAAAAGAAGGAAATGAAAACAAAGCTTCTACAAATGCAGAGGGGTGGAGGGGTGGAAGGGGAAAGTGGAATGGAAAAAAATAAGAAGTAAGATATGGACAGGTACAAAATCCCAATTATGAATGTGATCATAATGTATAATGTATATCAATAAACTTAATGTGAACAAAAAGGATTGTATAAGTTTCTAAATGTGTCCTGAAAGGGGATCTACTCTCTGTTAACATCAGGGCTGAGAATCTAAACACAGACCCTCATAACTGGCTGAAATACAGCATAAATTTAATGCTCAGATGTGAAGCGTGTCTGAAATAATCAGGTGAAGGAAATGATCAGAAAAGAATGAGATTCCATAAATTAGGATAGAGATGTTTGGGAAGACCTTCATGCATCTATGGATGTTGAGTTCTTAGATGGTAATGAGATTATTTTGCAGCAAGAGTTCCCCTCGTACAGTGGCAGAGGCATTCCTACTCCCACCCCTGCTGTGCTACTCCTCCTATACCTGGGGAGACTAATCCTGTGTTGACCAAGTATAATAATGCTGACACTCTTCAGGACCCACACTTACCACCCATTTTTTGCCTCTAGGCCTAAAACCAGGCTCAAATCTCAGAAGGCTTCTGAAGGTGAAGCCTATACTGTGACCCATGAAGAGTTCTGCTCCTCTCCCAAAGAAATTCTTACAAGCAAGAATGGGAATGGATATTAAGAGTGTGGGATAAGGGTAGCAAATGCATACAGCTGGCTAAATTGAGTTTGTTGCTATGGGCCTGTTCAGTAAAAACTCTGCATTTAATATTGCATTTCATGGAGTTTAAAAAAAAGTTTAAAATAATCATATCACAGTGATATATGCGCACCTGTGTATATAGTGGCACAGTTTTTAATAGCTAAAACTTGGAAACAGCCCATTTGCCCATCAGTTGGAGACTGGATAAAGAAGATGTGGTTTTTCTACAAAATGGAATACTACTCAACCATAAAGAATGAGAAATTAGATTCATTCATGGCAAATGGATGCATATTGAGGATAAATTCCTAAGTGAAATAAATAAGGCACACATGTATAAATACCGAATAGTTTCTCTGGTGTGGAAAACTATAATGGTGCATAAGATCCTAATGATATAATTGACAATGTGAAATAGGAAGAAAAGGGCTAAAGGTGTAGGGAAAGTGGGAAGGTAGGGGAAAGGTAATAAGGGAAAAGAAAAATATATGAAAAAATGGAAATGAAGTGTTTGTAAATGGGGAGGGGTGGAGGGGGTGAAGGGAGGGCAGGGACAAGGGGAAAATATGAGAACCAAGACCTGTCATTTAAAGGTACAAGATCCCAATGGTGAATGTAACTGCACTGTATACCTAAAATGTACCAATAAACTCAATGAGAGAGAGAAAAAAAGGTTTTCATTGTTTGCCTGATTGGCAGAAGTATAGACCCAAAGGTGATCCACTATTAATGAGTTAAAGATGCCCAATATTCTTTGGTTTACTGTTGATGAGGGCATTCAAAGGCTCAGAGAAATGAGAATGCTGGAGGAGCTTTCTCACAGTAAGTGTAATTGTCTATACTGTAATGGTTTGAAAATGTACCCTTCCCTAACTCCTTGAGAAGTAAATTTGTGAGGGGAGCGCTATTATCCTGCAGAGCTCAATCATTGCATTTCTCTGTATTCCAGAACTTAAAGGGGAAAACCACATTTACTCCACTGGGAAACTTAAGGGCAGTGGGTTTAATGGGATTCTGGAGTTAGAGGTAGTTGAATCTGGAATGTGTGATACTTGGATTAAGGGCATATGATTATTAAACCACTACACATGAGTGGTAGGTTTGGGACCACCCTAATTCTGGTAGTCTGGATGAGATAAAATTGGCAGAAAGATGGTCATAAGCTCCCTTGCTGAGTTTTGTTGTCTTCTTCTACCATAAACTGTTTCTTCTTGTTGACTTTGCCACTTTGTGCACCACATGTTTTTCTCCTCTTCCATACCCATTTGACATTCCTGTCTTGAACTCAGCCAAATATGGACTGAAACCTCTATGAACTGTGTGCTAAATAAACCCTTTCTCCTCTACCTTTGTATATTGGGTGTTTTGCCTCAACAAGAGAAAAGATGCACTTACCATGATGTATAGCAGAAGCACAGCAATGATCAGCAAGGCTTGATATATGCTTGATATGGCATTGGCTGATTAGCTTTGGTTTTCCCAAAAGTGACATACACAGGAAGCCTGCTGTAATAGTTAACTGACTGTGTCAACTTGAGTAACAAATGCTCAATTAAATTGGGTCAGCATAGTTATGGGTGTGGAAGATTCATCCTGGGTAGGATTGTTGCCATAATAGTATAAAAGGAAGTGAAAAAGGAAGGCCTTCTTGTTCTTCAGATGAGCTCATCTTCACATTCACCTTGGATGTCATTGGGCTTCCAGCACAGATTCTTCATACTTCAAGTATTGACTCTTCACCCTAGAGTGCAGACCTTTTGTCTTTCCATTTCAGACCTTGGCCTCCTGGGTGTCTTCAAAGGACACTGCAGTGCACTCCAAGTCTTCCACTGGATCCTTGATCTCCAGCACACAGATCTTGTTCACTGTTCCACATCTGACTCTGTGGGAAGCCACCATAAGCTAACCTTGTAAATTTTAATATATTTGTATATTTTAAATATGTTTCCCAAAGAGGGCAAGTGGAGCAAGCAGAAGAAAAAGGAGGGATATGTGGAAGATGATGGCAATGATAATTTATTTCTCAATAAGCAAAGGGGAAAAAAATCCAAGCTGTGATACAGCTTCTGATTTGGCTTAATGTCTACAACATTCTAGCAACATTTTTATACTTATAATTAAATAAAGAGAAGTTTGGGATTTTGATTGTTTGATCAGCCTTACCTAGAGTGAAGATCTTAATTCTCTGCATCCAATAGGTATTTAGGTAGAAAACAGAAAGATAAACTTCTGTTGTAATATCCTTTTTACTCAGAATATTTTGGATAGAAAAAAAATCAGTCTTTTCAAGAAAACTTTTTAAATTTAATTTAAAAATAAAAGTTCATAAATGCATTGCATTTGCAATGTGAGATGAAAATTAAATCTTTGTAGGAGAAAATATTACTAATAAGAAAACTCATCACTCAGAATTTTATTTTAACATGGAAAGTGACAATGGTTGTAAATCTAATTCCAGCTTTTCTTGCTTCTAAAATTGTTGTCAGAATCTTCCTTTGGAGTAAGTCTCACAGGCTGACCATAAAATAGATACAATTAAAGCCCTAAGGATATTGGGCTATTAACAAAGTACAATAAAGAAATCTATCCAGTGTAAGACCAGATTTTCTCAAATATATCAAAAGTGCCAAAAATGTTAATACAATCACATTGAAACAGTTTGTTTAAAGCCATATTTCAAGAAGTCCATCATTCACATGTATAGATAGGAATACTGCCCAATTAATTTTTTGTGTGTGGATTTTTTAACTACCACACAGAAATACAGAATTTTTTGTTTTGTGAACTTTTTGTACTTCTCAAATCGTAATGTTAGAATAAGAAAGATAAAATGCCTGAATCAGAATGAATAAATTTGTTATGCAAAATGACAATAAGCATTTGGGTCTCACAGGACATAGTTGTATTGGAAAAGTGACTAAATTTATAAAATTACCATGAACTGCAATCAGAAGTGCCTTTTTTGCCCAACCACAAGCTCTTTGTCAGAATAAAATGGTATGGGATTTTAAAAAAAGCAAAATTTTTGCTTTCTGTTCCTGCAAACTTAAACTCTGCTGATTTAGTAGTCTTAGTTCCACAGTGGAAAAGGCTTGCATCAGCAAAGAAAATGATGATTCCATTTCATTGGAAGCTGACATTTTTCTCAGGCCATTTTGGTCTCCTCATGCCTATGAGTAAACAGGCTAAAAAGGGAGGTACAATGTCGGCACAGGTGATTGACCCAGACTATCAGGGGGAAGATGCACTATTATCCATTATGAAGGAAAGGAAAAATATGTTTTGAGTGCAGGAGTTCCCTTAAGGCACCCACTAGCATTGCCATGCTCTGTTATTAAGGTCCATGAGAAACTGCAACAACCCAATTCAAGCAAGATGACAAATGGCTCAAATCTTTCAGGAATTAAGGCATGCATCACTCCACCAGGGAAAGAACCAAGACTTACTGAGGGGCTTGTTGTAAGCCAAGGGAATACTGTACAGAATGGGTAGTAGATGAAATACTAAATACTAGGTACAACCCAGTGCTTAGTTACATAAAGAAGGATTATAATTGTCATAGTTCTCTCCTAATATACTTACTATGTAACATAAAGTTGATAGATTAATATTGATTTATAAGTATTGCAAAACCTACATTATAATTTCCAAGTTATGAAATGTTAGGGGAAAACAACACCCGAATACAACTTGACTTTTATTCTGGGAAGAAAAGTGGTGCATAACTATTTTTATTCAGGATAAGGATTTTACCGTGTGAGGCTTAATTATGAATTTGTCTTTGTATCTGGAAACTAAATATGGTTTAAGGGAATTTGTCTGGTTATCAAGTTGACAAGGGGTGACAGTTAGCTATAATGTCAACTTGAGAAATAAATGCCAAACTCATTGGCATAGTTCTGGGTGTGACTGAATGGATTGACTAAAGAGAGAAGACCCGCTTTGAGGGTGAGTGGCACCATCAAATAGCCTTGTAGCTTGGATGGAATAAAAAGGGAAAGAAGAAATGAAGTCTCATTTCTGTTTATTCGGAGGAGCTCCAGTCTTTGCTATCACCTTAGACATCCAGTGCAGAATCTTCAGCCTCACAGTTTGGGAGTCTACAGTGAGCTCCCAGGCCTCAAACTTAATCTGGGTCCCTTGGATCTTCACCATGTCGGCAACCATTTTGCTCACACCTTTCTCTGCAGCTGGCCATTTAAGCCAACCTTGAAAATTATTATATATCTTATATTAGATCTGATTCTCTAGTGAGTAATGACTGAAACAAACTTCCTATAATTGAGTCTGGTGTTAGATTTGTGCCTTTTATATGTGATCTTTATTTTTTAAATTCATTTATTGACTTTTTAGATATGCATAGTTCATTATGTGTATTTGAATGTACATAATATACCTTGATACTTCGTTTTCCCAAATCCTCTCCCCTCTCTTCACCCCTTCTTCCTCTCCTTATTTACAAAGATTTTTTTCCATTTTTATTCTATTCTCTTTTTTCTTTTCAATTTCTTCCTTTCTCCCTCCACCCTCCTTTGTTCCTCTCCTCATTTGAATTTTTTCTTTTTAGAAATCTCCACACTCCAGAGTGGTTGTACGAGTTGCAACAGTTGCATCACTTTCACCAGTTGCAACAGTGGAGAAGGGTTTGGGTTTTCCTACAGTTTCTCTAGCATTTATTCCTTGTTGGTTGATTTCTTGATAATAGCCACTCTTTCTAGAGTGAGATGAAATCTCAGTGCTGTTTTAAATTGCATATCTCAAATGACCAATGATGCTGAATATTTTTTTCATATACTTATTTGCTATTTGATCTTTGTCTGAGAAGTATCTATGCATTTCAGATGCCTATTTTTGGGCTGGCTCTTTAAATTTCAGGGGTCAGATTTTTTAAATATATTCTAGATATTAGTCTTTTGTTTGAGGAACAGCAGTCAAAATATTTTTCCCATTATATGGGATGTTCCTTCACTTGGTTGTTGGTTTGTTTTGCTTTGCAAAACTTTTTAATAAAATGAGATCCCTTGTTTCAAGCATGCTGGCACATGCCTGTAAGCCCAGCACTTGGGAGGCTTAGGCATGTGTAACACCACAAGTTTGAGTCCAGCCTTGGCTACTCAGTGACTTCAAGGGCAGCCTGAACTACATAGTTAGACCCTGTCTCCAAAAAATGGATGAGATACTAGCTGTTGATTCTTTGTAATATTACCTGTGAAATCATGGTTTTGTTCATAAAGTCTTTACCTGCACCTATTTCTTCAAGAGTTTAACCTGTTTTATCTTTCAACATATTCAGTGTCTCTGTTTTAATTTTAAATCTTTGATTCATTTCAATTTTAATTTAATGCTATTAGAGATATGGATCTAGATTTAGTCTTTGGCATGTGGAAAAGGTGGCTGAGTGTGTTTGGAATTCTTTCTATATCTTCTAATCTATTCCATTGATGCTGAGGTCCTGTTCCTTCCTATTTTTTGCCAGTATTGTACTGGTATATCATGGTAACTTTATAGTATAATTTCATGTAAGGGATTGTGACATCCCCTGCCTTGCATTTGTTGCCCATAGTTGCCTTTGCTATTCTCAGCTTTTCTGTTTCCAAGTGAAATTTGGATTCCTTTTTCTAATTTGTGAAGTATACTATTGGTTATTTTATTGTGATTGTATTAAATATTAATCTTTATTTTGAAGTATGGTCATTTTCACTATATTTATTCCTAAGAACATGGAATTTCTTTTCACTTTCTGCTTACAAATGAATTTTTGAAGACTTTTCTCTATCTCTGTGAAATATGCTGTTGATATTTTGATTGTGGTTGCATTAAATCTTCATAATTTTGGAAGTATGGCCATTTTCATTATATTGATTACCAGGAACATGAGATTTCTCTCCATTTTCTGTTATAAGCTTCAATTAATTTTGTCAGACTATTGTAGTTTTCAATTTAAAGGTCTTTTACTTCCTTTGTTAGATTGACTCATAAGAATTCTTTTTTTTCTGATGCTATTTTGCAAGGTGTGGTGTAGGGAGCAGGGAACGCAACTCCTGCCTTAGGTCCTAGCCTGTGAGCTGCCATAACACATGGTGAATTCAAGAAGGTAATGGTTGTTCTATTGGTTGATTTTCTGTAGAATATTAACAGAAAAAAACCTTTAAATAAGGAGCCACACATAATATTTTAGCAAGACAATAGTGACAACATTATCTTATAAAATAGCTATTGTTGATGCACTCACTCCCCTCCAAAAACACAATAAAAACCAGGAAATTCTTACTTAAGTTATTACTTTCTGAGAGGATGCCATCTAAGGAAAATATTTGGGCCTATAAATGTACCTGTAATCATGAGTAGCTGGAGCAAAAGAGAAGAGTGAATACCTGGATCAAAAGGAGGTTATTGCCATAAACAATATGTTAGAAGAACTGTACAGTCAGAAAACATGAATACATTTTGTATACCAGAAAAGTAGCAATAATAATTATTAAAATTATATGGAATCTTATGTCCTATAATATAGCTTGGTACCAAAAGCATCATTTTAATAACATCTTGTTTCTTCCACCCAAAATTTTATATTTTGAAGATGACCAATATAAACATATCACAATAACACATTTAGAACTAAACTCTATGATGATAAGAATGCAAACATTTTATAACAACATATTAAACCATGTTTATTGGTGGTGTGTCTTCCTATAAGGCTATGAAAATTACTGGGGTTCCCATTAGTGAACAAAGGCCAAAATAAATTATTTCTGAGGTGTGTCCTTATTTTCCAAGGGGAGTCTCCCTGAACCTAAAAGTTTGTAAAATTTGTATTTAATTACCTTGACAATTTCTTGTTCATTTAATCTGTAAAAACCAGATTTTAACAATTAACAATTTATTTGTAACCAATTATACACACACACATATATTTATTTATTTTTTGAATATAGACAGCAATATGAATTACAATCAAAATTAATCTTTGACCTCATTTTTATCAGCTGGAAGAAAAAGCAGTCATGCCTTAAATAACATTTATCTGTAAGTTAATTTAAATTATAGGCAAACATCTTTTGAGAAAAAAATTTAATGGTCAAAAAAAGGAAAAAATACAATGGTACAAACACAAAATTGGACAAACAGAAAGAAACATATAAAACAATTTATGAAATTAGAGCACACTCAAATATATTTGGCCAATTCAAATTATAATATCCTTTTTAATTAAGACTATTCAAAACCTTTGTAGGTCAATTAATAGAGATCTCTTATAATTAGAATCAGAAAGAATAAAAGCGCTTTATACCTGTAAGTGTAATCATTTATAACAAGCTATTAATATAACAGTAGCATAATCTTGTGTTATAGTTATTGTCAAAAGTCTGTAAGCATAGAGAAAAGAGCAAGTTAACCCTATAATTACAATTCAAAAATTTGCAATTAAAAATGTTTTAAATACATTAATTAAACATCTGGAAACCAGACACCAATCAAACATTACTTTAAGTTGAATATGAAAGGTACATTTGTCAATTAGCCAGAATTTATAATGTAAGTTTTTTGTCTTAAGATTCTCCTTGCTGGCAGAATTTCACAGCTGATTTTAATGTGCAGCAAACTGTCTGTAGCCTGCACTGAGCTGTAACTCAGCATTTGGTTTTTGAATATTGATCTTAACCATTAAATATTTTTTGAATTGTTTTAAAACATTACATTTTATTTTCCAATATTTATATAGAAAAAAATAAGGCTGAATGGAATTTCTAGGTAATGTAGTCTGACAAACAAGATGTTGATATGTAAATAGGCAGGATTAGGAGAGGAGTTTACTTTCTTTTGCAGAGTCTTGCTTCCCTCTCTTCTCCTGGGAACCTGAGGAAGGAAGGGCAGGTATACACAACTTAAAAGTATCCTCTCTCATTGCAGTCTTTTGTATAATATGGCAATAGGGGATGAGAGGAAACCCAGAAGTAGAGGGTCACTGCTGCAACGGAGGAGGTGGGGGTGTTAATTCACTCTCCTGTTTGGGAGGGGCTGGAGCAGTCAGCAATAGAGGCAGCAGTGGCCTACTCCATGAGAAGTCCTTTAACATGTTAAAATCAAAGGAGGCATGAACATCCATGTCTACCTCAGAGTTATCAGAGTCAGGCAAAACTGAAACAGGAAAGCACAAAAAGTTTTGAAAAGTCTTTCCCAGCACTGCCTTTTGCAGGGTATGGTGATAAGGGGTGGACATTGAAGTGGGCTTGAGAAGAGGAGCAACAAGACCTTTATGCAGTGCAGGAAGCAGCCGTAAGGTGAATGAATTAGTGTACTCCTCCAGTGGGTCTGGGACAGCCCATAGTGCTTGTGTTGGAACAGAAGTTGCATTGGGATGTGAGTAAATGGAGAGCAAAGCTGAACAAAGAAAAATGCCACCAGAAGAGGAAGGGGCAGCATAGGGAATGGGAATGTCACTAGTAGTTTTATTTATGGTGAGCATTTGTTCTAAAACTGAAATGAGACACTCTTGATGGGCAGGAATTGACTAAAATCTAGAAGCCACAATTGTGATGGCAGTTGTAAGTACTGGCTGAGAGTCTTCTGTAAAGGCTGCTATGGGCAAAGTTGCCAAGGGTTCCAATTTAACTGAGATGGAACTAGTGTGCTGGCAACCAGTCAGTCCTGTCATTGCAGCCAAAGATGCAGCCATCCCAGAGAGGACTGATGTGCTAGGACCTGCAGAAGTGACTGCAGCCTGAAGGACAGGGAGGGTAATCAGAGCTGCAGGGGTGGTCAGCTATGAAGTGATTGTGGCGGTTGGTGCAGAAGCCGCTAAAGTGACCTAAGCCACTTCAGGTGTGCCTTAGCAGAGAACACATGTGCTTTAGAACCTGCGACTAGTGCAGTTGCAGTTATCTGATCTGATTGGGCTACAATAATTGGTGAGACAACTAGAGCCCAAGAAGGAAGAGTTTGAGGGGAAAGATGACTGCCCCTAAACTAGACTTCACACAGTATGGCTTCTACAAGTTCCCATGACTGTGCATTAATTGTGTGAGTCTTCATTTTTTTTTTAACCATTTAGTATGATGCTACTGTTGGTTTGTCCTAGATGGCTTTTATCAGATTGAGATAAAGACCACCTATCTTTGCTGACTTTCTGTAGCATTTTTTTACTATCATGAATGGGACTTAGACTCCAAAATCCTTTCTCTAACTTTATTGAAATGATTGTGTGATTGTCATCAATGGTTCTCTTGATATGATTTATTACAAATATTGATTTGCATATGTGGAATCATCCCCTCATCTCTAGGATGAATCCTTCTTGGTTATGGTACATAATCTTCTTGATGATTTGCTAAATTCTGTTTGCCAGCATCTTATTGAGGATTTTTGCATCTGTGTTCATTAGATAGATTGGCCTATATTCCTCTTTTTGATTGGATCCTTGTCTGATTTTGATATCAGTGCTTGCTTCCTGGAATGACTTTGAGAGCATTATTCCTTTTCAATTTTGTTAGTTTGAGTAATGCCTTTAGATTTCTAAATTTCTTGTATAATTCAGCAGTAAAATCATCAGTACCCAGGCTTCTCTTTGTTGGTAAGATTTTAATTACATTTTTAATTTTATTGATTGATTCTGGGTGGTTTAGAATTTTTATATCTTCTTAATTCAGCTGTGGTAATTCATAAGTATCTAGAAATCTGTCTATTTCTACTATGATTTCCATCTCATTGGAATACAGGTTCTCAAAGTAGGTATTGATGATCTTCTGGATTTTCGCTGGGTTGGTTGTAGTTTTTTAAAACTAATTTTATCTGTACATTTTAAAGTATACAATATAATTGCATCCATCATGGAAAAATGTAACATATATCTTGGTTCTTATTTTTCCCATTCCACAACCTCCTTCAACTTTTCCTCCCCTCCCTATTAACAGTTTGTTTACATTTTTCCCCTTTTACATATTAATTGTACTCCCTTCTTTCCTTTCTCCAACCCCTCTCACATCACCTTCACCTTTGCAGGTATTCTTCCTTTTTCAAATTATCTTTTATGCCTTTTGATCCTTATTTTCAACTGCTCACACCAAAAAAAAATCAGTATTCACAAACATCTGTCCTGTTTATTTCACTTAAAGGGATCACCTCAATGTGCATCAATTTAACTACAAATGTCAATAATTTCTCATTATTTATGGATGAGTAGTACTACATCTTATTTATAAAAAAACACATTTTTTGTCCAGTCACCAGCTGATGGGTAATTGGGCTGTTTTTAAATTGTGCTGCTATGAACAAGGGGGCACATATATCCCTGTCGTATGATAATTTAATTCTTTTGGGAAGATAGTAAGGGAATAGCTGGGTCAAATGGGACTTAATCCCAGTTCTTTGAGGTATCTCCATAATTTCCACAATGGTTGCACCAGTCTACACTCCAACCATAAGTGAAGAAGGTTCCTCTTCACCCAAATCTCTGCTAGCATTTGTTATTGGTTGAGTTTTTGATAGTAGCCATTCTTTCTGGGTTGAGGTGGAAACTCAGCATTGTTTTCATTTGCATCTCAGGAATGACCAGTAATGTTGAACATTTTTTTCATATATTTATTTGCTACTTCTACTTTCTCTCAGAAATGCCTGTTCATTTTAGAGGCCCATTTTTGGATTGGATCTTTAAACTTGGGAAATCTGTTATTTTAAAGTTCTTTCTATATTCTATGCTGGTACAATACTGTTTTTACTTTTTTGTTTTGTTTTGTTTTGTTTGTTTGTTTTTTGAGACAGGGTCTCACTATGTAGTTGAGACTGACCTGGAACTCACTATGTAGCCCAGGCTGGTCTCGAACTCACAGTGATCCTCCTGCCTCAGCCTCCTGAGTGCTGGGATTACAGGCATGAGCCACCATGCCCCGCTAAGGTTTTTGTTTTGTTTTTGTTTTTGTTTTTTTTTTGAGACAGGGTCTAACTATGTAGTTGAGACTGACCTGGAACCATACTGTTTTTGATACAGTAGATCTGTAGGGGTTTTAAATATAGAGTATCATGTCCTCTGCAATAATGATACTTTGACTTCTTTTTTTTTCATATCTTTATTCCTTTTATTTCTTTGTCTTTTCTAATTGTTGTGGATGATGTTTCTAAAACTATATTGAACAAAAATGGTGATAGTGGACATCCTTGACTTTTTACTGATTTTAGTGTGAAATATTTCAGTTTTTGACCATTTAGTATGATGTTGGTTGTTGGTTTATTATAGATAGCCTTTATAAGGTTGAGATAAAGACCATCTATTTTAATTTTCTGTAGTTTTTTTTTAAATCATGAATGCGACTTGGATTTTTGTCAAATGTTTTTTCTTCATCTACTGAGATAATCACTTTTTTGTCCTTGACTCTATTAACATAGTGTATTACATTTATTTATAGTGTATTACATTTATAGATCTACATAAGTTGAACCATCCCAGCTTCCCTGGGATGAATTCCACTTGATCAAGATGTATGATCTTGATGAATCATATTGAGGATTTTTCCAAGTATGTTCATAGTGAAATTTACTTATAGCTCTCTTTTTGAGTTGGGTATTTCTTTGCTTTGGAGACCAAGATGATGTCTGCTTCCAGGAATGAATTTGGGAGTATTGCTTCCCTTTTAATTGTATTGAAGAGTTCAAAGAGTAGTGGCAATAGTTTTTTCTCCAAATAGCTTGTAGAATTCAGCAAAGAAGCAATCAGGACATGGACATTTCTTATTTGGTAAATTTTGTATTACAATTTCAATTTCATTTAGTAATATTGGGTTGTTTAAAATTTTTAGGTCTTTTTTTTAAACTTTTGTAATTAACATGTATCTGGAAATCTGTCCATTTCTTTTGTGTTTTCCATGTTAACTGCACATTAGTTCTCATAGTAGGTATTGAGGATCCTCTGGATTCCTGCTGGATCCATTGTAATTTCACTCTTTTCATTCCTAATTGCATGGATTTGGGTCGTTCCCTTTTTAAATAAGTTTGGCTAAAGGTTTGTCAATTTTGTTTATTCTTTTGAAGAACCAACTCTTTGCTTCATTGATTTGTTTCTATTCCTCTCTTGGTCTCCATTGCATTGCTTTTTGGTCTGATCTTTAAAATTTCCTCCTTTGTAGGAACTTTGGGTTTGTCCTACTTTTCTTTTTCTCCATGCTTGATGTTTAGCATTAGGTTGTTTATTTGAGCTTACTATACTTTCCTAATGTAAGTATTCACTGCTATGACCTTCCCTCAAATGAGTGCTTTCATTGTGTCCCATAAATACCACTATGTTGTATTGGCATTGCCACTTAATTGTAGAAACTGTCTGATTTCCTCTGTGATCCATTGGCTGTTCAGCAATGTGTTGTTCAATTTCCATGTATTTATACAATTCTTTAGGTTTCTTTTGCTGTTGATCTCCAATTTCATCTCACTATTTTCTGATAATATAAAAGAGATAACTTCAATTCCTTTGTACTTACACTTGTTCTATCAGCAAGTATGTGATGTAATTTGGAGAAGGACCTATGTTCATCTGAAAAGAATGTGCATTCTGACTTTGTAGGGTAGAACATTCTCTAAATATCTGTTAAATTCATTTGATCAAGAGATTGAATGAGTTCCAGTATTTTGTTATTTATTTTCTGTCTTATGGATCTATCTATTTGTGACAGTGGGGTATTGAGGTCCCCCACTATTGTATTAGGCTTCTTTAGTATTAGTTTTATATAGTTGGGGGCACTTGTATTTGGTGGATATATATTTGATTGTCATCTCTTCTTCTTGTATTTTTCCCTTTATAAGGATTTAGTGTCCTTTGTCCTTCTGATTAAGTGTTGGATTGAAATACACTTGATCTAAAAATAGGATAGCTACTCTTGCATTTTGGGGGTTTCCTGTTGAATGCAGTATTGTTTTCCACCCTTTAACATTCAGTATATGATTTTATTTTTGAATGAAGTATTTCTGGTGGGCAGCACAATGTTGGATCTTGCTCCTTCCCCCCATTTGCCGGTCTAATTCTTTTGATTGGTGAAGTGAGACCATTAACATTGATGATTATAACTGATATATATTGACATCCTTGTCATGACCATTCCTATTTGTTGTATTCTCCCCATTGGCATTTAATTTCTTGTCATGCCTAATTGATTCATTCTCTTGGGCTTCCTGGAATTGTGATCCTCATTGTCTAGGATATTTTAAAAGAAATTTTTGAGGTTCTGGTTTGGTATTCATGAATTCCTCAGGTGCTCTTTGTAATAAAAGTATCTAACTTCTCCAATTTTGAATTTTTTTTTGTTTGTTTGTTTGTTACCAGGGATCGAACTCAGGTCCTTGCGCTTGCAAGGCAGGCCACAAAACCACTGAGCTAAATCCCCCGCCCGCTCTTCTCCAATTTTGAAAGATAGTTTTGCAGGGCACATCAATCTGGGTTGGAGGTTGTTTTCCTTTAGGGCTTGAAATATATCCTCCGAACTCTTCTTTCCTTAGCGGTTTATGCTGAAATGAATTTTTGGATTGTTTTCTCAAGGTCTGTGAAATATGCTGCTAGAATTTTGATTGGATTGCATCGAATCTATGTAGCAGTTTTGGAATATGACCATTTTCACTATGTTGATTCTTCCTAGTGAGGAAAACGGGATGCCTTTCCATTCTCTGATTTCCTTTTCCATCTCTTTTTTCAGAGTGGTATAGATTTCAGAGTGGACATCCTACTTTTCTTTCATTAGGTTGGTTCCTAAATATTTATGTTTTTGGATGTTACTGTGAAAGGTGTTTTTCCTCCAGTTCCTTTTTCAGGGAGCCTGTTGTTCTTCCACAGGAAAGATATTTATTTTGTAATGTTCACCTTGTATCCTGCTCCTCCAATTAATTTGGTTATAGAATGTAGAATGATTTTGGTGGAGTTCTTGGGATATTCAATATAGCAGATCATGTCATCTGCAAATAATGACAATTTGACATATTTGTTTCCTATCATAATTCATTTTATTTCTTTCCCTTGTGTAATTGCTGTGGCTAATGTTTCCAAAACTATATCGAACAGGAGTGGTCATAGTGGACATCCTTGTCTTGTTCCTCATTTAAGTGTGAAGGATTTCAGTTTTTGAAGATTTAGTGTGATATTAGCTGTTGGTTGTTTTTGGATGGCCTTTATCAGGTTGAGGTAGAGAACATCTATTCTAATTTTTGTAGGGATTTTGTCAGGTATGGGTTGGCTAATGTTTCCAAAACTATATCGAACAGGAGTGGTCATAGTGGACATCCTTGTCTTGTTCCTCATTTAAGTGTGAAGGATTTCAGTTTTTGAAGATTTAGTGTGATATTAGCTGTTGGTTGTTTTTGGATGGCCTTTATCAGGTTGAGGTAGAGAACATCTATTCTAATTTTTGTAGGGATTTTGTCAGGTATGGGTGTTGGATTTTGTGTC
>NW_022900951.1:48974001-48975195 GCF_012274545.1 Fukomys damarensis | reverse complement strand
TCTTCATTCAACTTTGGTAATTCATACATATCTAGGAATCTGTCCATAGGTTCTCAAAGTAGGTATTGATGATCCTCTGGATCTCTGCTTGGCCCATCATAATTTCACCCTTTTCATTACTAATTGCATGGATTGGGTGATTTCATTCCTTTTATGATAAGGTTGGAAAACGATTTGTCTATTTTGTTTGTTCTTTGGAAGAACCAACTATTTTCTTATTTGATATTTTGTAACATTCCCTTATTCTCCATTTGATTTATTTCTGTTGTAATATTTATAATTTCTTTCCTTGTATGAGCTTCGGGTTTGTCCTGCTCCTCTTTTTCTAGAAGCTTGAGGTTCATCATCAGGTTGTTTATGTCAGCTCACTTCTTTCTCTGAGTATTCCTTGCTACGAATTTCCCTGATAAGATTGCTTTCATTATATACCATAAATTCCAATATGTTGTGTTGAAATTGTGATTTCATTATAGAAACTATCTTATTTCCTCTTTAATTCGCTCTGTGACTCACTTTTATTCAGAAGGGTGTTGTTCAATTTTCACATGTTTATGAATTCTTGAGGTTTGTTTTGCTATTGTTCTTTAATATCATTGCACTGTGCTCTGATAATATACAGTGGCTAAGTTCAATTTCCTTGCACTCACTTAAACATGTTCTATGAACTAGTACATGATCTGTTTTGTAGAATGACCATTTGCAGAAGAAAATAATGTGTTTTCTGATTATGTGGATTGAATCACTCAGTAAATATCTGTTAAGTTCATTTGTTCAAGAGTTTGATTGAGTTATAGTATTTCATTTTTCATTTTTTGTCTGATGGATCTATTTGTGATAGTGTGGTATTGAGTTCCCCCACAACGACTGTATTAGTGCTTATATGATTTTCCATATCTGTCAGCATTTGTTTTATATAGTTGTTTTATATAGTTTTATATAGGCACACTAGTGACTGGTGCATATATATATTATTGTAATCTCTTCCTCTTTGATTGTTCCCTTTACAAGGATGTAGTGTTTTTCTTTGACTCTTTTTTTTGTTTTGTTTTTTGTTTTTTTGAGACAGGGTCTCACTATGTAGTTGAGACTGACCCAGAACTCACTATGTAGTCCAGGCTGGTCTCAAACTCACAGCAATCCTCCTGCCTCAGCTTCCCAAGTTCTGGGATTATAGAGATGCACCAACATGCATGG
>NW_022900951.1:48945582-48973969 GCF_012274545.1 Fukomys damarensis | reverse complement strand
GGATTGAACTAGTCCTTGGGCTTGCAAAGCAGGCAGCAGCACCACTGAGCTAAATCCCTGGCCTTACAAGTGGGAGATCTGTAGAAGTGTCTCTTTTTCTTTTCCTTTTTTGGTACTGGGGATCAATCTCAGTTCCTTGCATTTACAAAGCAGGCACTGGCACCATTGAGCTAAATCCCCAGCCTTATGCCTGGCTTTCTTTAACTCTCTTCATCAGTATTGGTTTGAAATCTACAAATCTACAAATGATCTTGAAAGAGGGTAGCTGCTGCTGCTTTCTTTTTTTAATGTTCCTGCCCCATAAAGTATTGTTTTCTACCTTTAACTTTTAGACTATAAATTTCTTTTTGAAGTAACTGTGTTTCATGCATGCAACATGCTGTTGGATTTTGCTTCTTTACCCATTCTGCCAGTCTAATTCTTTTGACTGGAGAATTGCGACCATTATCATTGATAGTTATTACTGGTATGTATTAACTTATCCTTGTCATGACTTTTTCTTTTTGTTGGATTTTCCCTCTTTCCATTTCATTTCTTGTCTGGCCTGATGGATTCATTCTGCTGGGCTTCCTGAGGTTGTGATCATCATTATCTTTTCCTAGGCTATTGTTTAAATTTTCTCAGAGTACTGGTTTAGTATTCATGAAGTTCCTATGGTGTTATTTGTCACGTACATATCTTATTTCTCCATCAATTTTGAAAGAACATTTTTCAGGATACATCAATCTATGATGGAGGTTGTTTTCCTCTAGGGCTTGAAATGCATCACTCCAAGCTTGTCTTGATTGTGGGTTTGTGATGAGAAGTATGCTGTGACTCTCATGGGCTTTCCTTTGTATGTGATTAGTATCTTTTCTCTGCTTGTAGAATGTTGTTCTTCTGTTGTGTTTCTGGATTATTAGCTATTATATGCCTATGTGTAGATTATTTTTGATCCTGGCTATTTGGCATCCTATGTGTCTCACTTATCTGGATGTCAATTTTTCCCCCTAGTTGTTAATTTTCTGCCATTAGTTCTCTTAACAGTATTTTATATCATTTGCACTCTCTTCTCTTTCTTCATGGACTCCAATCAGTCTGATTCTTTTTTCGATCATCTAGCACCTTCTTGATTGATTTCCAGTTATCCCTCAGCATGTTAAAGCAATTTTTCTTTTCCTAGTCACTAATTGAAAGCCTTCCTTCTACATCTGAGATTCTGTACTCACATTGGCCAATTCTGCTTTGTAAAGTTTCAATGGAGTTTTTTTCTTCTGGATATTTGTTTGCATCTGTTTTATGGATTCCATTTCTTTCCTATGTTGGGATTTCATCATGTTCCTCAGCTTCTCTATTATTTTATCTGTCTCTGCTCTATATTGATTAATCATGTCTTATACTATGGAAGCAATCTCTGCTGTGATCTGAGAAATTATGTTTGATTTAATTTTCTCTGGGTCCTCTTTCTTTGCCAGTTTATGGAGTCCAGGTTTTGAGTATCTGATTATTCCTTATCATTTCACTTTGGGGTTGTCTTACATGTTCTGGAAGTCTGGTTTTGAGGAAGTGTTTTGTCATTTGAACAGATGCAGCCTGCTTTATCTTTGTCAAGGCAACTTTTTACTCACCTAATGGTCCTCAATACTCAGCAAGACACAGAGAGACCTTTTCCCTGCTGCTTACCTTTGCACACTTCCTAGTTTATAATGGTGGCCTTCTGGATCCCTGGATTACCCTGTTATCTCAGCCAGTTTTTCCAAGGCCTGTGCACACTTGGGTTGGTATCTGCCTGTGCCTGTGGCTAGGGCCTGCCCCCTGCATAGCTGTTGTCTCAGAAGGCCTTTTGGTGTGTGCTTTGCACTCTGGTCAGTGGTGTCTGAATGGGCTTCTGGCTGGGTTTTGCATCCACTTTACTTTGGTATTTGGGCCAGTCTCTGGCTGTTTCTTGTGTTTCTGTGTTGCTCTTTTCCAGGTGGCCTTTCGCTGGGCCTGTGGGTCTGAGCTGCTGCCATTAGGGCAGGGCCCTGGCTACGACCTTCCTGAACCACACCACTGTGCCTCAGGAGGGTTTCTTACTGTGATCTGCATGCACTTATTGATGGAATATGTACAGGCTTCTGGCTGTTGCTAGTGTGCCTATGTAGTTGTTTTCCCAGAGAGCCTTGTGCTAGGACTGTGAGTCCGATCTTATGGGGTCAGAATGGGACCCTGGCTAGGTCCTACCTGAAACCATGCTGCTATGTTTCCTGCTGCTTTGTCTCTATAATTTGTATTTTATCCATAAAATTTGCCTGTATTTATGTCTTCAAAAGTTTGACCTATTCTATTTTGCGGCAGATTAAGTGTTTCTTTTTCAATATTTAAATTTTTGATCCATGTTTATTGTAGCTCAGGAAAGACTTTATTTTTTCAGTGCACTTAGATATACAATATGCTGAAATTCATTATTGGGAATTTGTATATTTACATAATATATTTTGGTTCTTAGTTTTTCTCCATTCCCCTACCCACCCTTCAACCTCTCTAACTTTTCCTATTCACAAAGACTTTGTTTCCAGTTTTTCCTTTTCTCCTTTTTTTCCTAAGAAAGACTTTCAACTAGTAGTATTTTGTGTTCTTATACTGCTTCATGCTTTTTGTAACCACCTATAAAATATTTACCTATCCAATAGATTTTTTCATTCTTTCTTTTTTCTCAGTAAAGGGGATTGAAGGTGCCATTAAGCTAAATCTCCAGCTACCTATTCAATACAAAGAGCTAAAAATTAAAACTCTCAAATATATAACAAAATTAAAATGAGCAAATGAATTGAAAAGATGTTTCAAAAAAAAGTAAAAATGGATAAAGATGCAATATGTATATGTACCAATTGCCTATGGTGAATATATTCATTATGTATTACAAACATATACTAAAATTTTTCAAAAATAATTTCAACTGTGCAATAACTGTAGGAAAAATGTTCCACATTTTTAGCTGTTAGGGAAAAGTAAGTAAAAACTACATTGAGATTCCATCTTTCCCCAGCCAGAATAATAAATACAAAAATTTAATAATACATAAAACAAGAAATGCTGGTTAGAATTCTGGGGAAAAAGGAACTCTACTACCCTCATGCTGGAATATGAACTGGTACAGCAACAATCATCAACATTGAGATTATAGAAAAACTAGGATTAAAACTCCATTTGCCATGGCTGTACAAGTCCTTGATATATTCCTGAAAGTATTAAATACAGCATAATACAGAAATGTATACAATGCCATATTTATAGCAGCATAATACAAAATGCCTAAGCTTTGGAAACAGACAAGATGTCATCAACACATGAATCAATAAAAAAATGTGGTATATGCTGAATAGAATATTATTCCATAATAAAGAAGAATGAAATGATGTCCTTTGCAGGAAATTGTTAAAAGTAAAGATGATTGTGTTAAGAAAAATAAGTCACAATCCTAAATTTAAATATTGCATATTTTATTTTCTATTAGGACACTAAAATATAAATAACAAAATGTATAAAATAAAAATTTAAAAATAATTGAAATCTAGAAGGTAAATTCTCTTAGAAATGGAGGAGGGATTTAGAAGGAGAAAAAAAGGGGAGTCAAAGGGACTGTAAATAATCAATATAGTATAAAATATACCAATTTTCCCAAATGAACATTACTATTCTATATTACAAACAATAATTTTATTCATACAATACAAACCCCAGCCTTCATATAATAATTTTAAAAAGAAAAAATAGAAATGTTTACCTATCTAAAGTCATAGAAATATTCTTGTTTGTTATTTTGAGAAGCTTTTTTACTTTTATATTCACATTTACATTTCATTAGAAACTATTTTTACATATTGTGAATCAGTATTGAAAGTCACTGTTTTTCATACTGTTATTAAATTGTTGAAACACTATTTCAAAATTTTTCCCTTCTGCTTTGCAGTGACAGTTTTGTTGTAAATCAAGTAAAAGCAACATTTGTGATCAGAATTGGACTTACTTCTTTTTGCATTAATAGTATCCTATCTTTTATTTTTTTCATTGAGTTTATTGGTACTTTTTAAGTATACAGTACAGTTACATTTATCTTTGGGATCTTGTTCCTTCACATGACAGATCTTGGTTCTCATTTTTTGCCCATACCCCTGCCCTCCCTTCACCCCCTACCCCTCCCTATTTACAAAGACTTTGTTTCCATTTTTTCATTTCCTCATATATTTTCTTTTCACTTATTTCATTTCCCCTACCCTTCCCACTTCCTCTACATCTTTATTCCTTCTCTTCTTATGTCACATTGTCTGTTATACAATTTTGATGACATATTTGTTTTCTCTATGATCTGAATAGACAGCCATGGAGAATAATATTTTCCAAGATCTGGTGTTATGACTTAAGTATAGTTTAGGTTAAAATTCTAGTGTACTGAGAAAAGTGTGGTGACTTTTTCTTACAGATTTTAGATTGTGAAAAAACACTTAAACATTTAATCTATGTGAAAATGTAAATATGAATAGTTCTCCACCTGGCATTTTGTGTTATGAAGTGTATTATAGTATGATGTAGCATGGTCATTATAGCATGATATATAGCACCATAGATAGCATGACAGGGGTCTTACTATCTAAGCCCTAAATGCCACTGCATTCAGTGAATTAATAGAGAATCTCTGTGAAAGATGGACAAATAATTTTTTTTGCATTAGTGGAAATCTAGAAAGGAGGAACATGGTGAAATTTTACACAGAGTATTCACTCAGAGAAGAATAAAACAATGGGCATAAACATGTTCAGGGAATATCACAGACAGAAGGGGTCAGAGATTGAGGAAGACATGCTAGTGGAAGACTGACTGCATGACCAGGCCTATTGTGTCCTTCCCACAATCCACATAATTGAAAGTCTCCAATTATAACACAGGGACAAAACATTCATCTACTTACACCCATTGGAGCAGAGCTCAAAAAGAAGAATTTTCCTTGCAGAGGAAATAAGAAGTAGTTTTGCCGGGCTAACCTGACTTTCCAGACACTTTAATCACAGGTAGACAAGAGAACAAGTTATTGGAAAGGAACCAGGTCAAGCACCATTTGACACATTCAAACTAATACAACCACAGAGGACTGGAACTCAGTTCTCCAGAAGTAGTAAAAGTCAAAGTGTACTTTTTTGAACGGAGAGGGAAGAGTGCAGTGGTAGAATTCTAACTTCACTATAAGTGTGACTGAGAAGAATCTACTTCTGTAGGGTTTTTAGTGTGTTTTTTCCTCATTTTATCTGATACCTGTGTGCACTTGTGTATGCCACAGAGACTAAAAATTAATTTTTGATTTAGGTTATATATAATTTTTCAGCCAGGCATAGTGGCACAAGCCTGTAATCCTAGCACTCTGGAGGCTGAGGCAGTGAGTTCGAGACCAGCCTGAGCTACATAGTGAGTTCCAGGTCAGTCTTAACTACATAGTGAGACCCTGTCTCAAAAAAAATAAATTAAAAAAAAATATATATAATTTTTCATACCCCTGTCACATTCACCCTTATCAACATTGTTTATAGATGATTTAAACAGAAGTTTTCTATTAGCATATGAATTGGTCCAGACTAGCTTACAGCTTCCCTCAAATTCCTGTTACATTTCTCTCCATCTTCTTCCTTTTTTCCATCCACACAAATAAGCATTTATACCCTTCCTTTCCCTTTTATTATTACATATATGGAAATAATATCACTGAGGTCCTCTTTTGTTTCTTTCATGTGTTATCTGTTTTATTTTTTTTCTTTCTGATCTACAGTGGCACCTTGATTCATGGCCTTAATTCTTTCCACAATTCTGGTTGCAAATCAAATTGGCCATGAACCAAATCAGTTTCAGTGGTTAAGGTCAATGTTGATCTCATAGGGAAATTGAGTTCACTTTGTGACCAATTCAGTTTGTGACAAGAATCATGGAAAGAATTGAATTCATGAACCAAGACACTGGGATACTTTCTTTTTTCCTTCTTCCTTTTCCATTTCTTCATCCTCTACTTCAAAGGCTACTCTTTATCAGTAATATTAATTGCCTTCCAGGAATATTGAAAAAAGTGTGAAATTTTTAATACAAGTTTTAAATAGGTACAGAAACAGCAATAAACAACCAAAGCCACAGTAATATCATGGGGAGACACACTTACTAAAAACATTTATTGCGTTAGTGAAAGATTTTTATACCCAAGATGATCTTCAACTTTCAGCACAAAGAAAAGAGAAACATGAGAAAACAAGGGAACAAGATACTTCTAAATCCTCAAAGGCAGATACCAAAGCTACTGAAGTAGAGAAAGTTTCAGGAAAAGAACTAAAAACACCACCAAATACTTGTGTATAAAACATTCTCTGAGCTCAAACAGAATAACTGGAATAAGTACATAATAATTCAGTACTTACATGACACTGACCACCAATGACCACTAAGAATATTTTGACACTAATCAGACAGTAATGAGTCTGCAAAAACTCTTAGATCAATATTTTAAAAGAGCTTCTTTAGAGTAATTCAATGTGCTTCAAGAAAACAAATAACTCACTATTTCATTTTTAAAATAACAGAAATGGAAGCAATTTTAAAGACCAAACAGAAATTTAAAATACACTAAGCAAAACTAAAAATGCAAAGAATAAAGGAATAACAAAATAGATCAAAGAGGAGAAAAATAATTTGAGCTAAAAATTAGGCATTTTGAATATAGAGTTGGAGTAGATTAATTGGAGTCCATCTCTTGTATATCTTCTTTCACTTCTCACTTTTATGGCTCCTGGGAGACCAAACTGTAGGCTTAGAAAATACTTACAAGGAGGAAAGACAGAGTGGAAGAGCAGTAATTTTAACATAGTTGTAGATGATAAGTGCAACGAGGGCATGTTTTGTGAAGGAGGGTTATTTGAGCCTGGAGATACACTGCAGGGACAAATGAAAGCATGGCCACAAGTGACGCCCAACACAAATTCCTTAGATGCCCATCTGATATCTAATTTGCTTAGAAGAATTAAGAATCAAGAAAAGAACACCATTCATAGGTCAGTCATGCATCCCAAAACAGTCTAGAAATAAACATAGTTTTGGTTCACAGCCCAAACACACCTACAGATCAAAGCTATGACAGATGCAGCTGACAATCTGGATTTTCCTCCCCCAGGTAAATAATGGTTTAATCAGTAGATCGATTGGAAGTAATTGAGGCATTTGCTTACTTACCTAGTTCCCAGCCACAATCAGAAAGGGCTGGAATTTAGCCTTCTGCAAGCTTTACAAGGCTTTTTCTATTTGAACTGAGGTGTAAGAGATGTCTGGAATAATTTAGACTCTAGTATAAATCCCATCTCAATGAGGAATCTTGGATTTCTTTCTTCCTCTTCCTTCCTTTCTCTCTTTCTTTCTTTCTTTCTTTCTTTCTTTCTTTCTTTCTTTCTTTCTTTCATTTCTTTCTGTTATGACTTGTGTTTAGATGTTCCCAAAAGGCTCATGCAGTCATAATTGGGGCTTTTTCAGAGGTGACAGGGTCTAGATCATGTGATGCTTAAATTGATATGGTGAAATGCTAAGGTCAAGGACCCTAAGATTAAGAATGTGAGTGCTACCTGCCCTATGTAGCCTGTATAAGTTATAAGGAATAGAAAGAGCTGCAGTTATCCTTTACTTGTTTTACTATCTTCTGCTCACAAGGAACAGTTTCTTCTCTGCAATGCCTGACTGCCCTTGCCAACCTGCATTGGAGGCAGCCAATTATGGATTGAAACCTCTTGTTATAGTTTGGCTCTAGATGTCTCCCCAAAACCTCATGCTGTGGTGCTGTGATTAAGAGCATGTAATTACTAAATCATGTGAGCGATTGGCTTGGCATCACCTTAATTCTCATAGTCTGAATAAGATAAAAGGTGTAGAAAGACACTTTTAAGGGCCCTTGTTGTGTTTGATATCTTGTGCATACTATGTTGTTACTCTTTTGTGATGCCTGTGTACCATTCCTGCATTGAAACCAGCTGATTATGGACTGATTTTTTCCCCTTTAATTTGGCACTGGTTATTTTGTCTCAGCAAGAGAAAAGTAACTAACATACCTCTATTAACTGTGAGCTACACAACCTTTCCTCCTTTAACTTTTGATGTTAGGTATTTTGTTTCAGCAACAAGAGAAAAGTAAGTAAGACACTCTTTTGTAAGTGCTAGGGTTGTGTAGGTTTCTATGTGCTTAGTAGTGCTAGGTATTGCATTTCCTTCTTACCATGTTGCATTATATTCTCCCACATGAAGGGTTGTTTTGTAGAGTTTGCTAAATTCATGTTCCTGTTAGATCATAAAGTGCCTTTAATCTCCCTGCATGTCTTCTCAATTTGCATTTAAATTTCCTCCCAATATTATTTTTTACTTTCCCCTATCACAACCTCTCAAATTTCCTTTCTTGTCCTTCCTCTATAATATGCAAATGATATTTTTCTTTCTCTTTAAGAGTGTATCTGTGAGACATATGTGTATGTACAACCCTGTGTGACTGTTGCTTGACTGGTCAGATCCTCTCTCACTACAGGTTCTTTCTTGTGTTTTCTAACATTGTGTTTTTGCTAGATTCTCTCACTTCTTATACATATATATACATATATATATACATATATGTATATATGTATGTATATATATTCTTCCCTTTGCTTCTTTCTTTCTTCCCCTTCACATAATCACTCACATATTTAATTCCTTCACAATTCTTTCCAACATCAGAAAAAAATATTTTAAACAGACCAGAGAACCTTCTCCAAAATAGACCACATTTCAGGCCTTAAAGAATATATCAATAAATACTAAAGAATGGACATAATCTCATGTGTCCCATTCAATCTCCATGTAATAAAACTAGAGATAAACAGCATAAGGATCCAGAGAAACTAAACAAACTCAGAAAATTTTCAAAATGTACTTCTGAAAGATCAGTGGTTCATGGAAGAAATCAGAGAAGAAATATAAAAATTCCTAAAATAAAATGACAATGGAAGTACAACTAATCTCAGTCTGTGGGACACAATGAAAACAGTTCTAAGAGGAAAGTTTATAGGAATGAGTGTCTAATCTAGAAAAACAGGGCATTAAAAATAAATAACTTAATGATATATCTCAAGGTATTAGAAAAAGAAGACTATCCCAAACCCCAAATTATTGTAGGAGAAAGAAATAAGCTATAAAAAAATTAAAGTATAAATTACAGACCAAATGCAATATGAAAGATCGATAAATGAAATCATCAAATACTGTCTTTTAAATGATAAATAGAGAAAAACTTAACCAAGATTGACAAAAGAAAGAAGACAGAAACCAATATAATTACAAATGCAAAAGATGAATTCAAAACAGATGCTACTGAAAATCAGCATTATTAGAAACTTTATTAGAAACTTTTTATTGATGATGGCAAAGTTTATTAAAGTTGTGTAAAAAAAAAGGATAGAACAACATGTGTTCTTCAGAGTGAGTTTGAGGCCAATAAAAATAGGAAAAAAGGGAGGAAAATTAAAATTACACCCTCCAGTGTGGCATGGGTTACTTTAAAGAGACATAATAGCAAACAATGGTGATGATCCCTCTTTATATTTCTTTATATTTCCTGGCCCAGACTGAAATTCAAGTTATTATAACAAGAACTTGCTTGAGTTTTTGCTGTAGAAACTGTTTTTAAAAAACTTTCCCCTGTAAAACAGATAATCTGGAATAAACAGATACATTTCTAGATTAATAATTTATAAAATTGATCCTTGAGTATATGAAAACCCTGAAGAGATAAATTACAAACAATTAAAAGAAGACCATAATAAAAACTTTAACATTTTCCTACAAATGAATCTATTTTCTCATTCTTAATGGCTGAGTAATATTCCATTTTATAGAAAAACCACGTCTTCTTTATCCTGTTTCCAACTGATGGGCAAATGGGCTGTTTCCAAGATTTAGCTATTACAAACTGTGCTGCTATAAATATGGGTGCATACTTCTCTGTGATATGATTCTTTTCATATTGAAGATATACTCCTAAGTGAAATAAATAAGGCACACATGTGTAAATACCTAATAGTTTCTCTGGTGTGAATAATCTGCAATAATACAGAAGATCCTAATAAGATTACTGACATTTAGAAATGGGAAGAAAGGAGCTAAAGGTGTAGGGAAGGTGGGATGGGTAGGGGAAGGGTAATAAGGGAAAAGAAAAAATGTGAGATAATGAAAAGATGAAAATAAAGTGTTTGTAAGAGGGGAGGGGGGGGTGAAGGGAGGGCAGGGACAAGGGGAAAAAATGAGAACCAAGACCTGCCATTGTAAAGGTACAAGTTGCAATAATAAATGTAACTGTAGTGTATACCTAAAATGTACCAATAAACTCAATAAAAAGAAAAGAAAAAAATAAAAAATAAAAAAATAATTAATACCTATACTCCTCAAAATTTTCATGTAATTAAAAGGAAAGGAATGTTTCAATACTCATTATGTTAAGCCAGCCTTACCTTGATACCAAAAGTGGGCAAGAACTCAATTATAAATAGAAAATAGGTGCTTAATCTTCAATAGGATACTTACATACAGAATTTTAAAACTCATTAAAACTATAATATACCATGAACAAAATTTCTTCACCCCTGGGATGCAAGAATTATTCAACATGTGTAAATCAATAAATGTAATACATTGCACAGATAGTATCAAGGATAAAAATCACATTATCCTTTCAGTAGGTACAAAAAGGCCTTTGACATGATAGAAGAAACACTCTGATCCAAATAAATATAGAAGGACATTATCTCAAAACAATAGCAGCTATACATGCAAATTTGTAGCTAACTTCATGCTGAATAGGGCAAAACTGAAATGCATTTCACCCAAAAGCACAAATGAGGCAAAGATGTTCACTCTCACCACTTCTGTTTAACATTGTACTGAAAACTGTAGCCAGATCAACCAGGAAAGAGAAAGAAATAAATGGGATATTAATAGGAAAGGAATAAGTCAAACAATGTGTACCTGCAGGTTATATGATCCTTTAAATATAAGATTGAAAAAACTCTACTAGAAGACTCTTCCATTTGATAAGCAAATTCAGCAAAGTGTCAGGTATAAAATCAGTACAAAAATCAATAGCATTCCTGTACTCCAAAAGTGAACCCACTGAGAAATTATGAAAACAAACCCCATTCACAATAACTCCAAATAATTAAAAATCTAGGAATAGAGCCAACCAAAGAAGAAAAAGAACTCTATAATGAAAACTACAGAATTTTGAAAAAGAAGTTAAAGAGGATCTTAAAATTATTTGGCAATACATCCCTTTTTCTTTGGTAGGCAGAATGAATACTGCAAAAATGACCAAATTACCAAAAAATATATAGATTTATTTATTTTCATTTTTTGTATATATTTACTCTTTTATTTTAATCTTCTAAATTTTCATTAGTATGTGTATGCAGTACATAATAATATACATCATGCGAATTTGAGCACATACCTAAAACAAAAAATATATAGATTTAATGCCATCCCTATTAAAATAGCTACAATATTTTTCACAGAACTAAAAAAATTAATCCTAACTCCTACAATGAACACTATAATTCACTGATGAAATTATTCAAAATAGTACAAAATAATCAGAATCAATCTTATATTTATAGGTTAGAAGAATTAATATTGCTAAAATTTACATGCTACCCCTAGCAACCTATGGACTCAATGCAATTGTCATCAAGATACAAATTGCACCTTTCAAAACAGTTCTAAAATTTGTATGGGTGCATAGAATTCATATAGCCCAAATCCTCTAAAGTAAAAATAACATAACAGACAAAATTATATTACTTGATTATAAAATATACTGCATACCATATCCAGTAATCAACGCAACATTGTGCTGTCATAAAAACAGACACATAGGCCACTGGAATAGAAAAAAGAACCTAGAGGTAAACCTATATATTTACAACTAACTTTTTTTTAACATAAATTCCCAGGACATGCAGTGGGGAAATACTGACTTTGCCATAAATTATGCTGAGAAAAGTGGATGTTGATGTGCACAAGATTAAATACAAATGTGCATCTATACCCACTTACAAAAATCAACTCTAAGTGGATGGTTTCAGAAATAAAAACTACTAGAAAAGCAAAAGGATAATGCTAGCAAGAATTTTGAGAGCAGAGACTTTTCCACTCTGCTGTAGGAATTCAAATACATATAGGCAATTATGGACAATGATATACCAAAAGTTGAAAAAAGGAAACTTTATGATCCATCAATCCCACTGCTGAATATATATCCAAAAGAAATAAAATCATTCTATGGAAGAGAAATACTGCATGTATTGCAGAACTATTCATGATAGTCAAAACATAGAAATAACCTAGGCATCCACCACCTGGTAAATAGACAATATATCTTACATACTCAGTGCAATATTATTCCGACATAAAAATGAAGAAATCCTCTTATTTGTAAGAACAATGGTAGAAATAGTGATTTTAATATTAGTGAAATAAGCCAGGAAAAAGTACCACATAATCTCACTTATTTGTGATATCTAAGAATGCTGATCTAATAGAAGTTGGTAACCAGAACCTAAGAAATATATGGGAGGGAAAGATGGCAAAATTTGTATCAATATCTGTAAGTTACAGTTAGATAAATGCAAGAATTTCTGGCATGTAAATTTCGAAAACTGAAAGAAAGAAAATTGAATTTTTTGGGGGGGAGTACTGGGATCACACTCAAGATCATGAGTTTCTGAGGAAGGAAGCAACACCACCGAGCTAAATCCCTCGCCCAGAATATTGAAATTTTTAATTATAAGACATGATAGATATTAGAGAAGACAATATGTTTATTATTTAAACATCACACAATATATACATGTATCAAAACACCATATTGTACCTCATTAATAAATATAATTTTTGTTCTTGTTTTTCTTAAAAATGTTTATGTAAATCAATAAAAAGAAATAACTAGGCTCTGAAACATGACAAGTAGAAGACTTAATCTTAGACAAAATAAACATCATGGGGAACATGCAGAGATCATTTCTTGTTCTGAACAACTAACTTAGTTATTAACCTTTCAGGTGTGGTTCCCAACAAGGGTCAGTTCCCCATGGCTGGGGAAGCCCAGGAGCAGTTCCTGTGTACTGGTCCAATGTGTCGCTATGCAGAAGACCTGATCCCAATGCTGAAGGTCATGGCAGGACCAGGGATCAGAAAGTATGTTCATCTCTTTATTTTCTCTCTTATGTCCTGACATTTATTCTTGCATTTTTATTGGTAACATGGAGATATGCTTCTAGTCTACAAGCAATAATTACTAGATTTTTAAAATGAGAACCTTAAAATAAGTGTATCCCAAGTGGACAATATATTGTGTAAGATATTTTAGTGACAAAATAACAATAAAGGAAGGCCTCACTTCATGGTGGAAACAGTGAATCTTTTGATCATTTGACAGTTTATGTATAATGACTCATTTTCCATTAAATTGAACTTTTCAGGTTCTGTCATCTGAAATAACACATATTTTCCAGTCTCATCTGGGACATTGATGTTGCCTAGAAATCTGTTGCTCTGGAAAACTTTAATCACATTATCTACAGCAGTGATTTAAGATCATGTGTATTTCCAGCAAAACTGTGATCTCATCATCCTCTTCACATGCAACTAAATAGTACCATATCTTACCTTAGAAAGAAAACAATCTGTGTAGAATATATATTTAAGTTTCTTACCATTAAATTTTCCTAGGTCTCCATCCAATTCTTCCTTTTTATCTTCCTTAGTGACAATATCTTTTCTTTTGTCTTAGTTTATAAATACTTTTTTTTCAGTTTTAATTGAGTTTATTGGTACATTTTAGGGATACAGTACAGTTACATTCATTGTTGGGATCTTGTACCTCTACATGACAAGTCTTGATTCTCATTTTTTCCCCTTACCCCTGCCCTCCCTTCACCCCCCTCCTGCCCTCCCCATTTAGAGAAATCTTTTTTATCAGCCCCATATTCTCCTTTCAACTGCCATATTTCCCCCCAAATATGAGCAGATCTTTAATTGATTTTTGCTTCAAAAATTCAAAAGGGCTTATTTTCAGAGAATGCCTTAATTTTCATATACAACAATCTACATTTATTCATGTGAAACAATCCACATTTATTGAGGTACAAAAATCTACAGTTTTTCAAATACAGTCATATAATCTTCTCTAGAGCATTGTTATAACTCCCCAAAATCCAATTTGAATTTCTTGCAACTCCATTTTCTGTAGAACAAATGGCCCTAGTATCTTAAACTCAGCAGTAGAGCTTTCCTTAAATGAGCACTTCATGTCCATGTAGCCTGCTTGTATCACATTGGAAACACACCTGTTGATGATTTTATTCCATGAATTCTTCAGCCAAATCAGGACCTCTTACAGGCACTGTTTCCATTAAATCAAGTGTAAGTTGAAGACTTACAAGACAGAAGTGGCAACAAAAAAGATGATAGCCATACAGATGATAGTCCATGAAAAATTGCAGGCTCCAAAATTCAGAAAACTTTTCTTTAGTTTACATGAGTGCACTGACTGCTTATGTTACAACACACATCTTATTGAATTAAGAAGTTTTCATGAAAAATACAATAGTAAAAAGGAAAATCACATTTTGGAAAAAAAGTGTCAGTAGTGAAAATCAGTGTGAGGTGGGGTGGGAAGTAAGAGGACAAAGCAAAAATACATATTTAAAAAGTTTAAAATTCAGGAAAATGAGGGCATGATGCCAAAAAGTGTCACAGATTACTCTTGCATTTTCCTGAAAATAAGACCTAAGTGGAAAATAAGCCCTAGCATGATTTTTACTTATATTATAGACTCTAATACAAAAACAATCCCCATTTAAGATCATCAGCCAAATGGAAACATTTAATATGTCCATTGCCATAGTTTAATATATAAATAATATTTTTGACAATAATACTTACATGAGGATATCAATTATTTAGTACTTGTAAATACTCAAGCAGGTGCCTTTGTAATGAGAGATACACACTTACGTAAACAAGTAAACTTGGGACTTATTACCTAATGTCTAATCAAAGTATAGACACAATGCACAAATAATGTGCACACTTGAAAATGAACAGATGCAGTTGAGTCTAATATTAATCTTCATAATTTAATACATCGTGTGTTGCAACAACAGGTGTACTTAATTCACTCATATAAAATAAACATACATTTTCTGAATTTTGATGGCTGTAATTTTTTGCTGCTTTTGTGTGGACCATTATTAACTGTCATCATTTTTGTTGCCATTCCTGTCTCTTAAGTCTTCCATTTACACTTGTTTTAATGGAAACATTGTGAAGCCTCACTTGCAAGAAGTCACAACTTGGGTGAAGATTCATGGGATGGAATCACTGACAAATATGTCACAATGCACTATGAGCAGGGTACATGGACAAGACATGCTCATTTAAGGGGAGCTGTACTGATTTTTTCATTCAATTTCTAATTTTGACTCATTCCAAACCTTTTCTCCCCTTCAGACAGAATTATATTATTAAATGCAAATTTGAAATCTAAAGGAATATCACTGTTTCTGGAATATAGTTCTGTGGGGGAAGACCCATTATTATTGAAATGTAATTTTTAAGACTGAACTAGTAAACATATAACAAAGCTTATTGTTATTATTTTCTTGAAAATTCTCCACAGATTAAAACTGGATGAAAAAGTTCATTTAAAGTACTTGAAATTTTACTGGATGGAACATGATGGAGGCTCATTATTAATGTCCAAAGTAGAGCAGGATCTCATTGAGGCCCAGAAAAAGGTAATTTTAAATAGAATGTGTTTAGTAGAATTTATATATACTCAGAATAAGTATGTGGGCCATCTCCATCCCTCCTAATATATTGGCAGAAAAATACTATTTTTAGGACAGAAAGATTATATTTCACAGGAACTAATATCAAATTGTTAATTTTTATCATGTAAGTTGAGAAAATGATGTTAATCTTGTGCTAAGAGGTTAAACAACCAAGAAGAAATGTTAGTTTTAATATGAGTCAAAATATTTTCAATGATTTAATATTTTAAAATGTCAAAATTACCCAATTATTTTAACCATTTCCCTAAAGTTAATAGTTTAATTAGCTGTATAATGTATTTAAATATTCCTATTAGTTTTATTACTTTATATAAAAATTGGAAGTTTAATCACTTCCAGGTTCAATAAAAAGAGCTCTTTTGAAGTACTAACTGGTATTTCTATCTATTTCTAAGGCTGAAGCAAAATGAAGTTAGGATATTAAAATTTATTTTGGATATTTTATGGTTTATATCTTTTATCCATTATTTTATAGTAATATGTAATACTTTTACCTGTTTTGTATAAAAGTAGACCAAGGCCTTGTATGTTACTAGATTACATTTTTAGATGTAAACTCTTTTTCAAACATTCACCAAAACAATTGGGAAAACAGTACAAAATTCATGAGTACTACTTTGTATTTGAACACAAATTCTCATTATCATTATCTGATATTAGTGTGTTTTATGTGCTATTGTAAATATTTGTATGCAACTTCTTAATAGGCCCAAATTTTCTTCACAATTAGATGATTAATAAAGAGGACAAAGATAATATTTTGGCTTGTGAGAAACTGCAAAACTAGTTTGATCCGCAGTACCAAAAAAATAAATAAATAAATAAATAAAGAAAAAAGAAACTTCAAAACTATGTTCCACAGTTGTTGTATTAAGGTAAGACAGCAAAAATAATATTTCTGATTATCTGGCATAAAATAAAGGATATTGTTCACTTTCCTGATAAAAACATATACATACACACATGCATATATATGATATAATGAATAATACATATGTAAATATTGAGAGAGAGAGAGAGAGAGAGAAAGGAAGAATTTGTAGAGATCAAGGCAAGAGTTAATGTTGCAGCTTGAGTCCTAAGGTGATACATAGCAGAATTCTTTTTTTCTATAAGGAATTAAATCCTGTTTTTTACTTAATGCCATGATCTGGTTGAATGAGTAATATCCACATTATTGAATTTAATCCATTACTCAAAATTTGCTGATTAAATATTAATTTCATCTCAAATATGCCTTTATATGGAATTTGACCAAATATTTGGGTACTATAGTGTATCCACTTTGCACATACTATTAACTAATAGAGCTTTTTCCTTTCCCTATGTGATACCCAGACACATTCCCTTAAGCCATAATTAATCTGCAAATAAAGACAATAACACTGGTGGAGCCAAATAGCACCTAACTCACAGATAAAAGCAATGGATTCCTTGGAATCAGGAGAAAATTTGCACTGTATTGGAACAGACTCAAGTTTATGACTGTTATGATCAGTTCTTGCAAGCACCCCACAGAATGTGCATTCCCTACATTGTGAACTAACATGTGACTTGCCTGTATGTCAGCTTTGGCAGCAAAGGGACTGCTTCTACCACTACTTCATCATCATTGTACAAAAAAATGAGAAGAAAGATTCCATGTACAGGGGAGTAAGGCAGGAAAATCAGTACTTTACCTTGGGGCTCAATGCCATTCCTGACATGATGAGACATAGCACCAAACAAAACACAAATATTCCCAGCACTGGGCCAATAACCACAGGTAAAGCCTTTAAACCTCCCCTGACAGTGAAGACCTATGCTCTGCTAAGACAGACTTATGTTTCAGCCTGAAAAACTGCCAGACATGTATATGGCATTTACACCGAGCACTGCAGAGGTCCCTGTGAATACAAGGCTTGGTTATGATTAAGCTTGTCATCAGCTGGGCTGGACAGGCTTCCCCAACTCTCCACCTCAACCTCAGTCACAGTAAATAACAAGACTTCATCCATTTGAGAGTAGGACAGGAAAGTAAGCAGAGTTATCTTGGAATTCAATATTGGTCTTATAAAACCTAGCACTGGGTGGATCCTAATGATCCAAGTCCACAGGTCAATACCTGTGATGGATCTTCTAGACATGCTGTGATGTTGATTGGAGGAGATCTGGACATGCTATGATATTGACTGAAGAGCTGCTGTCCCAAGTGATTTATTTAAACTTCAGATATAAGCAGATGTTCTGGTATGAATAAAATATAATAATACATAAGGTCCTAATGATATAATGGACAATGTGAAATAGGAAGAAAGGGGCTAAAGGTGTAGTGAAAGTGGGAAGGGTAGGGGAAAGGTAATAAGGGAAAATAAAAATATGAGAAAATGAAAAAATGGAAATGCATTTGTAAAGGGGGAGGAGAGGAGGGGAGAATGGAGGGTAGGGAGAAGGGGAAAAAATGAGAACCAAGACCTGTCATGTAAAGGTACAAGATCCCAATAATGAATGTAACTGTACTGTATACCTAAATGTACCAATAAACTAATGAGGAAAAAAAAAAAGAAATAAGATTCTATGAGTGCAGTTATCTTTAGCTCTCCACCTCAGGAGCAAGCAGCTCATGGCAGCATAGGTCTTGATCTTACCTTAGGGCTATATCATCATCATCATCTGTGTGATCTGAGTATGATCTAGCATTGTGGTGTTTGTGGCCACAGACCTTATCAACGTATAACCCCAGGCAGCCCATAAAGACAGTAATTGTCCATTTATAAGAATAAAAGATAGGGGACAGAGGTCTATGCCTATGAGCCTGGGTATGTTCTCTTTGCGGAAGTCCCAGAGCCAGGCAGATTGTCATGATACAAAACAACAGTCAAGTGACTATGGATCCAGCATATGTCAACATCTTAGTCCTAGGTAGAGGCTTCTGGTACTAGATTACCTTTTCTGAACACTATCACAGTTCAGTTGGAACAGCACATAACTGAAGATTTAGGACAATCAAGGACTTGGAATATGCTCTAGTCCCGAAAAAGCAAACCAGAATTTAGAGCATCATCTAATACTGAAATATAGGAGGTATGTTAAGACTCAAAGAAAAGGACACTGTTTCTAGGTTTTAAAAAGGCACACACAAACAAACCCAGACTATAAAGACTGAAATGAATGTCTAACCCCTATATTTGCAAGTGAAATTATATGCTAACATAATAAAAACATTTTCAGAGAAACATCATTTCACGAAAAAAACAACACAAAAATGCAATGCCTAAAACAGACCCAATTAGTAACTTTTATTTGAAAACTCAGATAAAGAATTCAAAGTAATTGTTTTAGGAAACTGTAGTTCAAAGGAACACTAAGCAATTATTTAAAGCTGTAGAAAAGAAAAAAAAAGACTAACAGATTCCTGGAAGCAATTTAAAAACAAATCACTAAACTAAAAATGTAAAAACATGATGGAAGGCATCAATAGCAGAATATATCTAAAATAAGGAAGAATTAGTGTGTCAAAGGCCAGCTATTCAAAATGATATTTTCAGTGTAGAAAAACTTTTTAAAATTGAAAAGACTGAATAAGGTTATGAAAGTCTGGAACAAAATTGAAGGTATCCATCATCAAGGTATTGAGATACAAGAGGAACATGGGAATGACTAAGTATTAGAAAGTTTATTCAGAGAAATAACAGAAACGTTCATGAATCTATAGAGGAAATAAGTATTGACATACAGAAATGTTAAAGGTAATTAGGTTCAACTCAACAAAATCTATTCCAAGACATATTCAACCTCTCAAGATTTAAAAAGAAAGAATTCCTAAGATAACAGCTGTAAAGTAATAATACATAAGGGCATTTCAGTTCTCCTGAGAGCAAACTTCTCAGCAAAAATCTTACAGATTAAAAAACGTTATATGAGCCTTTCAGAGTACCATAGAAATTTACCTAACAAAGAACACCATATTTAATAAATTTATCCTTTGATACAAAAATAAAGATATTACTAGACAAATTAAATTTAAAGAATATTCCACCACAATTTACACTATAAATATACTATTTTCACTATATTGGTTCTTCCTATCCAAGAACAAAAGATATCTTTCCATTTGTGATACACTCTTTGATCTCTTTTTTCAGGGCACTGTAGTTTCCAGTGTAAATGTTTTTTTTTAAATTTCCTTCATTAAATTGATTCCTAAGAATTTCATTTTTGATGCTATTATGAAAAATGTGGTTTCCTTCATTTATCTCTCAATGATTTTTATTGTATTAGTATAGGAATGTTGTCAATTTTTTAGTATTGACTTTGTATCCAGTTATGCTACTGAATTTGGTTATTAAGTCTAGAAGTCGTTTGGTGGAGTTTGCGGGGACTTCTATGTAGAGTATTGTCATTCACAAATAATGAAAATTTAACTTCTTCTCCTATCCTTATTTCTTTTATTACTTTCTCATGTCTAATTACTCTGGACCATATTTCCAGAATTATATTTAATAGGAATGAGGATAACAGATTTCTATATTCCAAAGATTAACACTAGACTCATATTGCTCACTACCCACTAAACTAAAATCAGAATGAATTAAAGACCTAAATATCAAAATAGAAACCACAAATCCCTAAACTTATTGGAAGAAAGAGAAGGTAGAACTCTTTTCTTTTTTTTTTTTTTTTTTTTTTAGAATTCACTATGTAGCCCAGGCTGGCCTCACACTTGCAGCAATCCTTCTGACTCAAAAGCCCAAACACTGGATTACAGGCATATGACACCATTCCTGGCCTATAAGTCTTGAAGACATAGGTGTAGGCAAAGACTTTATGAACAAAACCATGATCACATAGGAAATAATACAAAGTATCAACAAATGGGATCTAATTTATTAAAAAGCTATTGCACAGAAAACAAAACCACTAACAGAGTGAAGAATCAACCCATACAGTGGGGAAAAATTTTAACAGCTGCTCCTAAAACAAAGGGCTAATATCTAGAACTGTAAAGAAGTAAAATTATTAGATTCCCCAAATTTAAAGACCCTCCAAAATGGATATCTGAAAATAATACATACCTCTTAGTTGAAGAAGGTCAAATGGCAAATAAATGTATGAAAAAGTGTTCAACATCACTGCTCACTTTTGAAATGCAATTTAAAACAACACTGAAATTTTATCTTACCTCAGAAAATCTTATCAACAAATCAATTGATAACAAATGCTAGAGGAGCTCTGAGGTAAAAAGAACCTTTCTCAACTGTTGGTGGGAGTGTAGACTGGTGCATCCACCATGAAAATCAGTGCAGTTTCCTCCAAAAGTAAAACCACAGGTTCTATTTCACCCAGATATTCCTGTTCTTGGTATCTTCTTGAAAGAATTAAAATCATCATACCACAGCAATATATGCAGGCCTGTGTATTTTTATTTTAATTTTCTCTGGTACTGGGAATAGCATTCAGAAACTTATGCTTGCCAGGCAGGGACTGTGCCCCTGGGCTACATCACTGGCCCTGCATACCCATGTTTATAGCAGCAAAATTTATAATAGCTAAATCTTGGAAAAATCCTGGATGCCAATCAACTGATGAATGAAGATGTGGCCCTTTTATTCAATGATACACTATTGTTCTATGAAAAAAGATATATGAGTCATTTATAGGTAAATTAACGGACCTTCAGAACATACTCTTTTTTTTTATTATTGTTGTTGTTGTTGATTTGAGACAGGATCTCATTATGTACTTGAGACTGACCTGGAACCCACTATGTAGCCCAGGCTGTTCTTAAACTCGCAGTGATCCTCCTGCCTCAGCCTCCCAAGTGCCGGGATTACAGGAGTGCGCCACCATGCCTGTCTTTAGACCATACTCTTAGGTGAAATAAATCAGACACACATGCATAAATACTGCACTTTTACTGGTGTGCAAAACTGAAAGTGTAAATAAGGACCAAAATATATAATAAATATTAGGAAATGGGAAGAAAATGTTCAAATGGAAAAAAATAAATAATGGAAAAAGTAGGATGAAAAGAAGGGAGGAGAAAAAAGGGAATAGATGGGAAAAATGATAACAAAAGCTTTTGTAAATAAGGAGGGAATTATGCATTGAAGGGAGAGAAGGAGATTTCAGGGAAAAAGAAGAATCACAATATTCAACTCATCACCCAGCCACCTCATCTTCAACAAAGGAGTGAAACACCTTCACTGGAGGAAAGATAAACTCTTTAATAAATGGTGCTGGAAAAATTGGGTTTCAACTTGGCAAAGATTAAACTTAGACATATATATTCCACTATGCAATAAACAAAAATCAAAATGGATTAAGTATCTAAATATAAAAAAATCACTAAACTGGCTAAAAGTGAGGTTATTTATAACTATTAAAGACATTGGTGTAAGAAAATATTTCAGGAACAAATTCTCAGTTACATGTGAACTCGCACTAGGATCAACAAGTAGGATATCTTCTTAGTGAAAAGCTTCTGCACATCAAGATAAACCACCAACAATGTGAAGAGATAACCCATAGTGTGGGAAAAAGTTTTACCAGCTATTCCTCAAACAAACTATCTAGAATATATAAGGAACTAAAAAAAATCAGACCTGCCAAATTTAAAGATCCAATTCAAATCTGGGCATCTGAGACATTTCGACATTTCTCAGACAAAGAAGTAGAAATAGCAGATAAACAAATAAAAAATGCTCAATATCACTGGTCATTCAAGAAATGCAAATGAAAGCACAGAAATTCCACCTCAACTCAGAAATAATGGCTGTGATCATGCAATCAACCAATAGCAAATGCTGGTGGAGTTGTGCGGAAAAAGAGACACTTCTCCAGTGTTGGTGGGAGTATGGACTGGTGCAATGACTGAAAATCAGTATGGAGATACCTCAAAGGACTAGGATTAGAGATCCCACTTGACCGAGGTATTCCCCTGCTGGGTATCTTCCCAAAATAATTAAAAGTATCAAACCACAGAGATATGTGCACACCCATGTTTATAGTGACATATTTTATATAGCTAAAACTTGGAAACAGCAAAATTGCCCATCAATTGGAGACTGGATGAAAAAAATGCAGTTTTTTTTTTCAAAATGGAGTACTACTGAGCCATAAAAATGATGAGACATTTATACCCAAATATATGCATATTGAGGCCATACTATTAAGTGAAATAAATAGAACACACATGTGTAAATAACAAATAGTTTCTGTGGTGTGAGAAACTGAAAGTGCAAATAAAAATCCAAATGTTTAATAGATGATGTGAAATAAGAAGAAAAGTTGCAAAGGAAATGGGAAGTGGGAGGGTTGGATTAAAGGAAAGACGGGAATGTAATAAGTATGAGAAAATAAAAAAATAGAAATAGTCTTTGTAAACAGAGAGGGGTGGAGGGGTTGACAGCAGGGAAGCAGAATGGGTAAAAATAAGAACCAAGATATATGGTGTAAAGGTACAAATCGCCACTGATGAATGACATTATATTTTAGACCTAAAATGTACCAACAAAATTAATTTTTAAAAAAGATATATTATGTACAGGTTCAAATTCCTTATAATGAATGTGATCTCTATGTATATCTAAAATGGACGAATGAAAAACACAAAGTGTAAATATACAGATAGATTCTGAGTTCCATAATGTTGTAAACTCAATGCTTAAACTATTCATATCTATAGCATGAAGCCTAAAAAAATTACAAAAATAATAATGTAAAATAAACTAAGACACAGGCCACAAATATTTAAGATGAAACATTACAAATTTACAATGTACAGAAAAATGGACTGTATGTAGAGTTTTTATTAGAAGTTTCACCCTGTAGTTTTGCTTTTTGATAATTGCAGAATCAGTTCTTAGGTATGGTAATTTAAAAATAGATTTTATAATTAAACATGTTTTTGTAAACTTCATGCTGACTACAGAGCAAAATTTGATAGATAAACTGAAAATAGTAAGCAAGTAATCAAAACAAACTACTTGAGAAATCAACAAGATTATAGGACAAAGAGAGAGCAAAGAATAAACTACAAGAAAACTAGAAATCAAGTCATGTAATGGCTAGATTAAGACCTTACTTCTCAGTAATAACCATAAATATAACAGCTGCAAATTAGCCATTTTTCACAGCAATAATGGACTATTCTCCAGGACATAATACAATATAGATCCTAATCAAGTCCAAAAATTTAAATAACATGTATTTTTAAGTGCTTTTCTGACCACAATAAAATAAAACTGGAAATCAGTAAAAATTTATATAAACTATGAAATTACATGGGAAATACAGATATTATTCGTGAATGAATAATGAATAAAGGAAGTAACAAAGGAAATAAAAATAGAAATGTATAAAAATCTAAACACAACATGCCCAAAACACAGAATACAGTTGAACCAGTACAAAGAGGGAAATTTAGGACTATCATTGCCTAAATCAAAAAGAAGAAAGAGGAAGAAAGAAAGGAGGGAAGAAAGGAAGAATTAAACTGGAAGATCTCAAATGTACAATGGATTTGTCATCAGAAATTACACATTTCTTGTGACAATGGAATTATATACATACACACTTGTTTAATGACCAAGTTCCATTTCTGTGATTGGGTTGTGAGATGAAATGGTCTCTAAATGAGGAAGTGTATATATTATGTCCATTATAATATTCAGAACAAAGAAATGGTCAAAGGAAACTCCAATTTGAAGGCTTTGCTTCTGCTTGCTTGACATACATGCAGTACTGTAATGTATAACAGAACAAAAAACTACAGTGCTATACTGTACAGTAAATAAGTAAAAGTTATAGCACTGTATAAACAAGATCTAGAGTACAAAAAGGGCATCAAGTCTCTATAAGTTGTACACAACTGTACACAAAAATAAAGACAGGTTGTAAGTCTAAGTATCAGGTCATAAATCCGAAGAGTGTACTTCAGTGGTAAGTCCAAACAGTAGTTAAACAGGTAGGTCAGTAAACAAGAAATGTCTGCATTGCGAGTCCTGAAGGATAATAATTGCTAAAAAAGATCACTGTAGCCAGAATTACTATCCTTAATTAAAGAAAAATAAATACATCCCTTGCAAAACAAGCAAAACTGAGAGAATTCATGACTATTAAAATTGGCTTATGAAAGATGCTTAAGGGAGATACATACCCAGAAGTGAAACAATCATACAAATCATCATAAAACTTGTGAAAGTGTAATTTGCACCAAAAAGTAAACAAAGAAGAAATAGAAAGGAATCAGTTTAATATGGAAAACCACCAAAACACATAGATGAAAAGAAAGAACAAAGAATATTCAAAACAGTTATATTAAAAAATTTTAAATTAGAGGAATAAATTTTTACTAATCAACAGTAATAGCAGGACAAAATTACTCAATTAAAATACAAATTGAGTCAATAGATCAAAAGTAAACACACAAAATTATATTGCTTACAAAGAACTAGTATCATGAGTAAGGACACAGATTGAAAGTGGAAGCACAGAAAGTGATATTCTTAGCAAGTGTAAACTGAAGTAGGAATACTGTTATTTATATCTAACAAATGAATGGTAGGACAAAAATTAAGAAACAAAGAATGACACTATATTATAAAAGGATCAATTTAACAAGAAGATACAATAATTGTTAGTGTACTGTATATTTTGCTGGAGTATTCAATTTTATTAAAATACTATTAGAACAAGAGATAGTCTCCAATATATTGGTAAAGGGGGAATCCCAACACCATATTTTCATCAACAGATAAATTATATAGACAAAAAGTTAATAAGGAATCATGAAAGCTAATCTATACTGTACATCAACTGAATTTCATTAGCATTTAGAGAACACTTTATCAAACATCTTTATAATGCACATTATTTTGATCAGTACATGAAAATTTCTCTAGAAGAGACCACATATGAGGCTACAAAGCAAATCATAAACATTTTTTAAAAATTGAAATCATGTCCTATATTTTTAAAGATCACAGTGGAATTAGACTGAATAACAAATCAACAGCCAACATCATATTAAGTGGCTAAAAACTGAAAACCTTCTTGTTAAAATCAGGAACAAGACAAGGTTGCACATTCCTCTTCAATATAGTTCTGGAAACATTAGCCACAGCAATTAGACAAGAGAAAGAAATTAAAGCAATAAAGATAGGAAAGAAAGAAGTTAAACTGTTATTATTTGTTGATGATATGATAATCTACACAGAAGACCCAAAAATATTCTACCAAAAGTCTTCTAGGGTTGACACTTTCAGCAGAGTAGCTGGATACAAGGTCAACACTAAAAAATCAATAGCCTTCTTGTACAAGAATTTTTAAAAATTACAAAATAAATGAAAAATAAAATATACTTCTGAGTGGGTCATTAAAGAAGCAAGAGTAAAATATTTAAAAATTTTTGAAACAAGGAAAATGGAAACACCAGATATTAGTACTGGATGAAATAAAAGCAGTACCATGTGGGAAATATATATTAATTATGTCAAAGTAAAAAGGAAAAGAAAGATTGATTGATTTTTAAATTGCCTAATTACGGATATGAGGATTTTGAATATCACAAAAAATAAAGCAAATGCAATATTTGTAGAAGGACAAATTAACAGAGATCATAGGAGAAACAAATGAGAGTCTAAAAAACGTAAAATTTAATAAAATAGTTGACTTTTTGAAAGGAAAGAAAATTGACAAGACTTTAGTTAGACTAAAAAAGAGTCAGATAGAACACAAACTAAAATTAGAAATGGAACCAGAGACATTACAACTGGTATCGTTAAAATAATAAAAAGTAATGGGCAAGTAAAAGTGCTTTATTCTCCTCATCCTCTTTTTTTTTTTAGAATATTATAAAAAGTATACACGGACAGTTTGAAAAAGGTAAAATAAATGTTTGGATATATATAAGCTAATAAAATTAAAAAGAGATGGTATAAATCCCTTAAAAGATGCATAATTAAATAATAAGGTTGAATAAATAATAAAAGTATCCCAATAAAGAAGATTTTGCGATCAGATTATCAATTGCTAGATTTTCCTAATCTTTCATTTTTTTATAAAAAATTCAGGGATTCAGAAAAAATGCAATAAAATTATGATTTTATATTTTGTTGAATTTTCTACCCAAATTTAGTTTTGTTTCTCTTTTATTACTGCGAAAATAAGATTTTTATGTTTTTCTAAAATTGTTTACTTGAGTAATATAAATACAATCTGATTAGAAAGTTCTAAACTTACATAACTACATAAGGAAAAAAGTAAAATTTAACTCTTGCATATCAAGCCTCCCTACGACAAATTCACACCCTTCTCACAAATAGTTTGGCATATAATCCTTCTACACTTTTTAATGTATATACACATGCACAATTTTAGGAGTTTCATACAGTACACAATATGAACATGCAATGTGTATAACAATCAGTTTTTAGGGTATTTTAATACATTTCACTTAATTTTCATCACTCCAAACAATGATCAGTAAGCATTCTATACATGTGTCTTTATATTCATTATTGCTTAAGAATGTGGCACAGGAGAACAATCACGTGAGTTCAAATCCCAAATCTGCAACTTCCTTAATTTGTGTTCATGGGCAAGTAAAAATGCTTTATTCTCCTCATCCTCTTTTTTTTTTTTTATAAAATAAATAGTGGTGCAATTCTATTTACCCTATTTTGAGCATGTTTTTTATACACAAGAGTGGAGTTCATTTTAGCACAAAAAGACATGCATATAAAATACCTTGATCATTTTCAATCAGTTTTACTGCTCTCTTCCTCTCCTACCTCTTCACCAGATATCCCTTCTCATATCCAAGAATTGACCTGCTAGGTTTTTATTATTTCTTATTACTTTTGTATTTATTCACATTTTATATTTATTAAAGGAGACATGATATGTGTTATTTGACTTTCTGAATCTGGTTATTTTACTTAGCACGATAGTCTTAAATTCTATCCATTTTAATGTAATTACATGATTTTATTTTCTGTGTAGCTGGATAGTATTCCATCACGCATATACGCCCCATTTTATTTATCCATTCATCTGGGGATAGGCTCCTAGGCTGCTTTCCAACTTAACTACTGTAAGGTGCAATGCTATAAATATGGTTACTCACTCTTCACTACAGTCTGATGTCTTTAATCCTCTCTGGAATATACCCAGGCGTGGTATAGCCTTCTCAAATGGAATTTTTCTTTTTAATTTTTAAAGGAATCTTCATACTGATCTTCATAGTGGTTATACTATTTTATATTACCACAAATAGTGTGTGAAGGTGTTTTCCTTCACAAATTGAACAGCATTCATTGATTTTCTTCTTTTTGATTATATTCATTATGGCTCTGGTTAGTTAAAGTCACAAAGGGGGTTTGATTTACATTTCTTTAATGGCTAATGATGCAGAACATCTTTTCCAAAACTTATGGGCCATTTGTACTTCTTTGAGTAATTTCTGTTCGATTTATGTGCTGATTTTTTTTTTTTTTTTT
>NW_022900951.1:48908129-48945343 GCF_012274545.1 Fukomys damarensis | reverse complement strand
TTTTTTTTTTTTTTTGGTTTACTTTTTGGTTGAGTTTGTACTTTCTTTTATATTCTAGACATAAGTCCTCTATTAGAAAATAGCCACAAAAAGTTTCTTGTATTTCAGAAAGTGCATATGAGTGAATGAGAGTTTTGGGGAACATTGTATATCTAAACCATAACAATTGCTTTGGTTATTTTGGATCTTTAGTGATTTTGTGTGAAATTTAAGAATGCTTATTCTAGTTCTGTGAAGAATGTTTTGGATAATTTAACAGAGATTGTACTAAATTTGTACATCAGTATATTATGCCCATTTTATCATGATTAATTCTTCTAATTAATGAACAAAGGTTGACTTTCTATATTCTAATGTTCAATAATATGGCTTACCTTGCAGTTATATAATTTTATTTATATATTTCTTTCAACTTCCTTGGATAGGATGATTCCTAGGCATTTAATTTTATATGTCATCATGAATGAGTTTGTTCTACTGATTTATTTTCTGGGTGAGCTCATTAGTGTTGTGCAGAATTGCTAGAAATTTTTGTGTTTGGATTCTGTATCCTCCAAATGCTCAAATTGTTAATCACATCTAAAAATGTTCCAGTGGAATTTTGGGTTTTTTTAATGTAAAGAATTAGCATGTGCAAATAAGCATAATTTAATTTCCACATGTCCTATGTATGTCACTTTAATTCCTTTCTCCTTTTGAATTGTTTTTTGTTGTGGTTTAGATCTAAATTGTATGAAAATTTTCTCATGTTTAAAAATAGAACTAGGCTGGAGGATGTGGTTGGACAGGTGAGGCTATGGCTATGATGAATGTATCTCTGTCACTAGCACCTCTCCCTTTCTACTCTCTGTCTTCCATAGGTTGAGCAAAATTCCTTTCACATGCCTTCTAGTATTCTTTTTCTGCCAATCTTGGACTACAATTCTGTAAGTGGAGATTAATGGGTGATTTCAGGGCAGAAAGAACCAAAAGATGAGGAAAGTTTGAAGTTTTGCCAGAAAGGATACACCTGAATGTTGGGGCCAGGGAAATTGTGGTTCCTGAAATGATCCAAATTAAAACGAAGCCAAGTACTTTGCATAAGGAAAGTAGGAAAGAGAGCTTGAAGCTTTCTTTTGAATTGACAAGCCCCACCCTTCATCGGGTGCAAACGTACTAAACTTTCAAATGAGAAGAGAATACTTTGCAATGCCTGCTAAAGAAGGATCTACTAGGGAGTTGATAACCCTTGATTTATTTCACTGTGCTCAGTCGACTTGGTACTCTGTGGCCATTACAACCACAGTCTAAGTGTGCTTTACTATTGCTTGAGGTAACAGCATAACTTGTTTTGCTCTACATGATGTGGGTTTTTCAGTCATGCAGAATGTAAATGTATGAAGTCACGGAAGCTTCCATCAAGATTTCAAATGAAGGCTGTGGACATCAGCCAATGTACCCTTCAAAAAAGCAGTATGTGAAGCTCTGAGAGTGATGTCAAAGGTACAGTAGCAATCCTAGAGAATTGAAAATGATAGGAACATTTATAATCTACAGAGGAAAGACACTAGTGCTGAATGGATCACACCTAAGAGAGAACCATGTGGCCTTGAACAGACAATGTCCTAGAAATAAGGCTGCCCAAGTAAATTGAAACTCACATCTTACCACACTTTGCTTCAGATGCTACGCATGGAACTACTGAATTTAACCTTTGCCCTGTTGCATTTTTTCCTGCTTTGTTTCTATTATAAACAGTGAGTATAAGGTGACTCAGAGACAAACTTTGTGAGAGAAAAAGGTTTACTCAAGTCCAAATGTGAACAAAAACTGAAATCAGGGGCAGATTTCAGCAGCTGTTTGGGAAAAGCTGAGATTATAACATCCATTTGTGGATGGGCTAATATTAAAAGAAAGAGAAGATATCAGCAATTAGCTAGGAAGAGAATCAGGCTTACATAGGGCTAGAAAGGAGGCTGTGATTATGAGGGTTGTTTATGACTGGGGGTAAAAAGATAGTCAGCACAGGTGTGCAATCGCTGGACTTCTTGATGCCAGGAGACTGTATCCTCCATCTTAAATTTTCTTTATGGCTGCCTTCTCTGTTTACTGAGAATAGATTGTTTTTTGCTGAGATCAGCCTATTTGCTTGCAAAGGTCTCATTCAGGCCAGACAAGACACTCCAATTTTTTTTATTTTTATATATGGAAGGGGATAGTAAAATGGGCAGAGCTTCTCATGCCTGCTTCACATGCTACAAGACTAGACGGGAGAAAAATCTCAAGGAGTGGCCAGATCAACATCCTGAATGCAATCCTGTGAGAGAGGTCTGAGGAGGTATGATATCCATTTATCAGGGAAAGAGTTAACTGTAAAGTTTTGTGGAGGAGCTGTCCAGAGAAGGAAAAAGTAATAATTTTGTCTCTTCTCAGGAAGTGTTAGAGTACCCTGATAAAAGCAATATACAGTTAAGATAGGTTTTGCAGTAAGAAATATGAGGATGAGACCAAATAAGATTAAAGCAGACTGAATGAAAGAAGTGGGTGAAATTGCAAGAAACACAAATGCAAGGCATTTATATGTCTTCTGGAATCTGGGTCAGCCAGGTCAAAGTAGAGGAGTTTTTTTGTGATTTCCAAAAGGAGGGGTTCAGGCAAGTTGTTGGTTGGGCATATTCATTTGAGACAAATACAGGAAGGGTCTTGTCTTCTTAGGTTTTAGGAACTGGGGATTTAAATTTTTTATTAAAGTGCATTTATTAGCCAGGCCATCTTCATGAGGTTGGGTGTCAGGAAAAGGGAGTAGAATGGTATCAATTTGTCCTATGTCTTTTTGGACATGTTGTAGAACAGGGAGATAATCTCTAATGGGCTTAGGTTTACAGCTGAGGTGTGGCCCAAGTAAAAAGATGTAGCCATATAAAAGCTCACAATATCCTCAGGAGCACAGGAACTAGCAGAAAGAATCAACAACTGGGATCTCATCTTATTAAAAGCTTCTGCATGGCAAAAGAAACCATCAACAGAACTAAGAGACAACCTACAATGTGGGACAAATTTTTTACCAGCTGCTCCTCAGACAAAGGACTATTATCTAGAATATATAAAGAATTCAAAATAATAACCCCCCCAATATAAAGACCCGATTCAAATATGGGCATCTGAAATGAACAGACATTTCTCAGACAAAGAAGTAAAAGCACCAAGTAAATATATGAAAAAATGTTCCACATCACTGGTCATTCTAGAGATGCTGATGAAAACAACCCTGAGTTTCCACCTCACCCCACAAAGAAAGGCTGCTATCAAGAAATCAACCAGTAACAAATGTTGGTGGGGTTGTGAGGAGAAAGAAACCCTTCTCCCTTGTTCGTGGGAGTGCAGACTGGTGCAACCACTATGGAAATCAATATGGAGATAACTCAAAGAGCTGGGACTAGAGGTTCCATTTGACCCAGCCATCCTTCTGCTGGGCATCTTTCCAAAAGAATTAAAATAATCATATCACAGTGATATATACACACCTATGTTTATAGAGGCACAGTTTGTAATAGCTAAAACTTGGAAACAGCCCTTTTGCCCATCAACTAGAGACTGGATAAAGAAGATGTGGTTTTTCTATAAAATGGAATACTACTCAGCCATAAAAATGAGAACTTAGATTCATTCAAACTAAAACTAAGAATTCCATTTTACCCACCTATTCATCTACATGTATATTCTTTAAAGATCTAAAGACAACAATTAAATGTTATATACATACACATGTTTATAGCAGCACAACTCATATTAGAGAAAGCTTTGAAGTGATACCCATCAATAGATAAAAACATAAATAACATACAGTATTTATACACAATAGATGATGCTATTGTGATATAAGGCAGGAGAAATTTGATTTATCTGCAAGAAAGCGGTTGCACATTGACACTATAATATTAAATAAAATAAGTCAGACACACAAGCTTACACATTGCAATTTCTCTTATATGAGAAACTCAAAGAATAAAGTAAAAAGCAAAGTAAAAGATAGATAATATTGAAGAGGGTGATAGACCTTTTACAAATGTAAAGACAACAAAAAGATGAAGGGAGAGGGGAAGAAGGGGATGAGAATGGGAATAAAAAGAAATAAACATGTTATGTACATTTAACAGCTCCTCACAAGAATGTAATCGAGTACTACAAACATCTACTGATATAAATAAAAATGTTTAAACCTTAATATTTAAATTCTGTCATCATTCCAATCTGTACTCCAAGTCAGATGAGATGGAAGCCAATCTCTTTTTCTACCCTCAGTAAAATTGGAAAATTTTCAAGAAAGTTCTGGGATTTTGCTTTTATTTTAAAGAATAAACCAATAACTGGCCTGCTTTACATTCAAGTGTTTTCCACTGTGCCAAAGAAAATGAAAGAGTAGGATGAGTGTTATGGCTTGTATTTTGATGGCACCCAAATCTTCATGTAGTCATGAGTAGGGCTTTTTGAAGGTAGCTGAACCTAAAGTGTGTGAACATTAATTAAAAGTGTGATACTGGGATTAAGTGTATGTGGATTAGCCCACTAATTGGTTTGTCAATATTCTGGGTGTAGATAATAGGAAGCCCCATCCCGGGTCTGTTTGGTACCAATAAATAGGCTTGTTTCCTGGATGGAATATAAAGGGATACAAAGAAGACATGATGCTAATTGCTGCTTCACTGTGTCCTGCCTGATTTGGTTCCTCTGTGATGCCTTTCTGTCATGCCACCCTGCCTTAGGACCAGCAGGCTATGTATTAAAACCTCCACAAAATATTAACTGAAATAAATGTTTCTTCCTTTAAATTGTGGGTGCTGGGTATTCCATCTCAGCAAAGAGTAAAGTACTAAGACCAATTTTAGTACTGAGCATGTGGCCATGGCTCTGACACAACTGACCATGTCATTCATAAGCCATTGAAATTTGCTTGCAGGGATAATTTAGAAAGGATTGGTGATGCTGGTTGAAAAAGCATCCCTGGAGTACTGTAAACGGAACTAAATGGGAGATTCTGGTCAGCGCTCAGAAGACCAGAATCTGATATGAATGCTGCTAGTAAAGACCAGGCTGAGGAAATTTCAAACGGGATGAAGGACTGAATTGGACCCCATACCAGAGTGCTATGCTTTGGCAGAAATTTTGTTGCCTTTTGCTCTTGTCCAGAGACTGCTTGAGATTGAGATTATGGAAAGTGTATTAATTAAACTGTGGAATAAATTTCAAGGCATTCTAATGTTGTGGCAATGGTATGTCTACTGTCAGGGGCTTTTAGCTAGATCTCTGCTGAGAATCAAGAGCAAACTGCCCAACAGAATTATTCAAAATACTTTTGAGTTCTGCCAGAAGGGAAGCTCTGGTGAAGTTGTGTCTTGCGAAGATTGAACAGAGGAAAACTTTGTTGCTGAAAAGGAACCAGACAATAGAAAAGATGGCTTGAGGATATCAAAAGAAACAGGAGGGCTACACTTTTTCCAGCCTCAAAATTGCAATGCTGAAGGACAATGATGAAAAGAAAGGCACATAGTTCCATGTTATAGAATAGCAGTGACCTATGGAAGTTGTTATTAGGGATTTGCTTCTAAGGTATTCAGCCTCTACAACCAAGAGAGATGGAAGCCTAGCCACTGCCGTAGATAACAGCAGACCTTGGCATAATCTATGTGGTGCTCATTTTAGGTGTATGAAGAATGCAAAAGTTTTAGTGTCAAGAAGATTTCAACCAGAATGCAGAAGAGTCCCTTGGAGACCAAGTAGTGTGCCCCTGAGATGGCAGGGTGTGAACCTGTGAATGTGAAGCCAAAAGTACAGTGGAGACTTGGAGGTTTGGAGAAGCCAGAAATGTGGATTGTCTGAGAAAAGCTGCAAGGAGTGAGCAAAGTTATCCCAAGAGGGAATCCATAAAGGCAATAATCAACAGCAGTGCTACAGTGGCAGACCACTGAAGCCATTTGAAGTTCACATCTTACCACAGATTACCTTGAATATGAGACATGGAGCTAGAAGAATTAATGCTTATTCTGCTGGATTTTAGACTTGCTCAGGTTCCATTTTTTCTATTCCACTATTTGTACCTTTTTGATTAGAAATGAGTATCTTGTAAAATTGTATATTGGAAGTGTTTAATTTTATTTTTATTTGTAGAAAGGCTCATAATTAAGAGTTTGTCTTAATTCTCAGAGAAGATTTTGTACTTGGATTTTTCAGCAATGCTGAAACTGTTAGGACTTTTGCAACTCATAGAGATGAACTAAATGTCTTTTGCATAAAGGGATGTACATGAGTCCTTTGAAACACAAGGGTGAAAAATTCTGTATCAAAATGTTCCCCAAAAGCCTCATACAGTCATACATGAAGCTTTTAGGAGATGGCTGGATTTAGGGTATATGAATGTAGATTAAAAGTTTGATACTTGGATTCAGAGTTTTTAGATTATTACCTTAATTTATTATCATAATTCTAGATGCTGATAATGGGAAGCCCCACTCTGAATGTGGCTTCCACCAATCAATAGGCTTTTTTCATGGATGCAATATAAAGGGACAGAAAGAAAGTAGGTGCTACTTGCTACTTTGTCATGAATTACTTCACCTCTACAGTGCCCTTTCGCCATGCCACCTTGCCTTAGAACTAGTGGACTATAGACAGAAACCTTTACAACAAACAGTTAGATGAGATAAACCCTTCCTCCTTTAACTTGTAGATGCCAGGTATTTTGTCTCAGCAAGGAAAAAAACTATGACAGTGAACAAAAATGCTATAAAATTACCTAGCATTTGAAGAAAGGTTTTATTTTATAATCATTTAACTGGTTAGTATAGCTTCTAAAATTATTATGTAGTTTTCACAAAGCTACTTGTATCTATAATTTGTTGTTTGGGTGTTCTTATAATGGAAGGAGGGCTTGCAAATTCCTAGCCCACTACATTGGTTATGCTACTCTCCAGTTATATCTTTTTCTCATCAAATTTGTATATTTTCATAATTTTCTTTTGTAAGGTTGTGGTTCACCTTGAAACGGTCCTTGGAGCCTCAGTTCAACATGTTAAACTGAAACAAATGAAATATTCTTTTCAGTTATGGATAAAAATGATGTCCACAAAGGGACTTGATGGAAAGGTGCGTTCACTCTTTTCTTTATTCTCTTTTTTCTTTTCTTAGGTTTTTCATTCAGTTTCAATTGTGAGTCACTCATTATGGTCATAGGTATAAACAAAAACAAGGAAAATAGTAAAATATTTACAGAGATCATTTTGTGAAATGTTATGATATTATAATCACATAGGTATGTGCATTCAGAGGCAGAGCTCATTCCTTGTGGAGGAGTTACTATGCACCAACATTTTAATGATTTAGGAAACTTAATCTGGTGTGAATTTGATAAAATTTTTCTGCACTGAGGGGAAGATGGGCATGGAAAAGAACATGAAGTGATCAAGAAGAACTCTGTAAAATAAATTTCCATATGCTATATGCCAGATACTGAGAGCATTTAGCTTCCCATATAAGATGATTAAGCAATCCCAGTTATCAAGGTCTAGGGTAAGATTCTCCCTGAGAGGTTTCTGGGGAAAAACATAATTTTATCTATTTGCCTTTCTCCTGTGAATTTTCCTTTTCCTGTTCACATGTGATAAGATAGGTTTTTTTTCCTTCTTTTCTCATTTTGCCCTTAATTACATTTCCCCCACTCCCATCCTTATTTGCAAAACTGCTATACAGATTCAATGCAATTCCAACTGAAATTCCAACAGTATATTTCACAGAACTAGAAAAAAGAATCCAAAAAATTCATTTGGAACCAGAAGAGACCTAGAAGAGCAAAACCTATCCTAGGCAACAGAGACATGGCAGTGGGTATAACAATTTCCAATTTGAAACTATACTACAAAGCCACTGTGATAAAAATAGCACAGTATGGGTAAAGAAACAGACCCGAGGATGAGTGGAATAGAATGAAGGATACAGAAACAGCTCCAGATGTACTTAGCTACCAACAATCCTCAGTGGAGGAAAGATAGCCTCTTTAATAAATGGTGTTGGAAAAACTGGATTTCAACCTGCCAAATATTAAAAATAGACCCTTATCTTTCACCATGCACTAAATTAAAATCCAAGTGGTTTAAAGAACTAAATATTATAAAAGAGACACTAAATTTGTGGAAAGATAAGTTAGGCATAATTATTGAAGACATTGGCAAAGGAAATGACTTTATGGACAAATCCTCAATAGCATGGAAACTAGCACAAAGAATCAACAACTGGGATCTCATCTTATTAAAAAGCTTCTGCACTGAAAAATAAACCATCAACAGAACTAAGAGGCAACCTACAATATGGGAAAAAATTTTACCAGCTGCTCCTCAGACAAAGGAGTATTATCTAGAAAATATAAAGAATACAAAACAGTCAGCCCCCCCAAATATAAAGACCTGATTCAAAAATGGGCATCTGAAATGAACAGACATTTCTCAGACAAAGAAGTAAAAGCAGCAAATAAAAGTATGAAAAAATGTTCCACATCACTGGTCGTTCTAGAGATGCAGATGAAAACACTGAGATTTAAACTCACCCCACAAAGAATGGCTGCTATCAAGAAATCAAAAAATAACACATATTGGCAGGGTTGTGGGGAGAAAGGAATGCTTCTCCATTGTCAGTGGAAGTGCAGAGTGGTGCAACCACTATGGAAATCAATATGGAGATACCTCAAAGAGCTGGGACTAGAGGTTCCATTTGACCCAGCCATCCCTCTGCTGGGTATCTTTCCAAAAGACTTAAAAGAATCATATCACAAATATATATGCACACCCATGTTCATAGCAGCACAGTTTGTAATAGCTAAAACTTGGAAACAGCCCAATTGCCCATCACTTGGAGACTGGATAAGGAAGTTGTGGTTTTTCAATTAAATGAAGTACTACTCAGCCATAAAGATTGAGAAATTAGAGTCACTCATAGGAAAATGGATGCATATTGAAGTCATACTCTTAAGTGAAATAAATAAGTCACATATGTGTAAATACCAAAAAGTTTCTCTGGTGTGAAAACCAAAAGGGTAAATAAGGCTCAAATGGTATAATTAACAATGTGAAATAGGAAGCAAAGGACTAAAGTTGTAGGGGACCTGGGAAGGGTAGTGGAAAGGAAATAAGGGAAAATAAAAAATATGAGCAATGAAAAAATGGAAAAAATATTTTGCAAATGGAGGATGGAGGGGGTGTGAAGGGAGGGCAGGGGTATGGGGAAAAATGAGAACCCAGACCTGTCATGTAAAGGTACGAGTTCCCAATGATGACTGTAAATATACTTTATACCTAAAAAGTACCAATAAATTCAAAGAGGATAAGAGTGACAACATGAAATCTGATTTATAAAATGGCCCTGAAGTATAAAATTCAAATTAATAGTAAATGGGTAGAAATATCATTATTTTCTTACTTTTAATTATGATACTAATTCAGAGCAAGAGGTCATAACATTTCCTTAATCATTTACATTTAATAACAATTAGATTGTTTATACAATATCTGAAGATTGTAACATGAAAAAAGATTGAACCATATATTTTTATGCTAATGTCACTGATTTTTAATAACAAATATAGAATGAGATTTGTTCATTTACAATGCACATGTCAATTGATTTTTATATATTCACAAAGGTGTGTATTATCATAATTTTGATCATATACTGTCATTTTCACAACTGTCCATAAAATAAATTTCACGTTTATTAGATATCACTCTTCAATCTCCTAGTCTTCCTGTAAGCAAGCAGTGAGCTATGTTTTGTTTCTTCTTCTTTTTTTTTTTTTTTTTTTTTTTTTATTTTTTTTTTTTTTTTTTTTTTGTACCAGGGATTGAACTCGGGTCCTTGCACTTGCAAGGCAGGCCACCGAACTGCTGAGCTAAATCCCCGGCCCTATGTTTTGTTTATATAGATTGACTAACTCTGGACCCTTCATGCAAACCAGATCATAAATTTTGTTATATTTTATTATTGTTCTATTTCCCTTTGCATAATCATTTGAGATTTATCCATGTTTATTATGTGTTAAAACTGCATTCCTTTTTGAGGCTAAGTACTATTTCACAATATTACTACATATTTTATTTATTAAATCACCAATTGATTTGCATTTGGATGCTATGTGTAGTGGTGCTTTGTAAAGTCCTTCTGTGTTATTTTCTTTTTCTTTTTCTTTTTTTTTTGGTGCTGGGGATTGAACTTGGGACCTTGCCCTTATGAATCAGGGTGCAGAATCACTCAGCTAAATCAGCAGCCTTATGTGTTATGGTCTTAATAATATAGTTTTAAAATTAAATTCTATTTTGAGTAATGTGCATTAATTGTACATAAGAATGGGGTTCAGTGTGATATTTCAATATGTACCTGCAATGTTATTTGATAAATTTCAGCCTCTCTTTATCCATCTTTCCCTTCTGTACTTCCCAATGTGTAATAAATTCTACTGTACATTCAGGTTTTTTTTATACAGAAAAATAGATCTTCTTTTAAAGAGTATCCTTATCACACTATAACCACATGACATAAGCAAATAATATACAGAAGAACATACAACAAGAAAAGGGGAAAAGGCATCAAAGAAAACAGATAGAAGAAAATTAATTGCATCAGAAATCCATAAAATTTATCAAATTACAACAAATCTGGTATAATTGTTCATAAGAAATAGGAATTACTGTCCACTCATTACAACAGTATGGATAGTGTATATTAATAATTTTATTTTATTTTTATTGATCCATGTTTACAGTATATAATGATCACATTCATCATGGGGGATCAGTACATATACGTAATATATTTTAATTCTTTTTTGATCCCATTCTCCTCCCTTCCCTCCAATCCTTCTTCACTTCTCTATTTTATTTGTTTGTTTGATTTTTGGAACTGGGGATTGAACTCAGGTCATTGAGCTTACAAGACAGGCACTGGCACTTCTCTATTTTAAAAATGTCTACTTCTTGGGCCAGGGATTTAGTTCATGGCATCATGCCTGCCTCACAAATATAAGGTACTGAGTTCAACAATCCCTGTGTGAAGAAAGAAAGAAAGAAAGAAAGAAAGAAAGAAAGAAAGAAAGAAAGAAAGAAAGAAAGAAAGAAAGAAAGAAAGAAAAGAAAGAGAAAAAAGTCTACTTTAATTTTTCCTTCAATATTTTTATTTAAATCCCATTTCTCTTGCGATTCTCCCCCTCCCCCATCTCTTATTCCTTTCCCATTTGAACAAGTTCTTCCTAATTCCTAATATCTATCCTCAATTTCTGCTCTTTATTTATACTTTAGGTTTCTCACAAAAGAGGAACAATATGATATTTAAACGTCTGCTTGATTTGTTTAAGATTGTCTATTTAAGGTGCATCTATTTGCCTGAATATATCTCAAGTTTATTCTTTATGGCACAGCAGTATTCCGTTAGATATAAATATATTTTCCTTAACCATTTATCTCATGATGGCCATCTGGTCTGTTTCCAAGATCCAGCTATTTTAAATTGTGCTGCAATTAACATGGATATGAAGTTTTCACTGTGGTAGGATGACAATACCTGGAATTGGAATAGCTAGGTCAAATAGAATCTTTTGTTTCTATTATTTTTAAAGAAAACCTCATACCGATTTTCATAGTAATTATCCCAATTTACACTTCCAGAAACAAGTGAGAAGGGTTTGCTTTTTTCCCACAACTTTGTCAGAACACTGCATTGTTTGATTTCTTTTTTTTAATTGAGTTTGTTGGTACATTTTAGGGATATAGTACAGTTACATCCACTGATGGGATCTCGTACCTCTACATGACAGGTCTTGGTTCTCATTTTTCCCCTTGTCCCTGCCTTCCCTTCACCCTCTGCTCCCATCCCCATTTACAAACACTTTATTTCCATCTTTTCATTTTCTCGCATTTTTTTTTGTTTTCTCTTATTACCCTTCCTCTACCCATCCCACCTTTCCTACACCTTTAGCCCTTTTCTTTCCATTTCACAATGTCAGTTATCTCATTAGGATCTTATGTACTATTACAGTTTATTCACACCAGAGAAACTATTCGGTATTTACACATGTGTGACTTATTTATTTCACTTAGGAGTATATCTTCAATGTGTATCAATTTTCCTATGAATGAATCTATTTTCTCGTTCTTCCATTTTATAGATAAACCACATGTTCTTTATCCAATTTCCAACGGATGGGCAACTGGGCTGTTTCCAAATTTTAGCTATTACAAACTGTGCTGCTATAAACATGGGTGTGCATACATCACTGTGATATGATTCTTTTAGTTCTTTTGGAAAGATACCCAGCAGAGGGATGCCTGGGTCAAATGGAACCTCTAGTTCCAGCTCTTTGAGGTATCTCCATATTGAATTCCATACTGGTTGCACCAGTCTGCACCCCCGCAAATAATGGAGAAGCGTTCCTTTCTCCCCATAGCCCTGCCAACATTTATTATTGTTTGATTTCTTGATAGCAGCCATTCTGTGTGGGGTGAGGTGAAATCTCAGTGTTGTTTTCATCTGCATCTCTCTAATGACCCAGTGATGTGGAACATTTTTTCACATATTTACTTGGTGTTTTTACTTCTTTGCCTGAGAAATGCCTGTTCATTTCAGGTGCCCATTTTTGAATCGGGTCTTTATATTTGGGGGGCTTACTGTTTTGAGTTCTTTATATATTCTAGATAATAGTCCTTTGTCTGAGTAGCAGCTGGTAAAAATTTTTTCCCACATTCTAGGTTGTTGCTTTGTTCTGTTGGTGGTTTCTTTTGCAATGCAGAAGCTTTTCAGTAAGATGAAATCCCAGTTGTTGATTCTTTCTGCTAGTTCCCGTGCTACTGAGGATTTGTTCATAAAGTCTTTTTCTATGCCAATGTCTTCCAGAGTTCTGCCTAACTTATCTTCCAGCAAGTTTAGTGTTTCTGTTTTAATATTTAGATCTTTAATCCACTTGGATTTTAGTTTAGTGCATGGTGAAAGATAAGAGTTCAGTTTTAATCTTTGGCAGGTTGAAATCCAGTTTTTCCAACACCATTTATTGAAGAGGCCATCTTTCCTCCACTGAGGATGATCAGCTCCTTTGTGAAAGATGAGATAGCTGAGCACATCTGGATTTATTTTTGTGTCTTTCAATCTGTTCCACTCATCCTCAGGTCTTTTTCTTTGCCAGTATCATGCTATTTTTGTCACAGTGGATTTGTAGTATAATTTCAAATTGGGAATTGTTATACTCGCTGCCATGTGTCTGTTGCCTAGGGTAGCTTTTGCTATTCTAGGTCTCTTATGGTTCCAAATGACATTGTTTTCTTGATGATAACCATTTTTGCTATAGTGAGATGGAATTCCTGTGTTGTTTTAATTTGAATATTTCAAATGGCCAGCAATGTTGGGTGTTTTTTATGTATTTATCAGCCATATGCACTTTATCATTTGAGAAGTGTTTATTCATTGAATATTCCCCTTATTGGATTAGGTCTTTAAATTTGAGCAGGTCTAATTTTTTTTAGTTGCTTATATATTTTAGACATTAATCCTTGTCCAGAGATGGAGCAGAAATATGGTGAGTTTCTTTGCTGTGCAGAATCTTTTTAATTTTATGTAATTCTATTTGTTGATTATTTGTAACATTTCCTCCAATCCAGGGTTTTATTCATACAGTATTTGTCTATACTTTACAACTTCCAGTTTTGCCTAATTTATCTTCTAGCAGATTGTTTCTCTTTTTATATTTAGTAGTCTTTTATTCCTCTTTTAATATTTAAATCTTAGATCCATTTCAATTTTAGTTTAGTGCATGAATAGAGACATGATCTTGTTTATTCTTCTTCACCTTCAGCATGTGGAAAGCCAGTTTTTCCAGCATCATTTGTTGAAGAGTTTATCTTTAGTCCAGTGAAAGAATTTGTTTCCTTTTTCAAAGATAATATAAATGAGTGTGCCTTGGGTTGTTTCTGCATGCTCCTGTTCCAATGATACAAAAGACTGGTATTTTTGTTGTTGTTGTTGTTGTTTGTTTTTGCCAGAACCATAATGGTTTTATCATTGTAGCTTTGTAGTATAACTTGAACACTGAGATTGTGATGGCCTTGCCTTGCCCTTGCTCAGAATTGCTTTTGCTATTCTAGGTCTCTTCTGGTTTCATATAAATTTGGAGATTGCTTTCACTAGTTCATGGAGGAATGCCACTGATATTTTTATTTAGATTGCATTAAATATGTACAAATTTTGTTTGTTTGTTTGTTTTGGTCCCTGGGATTGAATTTGGGCCTTTGTGCTTGGAAGGGAGGTGGTGGAACCAGGACCTGAAGTTTTATTTTGTTTTTTTGTTTCTGTTTTTGAGACAGGGTCTCATTATGTAGCTGAGACTGACCTGGAATTCACTTTGTATTCCAGTCTGGTCTCAAACTCACAGCGATCCTCCTGCCTCAGCCTCCCAAGTGCTGGGATTACAGGTGTGCGCCACCATCCCCGGCTCCCTAAAGTTTTTGAAGTATAGCCATTTTCAACATATTGGTTCTTCCAAAGCAGGAACATGGGATACTTTCCATTTTCTGATATCCACTTTGATCTTTTTCAGAGTACTACAGTTTTTATTGGCAAGGCTTTTACTTACTAGGGTAGGTTAATTGCTAAGTATTTCATTTTTCTTGAGGCTATTATGCAAGGTGTTGTTTCCCTAATTTTTGTCTTGGTGAGATTGTTTTTAGTATATGGGAATGCTACTGAATTTTGAGTGTTGAGTTTGTATCCAGCTATGCAAGTAAATTTAGTTATGAATTCTAGGATTTCTTTGGTGGAGTTTTAGGTGTCTTCTTTGTAGAGGATCATGTCATCAGTGAGTAGTAATAATTTAAATTCTTTCTTTCTATCCACATTTATTTATTTCTCTTGTTTAATTGCTCTCTCTGCCTGATGCTTCTAAATCATTATTGAACAGGAAGGGTAATTTTGGCTATCCGTGTCTTATTCTTGATTTAGAGTAAAAGTATTCTTCTTTCCTTCATTTAGTATGATGTTGGAAATTTTTGTCATAGGTGGCTTTTATCAGATTGAGATATAAAGACCTTCTATTTCAGTTTCCTTTAGGGTTTTTATTATGAATAAAGGATGGATTTTCTCAAATGCTTTTTCTGTGTCTATTAAGATAATCATGTGGTTTTACCCTTGCTTCTGTCAATGGGGTATATTACACTTATTAAGTTGCATATGATAATCCATCCCTATATCTCTGACATGAATTTTATATGGTCACTATGCGATCATTTTATGCATTCTATTTGCCCATGTCTTATTGAACATTTTTGCATCTGTGTTCAGTAGATTGCACTGTAGTTCTCTTTTTGGAGGGGGCCTTTTGGTGATTTTGTGTCATGCTAATTTTTGCTTCCAGGAATGACTTTTGGGACACCACCTCCCTTTGCATTTAATTAAATAGTTTCAGTAGTATTGGTATTAGATCTTCTCTAAGTTTCTTGTGATTTTGGAAAGCAATCCATTAGCATCTGAGTTTTCCTTAGTTGGTAGTTGTTTTTTATTACTACTTCAATTTGTTGAATGATATTGAACTAATCAAGATGTTCATAACTTTTGATTCAGCTTTGGAAATTCATACATAGCTCAGAACCTTACTATTTCATCTGAATTTCAGTTTATATTAGAGTATAAATTCTCAAAGTAGTTACCAATGATCTACTAGATTTATTGCAGAATCCATTGTAATTTTACCATTTTAATTTCTAGTTGCAGGAATATGAGTCTTTTTTTTTTGCTTTGTAAGATTGGTTTATCTATTTAGTTTAAACTTTAAAAGAACTATCTCTTTTTTAAAATTAATTTTATGGGTACATTTTAGATGTATAATATGATATTCATCATTGGAGAGTCATACCTTTACATAATATATCTTTTTTACGTTAAATTTGTTGGTACTTTTTAGGTATACAGTATACTTACATTCATCATTGGGATACTGCACCTTTACATGTTGTATCTTGGTTTTTATTTTCCCCCATATCTCTGACCTCCCTTCACCCGTCCACCATTCCCTATTTACAAAGACTTTGTTTTCAGGGTATGCCACTCCAGGGGAGAATTTATTTTCTATTAGTGCTTAAAATACTCCCCTCTAAACTCTCTTAGACTTTAAAGTTTGTGTTGAGAAGTCTGCTGTAATTCTGATGGATTTTTCTTTATTCATGTTTTGTTTCTTTTCTGTAACAGCTTTTAAAATTCTGGTTTTTTTTCATTGTTGTTGAATTTCTGGAATATTGACTATGATATTTTTTGGTATAGTTCTTATGTGGCCATGGCTATTTGGCCTCACTTATCTGAATGTCATATTCTATTTCCTGGCTTGGGAAAATATCTGCTATTACTTTTGTAATCATGTGTTATTCCCTTTGTACTATCTTCTTATTTTTCATTGTTTCCATTTATTCTTTGATTAGTCTTTATTACATCGTCTCTTAGCTGCTGGATTGATTTTTTATGGTTTTATAGTATCTCTTATTAGTTAATCACCAATAATAGTCATGTTTCCTAGGTTTGATACTCAATCCTTACATTGATTGATTCTGCTACATTTACTTTCAAAAGTTATACTTTCAGAAGTTTTTAATCTTCTGCATTTCTAGTTTGAATCTGTTCCGAGGACTCCAGGAATTATTCTATGTTGGACATTCATCGTTTGCATGTATTGTTTGTATTTTTTAAGACAGGGTAAGACTATTTAGTCCAGGATGGGCTTGAACTCACTATATAGCACAGGTTGAGCTCAACCTCATGGCAATCCTTCTGCCTTAGCCTCCCCAGTTACGGATATACAGATATGTGCCAACACTTGCATACATTTCTTTAGTTTTGCATTTTTTGAGTCTTCTCTGTACTCAATAATCCTTTGTTTTTTAGGATTACTATATCTTCATCTATATAATTATCTCTACTTTGAATTTGCAAAGTGTCTCATTGATCTATTTTGTTGCCTCCACTGCTACCACTTCAAATATTTTAGTTCTGTGTTTTTTTCTTATTTATTCCCTCTATATCCCCCATGGAATTGCTTTGGGCCACTTGAGAGCTTTGGGGATATTTTGTTTCCATGTTTTCTTATTTTTAATATAATTTTATTTGTTTTTTGTGCTGAGACTTGCAAATTGCTTCTGGTGGATAGCTTTATTGCTAGTTTTGTAACTTTTCAGAGATGTCCTGTATGCACAGCTAGTTATTGGCCCAGGGTGACCAGTATTAGTGCTAGATGTTAGACAGTGTCTCTGGCAGGACTAGAGGTTGTGTGAGGCAGTGAGAAATGGATGGAATCAACCATTCTCAATATATAAGGTACAAACAAACAGGAGCAATATTAACTCTCTATGCCAGATGAAGGTCTTAGCTGGTATTGGACAAACTTGAAGGGCTCAGTGGTGATTCAGTTGCATCCTGGGCCATATATTGAATAATACATACAGGGACACTTGGGTGGACTCAGCAACTACCATTCAAGTGTTCTCTTAATTCCTGCCATAAGGCAGATGAGGAGAGAGCCTTCCTTGCCCATGGGGCAGGAATGGATGCTGCAGGGTTACAGCCTCCTCAGTGTTTGGAGAGAGGATGATGAGATGAAGGAGCCCATACAAACAAAGTCATTCTGGGAGGCTGGACTCTGATGCATCCCTTGGTCTATCACCCACCTATTGGGAGGTTTTCAAGATGGTTATTTCTTGGGTAGGTGAAGGTGGGGGCAGACCAGTCCTTGTGGACTATTTCCTATGTTTTGTTTAATCTGAGTAACTTAATTGAAATCAATTTTTGTAGCAGGGTCTATGAACTCCTCTGCTTCCAGTTACTTGTATTTTTAGTTTATCTTTTTGGAATCTTTTTGCCCATTAAGGTTTTAAATATATATCCATTCTGTGCACCAGCAAACTTATGCATAAGTATCTATGCCATTTTCTCAAATCTGGTTCTTCACCATTTTGTGGCTTGAGGGTATGTCATGATACTCACTAAAAATCTCACAGCTGATTGAAGTCATGGAGAAAGTTGGTTGATACAGATAAGTTGATTCTCAACAATACATGCAAAATCTCTCATCTTTATTTTAACTTCAATATAAGAAACTGATAGTGCTATACTTGTCTTTATTGGCTTGTTAATTTGTTTATTTGCTTATTGGTTTATTTTTTGAGTAAAACTCTCAGTACGCAGTTCAGGCTTGATTGAACACACCATATAGCTCAGGCTAGCTACAAACTCAGGCAATTCTCCTGTCTCGGCCTCTTGAGTGACGGGATTACAGGCTTCTGCCACCATGCCTGGCCCAATGTTCCTAGTTCACCTGATGTAGTCTTAGAAGAGATAATATGCCTATTTAGGAGGTGAAAATAAGAATGAAACTCTCCTAATTAGCACTCAGAAAAAGCAGGTAACATAAGGCATGTGTAAAAGATAAAGTCTGATGCAAAAGGGTAAATGAAAAGAGAATCTATTTCAATGAAAATCCAGTTTTGAGTGTGCAAACCACCCTGAAATCATGACACCCTAACTCCCACTCATAAAACTAACATAAGGGCCTGGGATGTAGCTCAGTGGCACTGCACCTGCCTTGTAAGTGCAAGGTCCTAAGTTCAATCTCCGGTACAAAAAGCAAAAAACAAAACAAAACAAAAAACCTAACATATTTGCCATAATGGGAAAGGATCAGACAGTGAGGGAGCTGGCTCTTCAATAATTTCTTGGCTGATGGCATAGGTTCACAATTACTCTTGCCTCCCTGTGATGCCTGGAAATATTCATTGATATAATTGTAAGCCTATGGAAAAAACCCCAAAGCACTATACTGTATGAAACAAATACCATGAATTCAGGTCATGAAAATGATAGGGCTCCAGTTTCTGTGAGTGGTGGGACTGTGAGGAAGGAAAAGACTTGCCTGACAACAGAAAAGGCTAAGTTGCCAATTCCCGCAAAGTAATGTGAATGATGTGCTTGTGGGTGACTGAACTCATTTGTGATTGCTGACAGGGTCTCACAGGGATACACCCAGCAACTTTTAGCCAAGGACTGCAGAGTGAAGGGAATTACGCAGATCAGAAATGGAAAGATCATTTGGCAGATCTAGAACAGAGAAGTCACCCTCCTATTGATTCCCCAAACAAAAAATGGCCTGAGATTGCATGAGGTCTTGCATACTATATATGCTGAAGGCAACCTAATAGTTCTCAGGAAAGTCAGAGCAGAGCTCTTGAAATGTACAGATAAATAAGTACAGGCAGAGAGATGAAGAACAGGATTTTGGCCAGAGGTCTCCTGATCATATGCTGTTCTAGGCAAAGAATATCAGGATAGGGAAGACAGAGATAATCACAGTATTTGCCTGTCATTGAAAGGAGTGAGAGCATAAGGGCCCTGGCAGAAGTCAATGCTGAATCAGAAACCAGAAGTCAGACAATTTTTACATTTACTTTCTAAACTCAATGAGGCAATTAGATCTTGAGATAGAGATAGAGGCCTGCTGTTCTTCACAGCCTGAACACCCAGAAGATAGTTTTTGGTGGAGGGAGAAATCTCGCTGCCTCTGGCAGGATAACTGACTGGTCCACAGAGAGTAATACCTTAGCTGCTTGCAGTCAGACTGTGATTGCATTGGAGAGGGTCCTGTGTGGACACTCTGAGATAATGTTAAAACTCTTTAAAGAGTTTTATTTTTATTGTTGCTATTTCTTTGTTTGCTGATTTGTTCTGTGTTATCTGCTGTTTATTTTTCTTTTCTTCAGGATCTTTTTTTTATATTTGCATTTTTAAATTTTACTTTGCTTTTTAATGTTTTCCCCTTTGTAGTGCTCTCTTTTTAGTCCTTATATTTTTTACTTTTTGAATTCCTTTTCTATTACTTTTCTTTGTATCATTCTCTTATTCTCAAGTTCAATTCTCAGTCCTTCCCTCCATTTATCCTATGGAATGCACACACACACACACACACACACACACACACACACTCACACACTAGAATTGACTAGTGCTCTAACAGATTCATTCAATGGCCTCTCTGGGAAATTCTTAACAAAATCTGTCTTAGAAGATTAAAACAAGGCCAGGGATTTAGCTCAGTGATTCTGCCACCTGACATGAAAACACAAGGTCCCAAGTTCATTTGCTGGTACCAAAAAATAAAAAAAGAAGATCAAAACAGAAGTAAGTACAAATATATAAAGAAGTTCTAAAAATCTCACAACCATCCATAATCACTAAATGCATTTCAACATACCTGTATATCTCCCACTGCCTTCACCAATACTCTCTAAAACTCTGTTAAATCTCTCCATTTACCTCATCTATAAAAATAAATCCAACAGGTTCTAACAACCCATTTTTTTTGCTTATTGCCTTTTCTCTTACCTCCCTTTCTTTTCACTAACATAGATATATATATATCTTTTTTCTCCTTTCTCCCACTTTCCACATCCCCCATGAAATAGAAATAGCTGTAAAATATCATCTGAAATACAATACTAGGCAACAAAACTGAGGCAGTAATGAAAACCTACCTACTAGCAAAAGACAACACCTGATGGATTCAACACTAAATCCTGAAAGTACATAATTGGATACAATATCAATAATCCTCAACCATTTTAGTGAAATTGAAAGGGAATGAAGTATTGCCAAGTTCATTCTTAGAAGCTAGAATTACCCTGATTCCAAAATCAGACAAGGACTCACCTAAAAAAGAAAACCATAGGCCAATCTCTTCAATTAACATACACACTAGGATGTGAATTAAGTCTGCTATATTAGGATTGAAGATTTGTATAATGGAAGCTGCATAATGTGTATAGGTGTCACCAATCAATAGTCTTGTATCCTGAATGTAGCCTAAAGGGAGAGAAGGAAGGTAGGCTTGCTACTGCTGTTCATTGTAGTTTGTTGCTGCTTCTCTTTGTTTGACTTGCCATGGGATCCTCTGGCATGTCACCCTGTCTTGGAATCAGCCAACTATTAACTCAAATCTATACAATCTGTGAGTTGCAATAAAACTTTTCTTTTTTTAACTTGTGCATTTTGGATATTTTGTCACAGTAATGAAAAATATAACTAACACACATTTTGGTATCAGACAAGTAGAGTCTGCTTTGATGCTACCTAGCAATGTGATTCAGAAGCCTTTGGACCCAGGTTCTAGAAAATCTGGTAGATTAATCAGTCTGATTTTGAAATAGTGGTATGGGAATTGTTGGAGGCTTTTAGGCAGATTTATGAGTAAAGAGCTCAGCAGAATGATTTTGAATATTTTGAGTACAGCCAGAAAGGAAGCTCTGGAATTAAAAAAGTAGCATAGTAGAATTTAGTTTTCAAGAAGGAAATGGAAAATAGAAAAGATAGCCCAAGGACATAACAAGGATCAAGAGGGTTCCACCCCATGCAAACTCAAAATTGCAAAGGTGAAAGAGTTTGTGAGACCATCATATTTTAGAATGAAGCTACACAGGGAATTTGTTCTTTGGGACTGGATCCATAGCATCAAGCAATTCAGGCACTCATCATCGCAAACAAGAGAGAAGGAAGCCTATTTATTGCTCCAGGTAAAAGCAGGCCTTAGTAAAATCATTGTGGTGCTGGTTTTAGGTTAATTTACACTGCAAGAGTTGTAAGGTCAAAAAGGCTTCCACCAGGTTTTGGAAGAAGGCCTGTAAGCATTATTAGAGAAAACAATCCAAAAATTCATTTGAAACAATAGATCTAGAATAGCAAAAGAAATTCTAGGCAGCAGACACATGGTAGGGTGTGTCATAATCCCCAATGTAAAACTATACTACAAAGCCACTGTGAGAAAAAGAACATGTTATTAGCAAACAAACCCAAGGATCAGTGGAATAGATTAGAAGATGCAAAAACAACTCCCAACATACTCAGCTACCTCATCTTTCACAAAGGAGCCAACCATCCTCACTGGAAGAAAGATAGCTTCTTTAATAAATGGTTTTGGAAAAAGTGAAATTCAACTTGCCAAAGATTAAAACTAGACCCCTATCTTTCACCATGCACTAAACTAAAATCCAAGTGGATTAAAGATCTAAATAGTCACCAGGGATTTAGCTCAACAGTTCGGTGGACTGCCTTGCAAGCACAAGGACACGAATTCAATCCCCAGGACCAAAAGAAAAAAGATCTAAATAGTCAAACAAAAACAATAAACTTGCTGGAAGAAATGTTAGGTAGAACTCTTGAAGACACTGGCATAGGAAACCCTAATGGGGTGGTTAGACTTTTTACATCTTCTTCATTCAACTTTGGAAGTTCATATGTGTCTAGGATTCTGTCCATTTCTTCTATATTTTGCATTTTATTAGAGTATAGGTTTTCGATGTAAGTATTGATGACCCTCTGGATTTCTGGAGAATATATTGTGATTTCACCTTTTTCATTCCAAATTGCATTAATTTGAGCCTTCTCTTTCCTTTTGTTGACTTGAGGGTTTTTGTTGAAAAATCTGATGTGATTCTGATAGGCATGTGATTTGTTTCTTTTCTCTAAGTGCTTACAGTAATTTGTTCTGTTGGGTTTCTGGAATCTTGATTATTATATGTCTAGGTGTAGATTTTTTTTATTATGGCTGATTGGAGTTCTAAATGCCTCACTTATCTGTATGTCAAATTCTTCCCCTCTGGGAAGTTTGCTGTCATTAATCCTGTGAACAGCTTTTTTACATAATTTGTACTTTCTCCTGCTACTACATCAATTCCTAACAATCTTATATTATTATTCTTTGTGTCATCTAAGAGTTGATGGATTGATTTCTCATAATCCCTTACTGTTTTTAAAAGATCTCTCTTTTTATGGTCACTGACTGCAATCCTATCTTCTATATCTGAAATTTGATCTTCACATTCATTCATTCTGCTGCAAATGCTTTCTATAATTTTTTTGTTTGTTTTTTCTCATTTTTCCCCTTACTCCTGCCCTCCCTTCACCCCCTCCTCCCCTCCCCATCTACAAACACTTTATTTTCATCTTTTCATTATCTCACATTTTTTTCTTTTCCCTTATTACCCTTCCCCTACCCATCCCACCTTCCCTACACCTTTAGCTCCTTTCTTCTCATTTCTAAATGACAGTAATCTTATTAGGATCTTATGTTTTATTGCAGATTATTCACACCGGGGAAACTATTCGGTATTTACACATGTGTGACTTATTTATTTCACTTAGGAGTATATCTTCAATATGTATCCATTTTCCTATGAAGCTTTCTATAATTTTTAATCTTCTGCATATTTGTTTGAATCTGTTTCATGAATTTCATTTCTTTCCCATGTTAGGCATTCAAGGTTTCCATTTCTTTCCTATGCTGGGCATTCATGGTTTCCATCATGATTGTGAGCTCATGTATTTTTTTATCTGTTTCTGTTCTAGCATCTTTCATCATGTCTTTCATTTTTATCACCATCTCTGTGTTTATCTGGAAAGTTATTTGTGTTTTGAACTTTTCTAGAGCCTCATTCATCTGTTTTTTTTGTTTTGTTTTGTTTACTTCCTCTGATATTGGTTCATGGTGTCCAGATGGTTGACTGTCAGATTTTTCCACCTCTTTTTTCCCAGAGTTTACCTTTGGTGAGTTGGAAGTCTGTGTTTGTGCCTTGTTGAAATGTCTTCTTATTTCTATTTGTGTTATTGGTACTGTCCTTGGTTTAATTCCTGGGTTTATACTTTGATCTTTCAGATATATCTGGTCTTTAATTTTGAGTCTCAAATGACTGAGACAATCTCATATTCATTATACCAGGGAGGAAAACTGATCAGATCAATCACAACACCTTAGCCCAATTGATAAGTCAGCAACACAATCACATCAAGCAAAGCTTAGAAATGACAGTTTGTGGTAGTTATTAATCTTTCACCTTTAACTATGGGAATTAAGTCAAAATTGAGGACCAGCCCAAAATATGTTCATAGGGAATAAACTCTTCAATATAGCAACTTTACCCTTCAGGATGGGAATTTAGAAGGAGTTGGACAGGGAGGGATAGATAAATAGGACAAAGAAAAATTAGAAGTGAGGTCATAAGACATGAGATGATCACACAAACATTAGGAAGCTGTTGAAGAGAAGAGGAGAATACAGAACAAAATATACACAAGAACAGAACAAATTAACAGCAATATGGAGGCTAGGGATAGTAAACACTTTCTTTTAAAACTAATGGCAATTGAGAGAAGGAAAAGGAAAAGAAAATGAAAAGAAAGAAAATGAATTTGAATTAGGATAGGAACAAGAATAAAAAAGGAGAAAAATGAAGATCAAGGTAGAAGACAAAGTGAAAGAAAGAAAAGAAGATAAAAAGGAAAAAAATGAGAAAAGATAAAGATAGGTAAAAATTTTTAAATGACTAAAGATAAGAAAAAGAATTTTCTTTGAAAATAAAAATACAAATAAAGATAGTGGGCTTCCTTTAGGGTATACCTCTTTTGACACAATACAAAGTGTGAGGAGTGTGCAGATCTATGTTAATCAGTCTCAGCAAGCCAGCAGCTGTTCTCTGAGGTTCAGGCTGATTTCTGTCTGCAAAGCCCAAGTTGAGATATCTGACCTCTTGCTGTGTTGAACTCTGCAAAATTCTACTGCAGGTTTCAGCTATCATTCCCCTGAAGTTAGACCAGGTTCCAATATGAGCTGATGTTCCCTCTGACTTATCAACTATGGTGGTGTGGTGTGCCTATATTGCTGAGATTTTCTTCACTTTTCCAGTGGGCTTCAATTTTCATCTAGGAGCCTCACAGAGGTCCTCTTTCTCTTGTTCACCAGGGGTGGAGGTCACAGGAACTTCTCTGTTGGTTCCCACATTGCTGGGCTCCTCTGCCATGCTGGGTGGAAGGGGCGGACCTACCAGAGTGTCTCACACTGCTTCAACGATCCTCTGTTGCTCCATGCCAAAGAGGTGGGCCCACCATAGAGTCACAAGCTGCTGCAGGTGTCCTCTGCCACACTGGGCCAAAGGGGTGGGCTTACCAGAGTGTCTCATGCTGCTGCCATGCTCCTCTATTGCTCCATGTTGAAGAGGCAGCCCCACCAGAAGCTATTGTAATAATTTACATTTTCCAAAATCTTTTTGGAAAGTTACCTTTTCTCCACATCTTACCACTATTTGTCATTTAAATTTTTTTCTAATTTGTATTACATATCTTATTGTTGCTTGACTTCCATCTATCTGATTGTTAATGATATTGATAATTTTTCATTAACTAAACTTTTTTTTCAGTTAAGTTTATTGGTATGATTTATGTATACAATCCAGTTACAGTCATCTTTGGAATCTTGTACCTTTACATAATGTATCTTGGTTTTTATTTTATCCCAATTCCACTGCTCTCTCTTCGCCCTCTCCACCCTACCTATTCACAAAGACTTTGTTTCCATGTTTTTCCTTTTCTCATGTTTTTTCTTTTCCCTTTTTACCTTTCTCCTACTTCTCCGAGTTCACCTACTTTTTACAACTTTGCTTCCTATTGCACAATATCAATTATCTCTTTTGATCCTTATTTACACTTTTAGATTTTCACACCAGAGATACTATTCAGTATTTACACATGTGTGTCCTATTAATTTCAATTAAGAGTATCACCTCAATGTGCATCCATTTAGCTATAAATGTCTCAAGTTTCTGGTTCTTTATGGCTGAGTAGTATTCCTATACATATAGGCGCATCTTCTTTATCCATTCTCCAGTTGTTGGGCAATTGGGCTGTTTCCAAGTTTTAGCTATTACAAATTGTACCGCTATAAACATGGGTGCACATATATCACTGTGGTATGATTCTTCTAAATCTTTTGGGAATATACCCAATGGAGGATTAGCTAAACTTTAAAAAACCTTATTGTGTTTTCTTTCTCAATCTTAGGAACCTGTGAAGTTTGTGGATCTGCTTGGTGACCATGGAAAGCCTATCAATCCTCTGTGGGAATTGATAAAATGGTGTTTCGGTGTGTCAGTGTATACTATTCCGTCCATTGGTATGAAGGTCAACTTCTTTCCTAGGCTGTTTGATATATTTGGGGAGGAAAGTGCATTCTACCAAAAGTATCTTAGTGAGAACCACTTTCATTGTTTGATGAAATCTACAACTACAAATAAATAAATTAACACCAACTCTATTCTGATCAATCCCTATGTGTAAATCTCTGTAATTTGCAACACATCTATTATGTTGACCATTTTATAGAAGCACTCTTCAAACACTGGTATAACAAACTAAAAAAAAGTATTGTTTTCCTATGTGTTATATCACAATATGAAAATATGAAATTTGCAATACACATTTGATTTTTGAATTCAGAAATAGCCTCACTTTAGAAAATTTTTTAATTACCCCTGCCAAAATGTCATCTACTGATAATGCACAGTAATTTCAGTTTAGCAGCTTAAAAATTTACTTTGATTAACACACACTTATTAGAGTTGATGATTGTTTTGATTGTAAAACCTACTTTTTGAGTGCCAGAGTGTCAGATATTAGATTTTTGAAACCTTTGTACTTAAATATTTAGGGAAGCAAGTCAGATATTAAAGGTATTACTTTTTATGTTAAACTGAAGTAATTGAAGTTGGGTTAGTTATTTTAAAATCAAAGACTAATCATAAATTTTGCAAATGTTACTTAGCTTTTCTTCCATTCTGTTGTTCATACCATCAGAGGTTCACTTTTCTTGCATTTAAAATGAAATTAATAAAGCATTGCTACTTATGTACTTGAGTACATTAAATAATACACTTCATTGCATTTTCTTGCCAGTTAAAAGGGACTGTGCTTCAAAAGGATGTGAGACACTGCCTAGTGCTGTATGTGCTGGAAATTTTTACTTTATTAGTAAGATCAGGAACTGATCTGAGAACATTTAAAAGCTCAATAAATGAAAACTACTTTATTACTTTATTATCAACATAAAGTTACATTTTATGAAATGTCAATTATTCAAAAGTGTTGTGTTTTCAATGACAATGGTACTCTTATAGCACCAAGAAAATGCATTAAGGACAAGGAATATTCACAGCACTCATTTGAAAGTATCTGTCAGAATTAAGTTCCTTCAAAGGAGTTTTTATGACAGTCAAGTAACTAATATTCTCTCTCATGTCATAAAAACTGCATAAAAATAGTATAGTGCTATGAAGTCTTTAAACAACTATTTACTTCCCCGATACTAGTTTAACATAGACAAAAATCACATTTTCTCATGCCAAATAATTCAAAATTTTTAATCCCTCTGTTCTGGAGAGATACCCAGGCTAGTATGTTTTTTGATAACTAATTAAAATAACAACTCCAAATAGAAGTAACTGTGAAGTCTTTTTCACTCTAACAAAAGATAAAACTATAGAAGCAAAAAAAGCCCTTCCCTATCTGCCATTTTCTCTCATGGAACTTTACTCAACTGAGGAAGCCTGGTGTGGTGCTGCATGCTTAAATCCCAATACTCTTTGAGGCTTAGGCAGGAGGATCACAAATTGAAGCCCAATCTGAGCAACTTAGCAAATTATTAAGACCATATCCCAAAAATTAAAATTAAATATAAGCTAGAGATGTAGCTCATTGCAGAGACTATGGATTCAGTCACTGGCTCCACACACTCATGCACAAAAAGACCAAAGAGTCCAGAGGTTTTAGATAGGAATGGAAATATGCATAAAATCATGACAGGCCAAGGAAACTGAGACTTTGAGTATATGACATTAAAAATTGTAATGATTTGACTGTATCGTATATCTCATTTTATGAGGGCAGCATTCCCCTGTGAGGTGTGCCAGAGAGAGCTTTTTAAATTATCTGTGGTTTGGTTTGACAATGAGACATATGATTTTAGTTACTAACTAGATTCTTCAGTAAATATATCTTAAATTATAGATAAAATTGTAGGATTATTCACAATAAGAAAAATTAGAAACACCCTATGCATATAAACACAGTGGAAGAGGCACTAAGTTGAATATATAGAATAGAACTGTATGCAATCATTTAAAGCCAAGTTTATCACAATGTACTAATACCATGAGAATTATAATGGTAAGTGGAAATGTGGTAGCTTGAATATATAGTATAAGCTATTGCATGGGGCTTATTAGAGTTTAGCACATAAATTAAATGTAATACTAAGTTTATGATCACTTCTACTGAGAAGTGTATGTTTGTGTAAATTTTTAGTATATGTGCTGCTGAAGAAAGCACTGTTTGTGTAAATTTGTATACTAGAAATTTCTTTGATATTCTATGACTTACAAGTTCCTTTCATAATGGAAAAATATCTTGTGTATTAAAATAAGTAAAGTTTATTTTTAAATATATAAATATTTTATTTTAATGTCTATTACTTATAAGTGAGCTTAATGTAAACAACAGGGTTAAATATGTTTGTGTGTATGATGTTTTAAATCATTAAAATCTTAATACATTGTTTAGAATCCCCTAAAATGTAATTTCTTTTATAAAACTTCTTAAGAATTTTGTACCTGAAAAGACATTTATTACATAAATTATTTTGTTTAAATAGCCTACATAGTAAAAATTCATGGGATCGTTAAAAAATAATGTATTAGATTTTACAATTAAAATAAGATGTATCAATAATTATATAATGGTATTGTAGTGATGTGAAAGCTTCAATGATAAAATACACTATGGGAATTTGTAGGGACTCTCTATATATCACTGCATAAGAAAGACTTGACAGAGTTAGCAGTAAATAGTCAAACTACATAGTAAAAATTCATGGGATCGTTAAAAAATAATGTATTAGATTTTACAATTAAAATAAGATGTATCAATAATTATATAATGGTATTGTAGTGATGTGAAAGCTTCAATGATAAAATACACTATGGGAATTTGTAGGGACTCTCTATATATCACTGCATAAGAAAGACTTGACAGAGTTAGCAGTAAATAGTCAAAAATATACAATACAAAAAGTTTAAACAGATAGAAGAAAGTCTCCACAAAGAGCTGGTGGAGATGTTACGTGATGATGGTGTGTTCTTATATCCTTCACATCCCACAGTAGCTCCCAAGCATCATGTTCCTTTAACAAGGCCTTTCAACTTTGCTTACACAGGTACCAAATTGTACTACTAGCATTTTGTAATCTTAAAGAAATGAAAATGTGTTCAAGTATATAATTTCTTTTTGCTATGGTCCAAGTTTTATCATATGATGATTGAGAACAAATTGTCAAAACACTTGCTGGTATCTCACATGAAAGATAGTTTGCTAATAACTAGTATTTTCAGAACACTAAAGTTGCTACGAATTTTACAGAAGTGATTCTTAGGAAGATGTGATCTAACTGAATCCAAAGTCTTTCTTGGCTGCTCCTCCACTTTGTAAAGACAAACTAGACTTTGTTCCAGGACATGTAGCTTCTCATAAGATTCTAGAACAGACGATAATTTTTCAAGGGAACATTTATTTCCCTTAGTTATAATATCTTCTAAATTTTATTAATTCAATTATTCACTCAACTCATTTTTTTTCAATTAGTTTAGGCACTTTAGCTGGACCACAGTTATGTGAGTTCCAAAAGCCCCCAGATATGCACTGGGTCCCTTTATGTGATTTATTCAGGGTCTCTTCTAGGAAATAACACTAACACTACTCTCTGAGATTAAGATGGAAGCATCCTCATTAAATATACATTAACATTCTAGAAATCCATGGTCCACTTAAACTTGGAATTTGTAGTCCTACTTGTGTAAGTTCAAAGTTTCAGCAATGGCACCATCTTAGAGCAAGACACTAAAACTTTCTGAAAGTATTTTCTCTTCTAGGAAGTCTACAAGATTTCTGTCAAGATTAAATTAAATAATGTGCCAAAAATAATTAGCATATGAATTTTGGAGAATTGTCATAGACAGATTATAAAATGCCAGTTCATCTCCTTTATTTTTTCATGCAAATTCTATTTCTTGGCTTCAGTCATTCACATCCAATTCTTTGTCTCTGAAGTAAGTTTGCTCCCTTTCTGTTTCATTAACTTGCTAGTCAAGTTCTTAAAACAGCGAAAATATTTTAGCATATAGGAAATAACATGAAAAAGTTATGATAACAGCCATTTGGGGAAATTTTCCTCAGTTTGAATTTTATTGAAATTTAAAACTTTTCCTTTTATTTCAGTCATAAACATATGTGTAGCATGAATAGAAAGCCTAAAGATATGGATAAGATCTTCATAATAAATACAGTACCAGCTGTGATTTAATGACTACCAAATGTGTGCCAGATAATATGTAATATGGTCCTGGCCTGTGAGCCACTACAGCATAAGGCAAATTCAAGAGAAGACAGAAATGAGACTTAAAGTGGAGAAGCTAAGTCTTGGGTCCTGGTCAGTGTTGCTGATGGCAACAAAGACAAAAGGCCCTGAGCATATCCAGTATTTCTTGAATACAGTTATTTGAAGGAATAGGGATCTAGGGAGATTTAAAGTCATCTAGTGAATTCCTGTCAAATACCTGGCATGATGGCACAAGACAAGGCTGTCAGGGAGTAGGTGCTGCTTACCTTGCAAGGATAGAATAAACTGGTACTGGGGATCAGGTGTATCTAGCAAGTAACCCACAAGGTCAGTGAGAAGCAGTAATTCAGGGGATAGGATTATCATGAGGTCACACTGACCTAAGCTGCAAATAACTTAGAAGAGCCCTACCACTTCACTCCAGGACTTAGGCCTTGGTGACAGTCATTAGTAAAGGAGCCAGACTAGCCGAACTTTGCTAGCTGACATGCCCTTTTTAGTCACACAGAGCTTCAGTCTGACTCCTGATATAAAACAGTACAGCTGAATTAGGGAAGGCAAGAAGCACATGCCATTCATAGACCCCTAGGAAGGGATGTCTCCTACATATTCCCATTCTTGAAACACAACAAATATTCTAATACACTGGTGTGAGGGACATATTTGCCCTAGAAAACTTGCTTCATCACTCAGAGTGGTTGAAAACCAGGACCCTTCAGTGCTCAGGCTTCTATAATATTGGTGTTGTCATATGGAGTGAAATTGAGGTTGCCATTCTAGAGAACTCACTGATCAGGTTATGTGCCCTTTGAGGCCAAAATTATGAAAATTGTGGTCAACATGGAGGGACCAATCTGGTTCCCACTGCCCCATGCCACATTCAGGTTTCTGTTGCTGACAGGATATAGAACACCAAAGCTCCCACAGCAATCCTACGCCTAGGAATGTGCTGAGTGGTCCTGAGCAATTGCTGCAATTTTAGCTATCACTGTATTTTTATGCTCATGAGGCCAAAGGTAACCAAGAGGAAATTTGCCTAGCTCCAGCCACATTCTTGTTCTTACTGGGGAAAAAGCTTGGGTAGTGACTGATGTTCTGTTCCTGGGTGAGCACTGCAACTGAAGCATTTGGGGGAATCAGAAGTTATGGTCCAGCACACACCATGGCTCCATATGTCTGTTGACAAACGAAACACCAGAGATTCCAGCCATCTCCCTCTATACAAGCATGTGCATGCAAAGGGGATGAAAGTAAAACATTACCTGAGGATGACTACATTCCCACTGCTATCCATAAACTACAGATGAATGAGTTGAGAAAAACGTTATGACATCAACCATTACCTGATCCTGGGTATTCAAAGTAGCTGAAACTTTTGGAACATAAAAAGCCACAGCAGAAACAGCTGCACTGTTCCCATGTACCTGCTGCCCCTGGGAAGCTCTAAGAAATATAAGTGGTTTCTGAAGCTGCCTTATCCAGTGAGATTGAATTGCCACTGAAGGAACAAATATAAACATAACAGTTTATGCTGCTACTCCATCTGTGTGGTTCCCAATGCCACTTCACCTCTGCACCATGTCTGACCATGAACTGCTGTCAGTGCTAGGTGTGAATGCAACAAAATTACTACTGTGGTTACTACCACCAATTCTACCCATGTAACACTTGGGCCTGCACAACTGACTGCTAGCAGGACAAATACTTCCACTCCCTCACCAATGCTGGCTGGGTCTGTGCCAGTGGCTCTTGCTAGTAGAAGAACTTATATCTGGAGGAAACTTCATACCCCAAATGAGGCACCTGTATTGTAGGATCAGCTAAAGAACAATCATCCCATACCCACTACTGTACACCTGAATGAACTGTGAATTGTTCCTACTTTAGTTTGAACAACAGAGTGAATGAGTCTCTATGAATCTGCCATGGTATACACTGTACCCAAAGCCATTAATAAAATTAATAAAATTAAAAGCAGCAACAGAAGAACTGCATTAAGTTTATCAGCTGAAAATAAAGCCAACAAACAAACACGCCAAAACCCAACTTTGGGAGAAATATATTAACAAAAATGGCCACTACACAAATTAGTACAGATAGCTGACTCTTCCCATGCACAAATTTCAATGAAAAAGCACAAGAAATGTGAAAAATAAAATCAAGCTAATAGTGTACCTCCAAAAGAATATAAAAAACTCTATCAAGAGATAAAAAAGAAACCTGTATAAACAAGATGCCTCATGAGTAATTGACAGAATAAATATAAATATAGCTTGATGAGATGTAGATAATTTGTACATTGTTAAATGAAATTAAGAAAACAGTGTAAGATATAAAGGAGAATTTTAGCAAACAGATTCAGAAAAAAAGCAGAAATCTTGGAAATGAAGAAGTCAAAAACTCAAACAAAAACTATAGGTATAAATCTGAACTACAGACTACATCAAGTGGAATAAATATTTGAACTTGAAGAAAGTTCTTTTGAAATATCTCAGAAGAAAAGTAGTGCAAGAGAGACTGTGGGAAGAAGGGAAAGAGGGAGTAAGGAAAGATAAAAGGAAATGAAGGAAAGAAAGAAGGAAGAAAAGAAGAAAATTCCTTTCAAAACTCTTGGGACACTATGAAATGGAAAAATATTTGTCTGATTTTCAAAATCCAGAAGGTGTGGAGAAAAATATTAAGAGCATTAAAAAACCTATTAAATGAATTAATACCATAAAACATCTCTAATCATGGAAAAAGTATGCACAGCCACATAGAGAAGACATATAGTGGAATTAGAGTTAATAATTCCAAGGAGATATAAACAGAAAATATCTTCAACACAAAATATTTTAGGCAGACGTTCAAAGTATAAGAAAAAGACAAAAAAGAAATAGCAAAAATCAAACCATAAATCATCAAACTACAAAATGATGAAAAGGAGAGAAAATAAATATGTAAAAGTAAGAGAAGATAAATTAATAAAAATTCTAAGACTAAATCCTTATCCCTAAACCATAACTTTGCATTTAAACAGAATAAGTTTTTTTTTTCATTGAGTTTATTGGTACTTTTTAAGTATACAGTACAGTTACATTTATCACTTGGATCTTGTACCTTTATATGACATCATTTATTAGAGTTTTTATGTCTTCTTTGTTCAGTTTTAGTAATTCATATATTTCTAGGAATCTGTCCTTTCATTGAAGATTCTCTAATTGTTTGAAGTACCTTTTTCATAGTAGTTACTAATGACATTTTTCATCACTAATTGCATTGATGTGAACCTTTGCTCTCCTACTTTTGGTTAAGGGTGGATTAGGGATTATTTATTATATTTATTCTTACAAAGAATCAGTTTTTTATTTATTATTTCTTTGTCTCATTATTTATCAAATTTTGTTAATTTTTTCCCCTGATCTCTATGATGGCTCTGCTTAAACTAGTCTTTGGTTTCAACTTTTTTTTGTAGGATTGAGAGGTACATCATTAAGTTACTTATTTTAGCTCTCTATGTTTTTCTAACATGAGCATTCATGTAAATAAACTTCTTTCTTTGAACTGTTTTATTGTTTTGCTGGCATTATCATTTGATTCTAAGAATTATTTAATTTCTTCCTTGATTTCAGATATGACCCATAGAGTGTTAAGGGATGTATTATTTAATTTCTAGGTAGAGTAATTTACATGTGATGGTGACAAGAATGTGTATTTGGTTTTAGGTTAGAACACTCTGTTATAACTATAGTTCATTTGATGATGTGGTACAGCTCTGATATTTCTTTGTTAATTTTTTTGTTTAGTTCATCTGTCCCTTTATGAAAGTAGGTTATTAAGTTCATCCACTATTATTGTGTTGGTGTTTTTTCAATCTGTTATGTCCAAGAGAGTTTGTTTTCTGAATTTGGGTGCATTTATATTTGCATATATATTTGGTGTTTGTATATTTTAAATTATTATATTTTCCTGTTGAATTTTCCCATTAACTAATATGAACTAATGTTATTTTCATCATCTGATTAGTTTTAGTTTGAAGTGTACTTTGTCTGAAAATCAAATTGCTACTTCTGCTTGCTTTTGTGATCATAGTTTATGGGATATTGTTTTCTAACCTTTGATTTTTAGAATGTGAGCTTCTTGTTTATGACCTAACTTTCTTGAATTAAAAAAATAACTTGAGTTTTTAAAAAATTAATTTTCTCAGTATACTCTTGACATGCATAATGATCAAATTAATCATAAGGAATTTGTATCTGTACTTATATATATTAATTCTTTTTTTCAAATTCTCCTCTCTCCCCTTCAGTACTTCTTCATCTCTCCATTTAAAAAACTTTTTTTATTGTTTTCCTTCCATTCTTTTTTATTTTTATACTATATTACATTCCTTTCCTTCCCCTCCCTTGTTCCTTTTCCAATTTGACCATTTTCTCCCTACTTTCCAACATCTATCACTCATTTTGATCCTCATTTACCCTTAGAATTTCTCACACAAAAAGAACAACACAATGCTTAATCATGTCCAATATATTTCACTTAACATTAGGTTCTAACTACACTGCATTGTGTATAAAAACCACATTTTCTTTATTCGTTCACCCATTGATTGGAATATGGACTGTTTCCAAGATTTAGCTATTACAATTTGTGCTACTACATTTTGATCCTCATTTACCCTTAGAATTTCTCACACAAAAAGAACAACACAATGCTTAATCATGTCCAATATATTTCACTTAACATTAGGTTCTAACTACACTGCATTGTGTATAAAAACCACATTTTCTTTATTCGTTCACCCATTGATTGGAATATGGACTGTTTCCAAGATTTAGCTATTACAATTTGTGCTACTATATACATAGAATCTATAGTTTTAGTTTTTTGAGGAATCTCCATACTGACTTCCATGTTGGTGATACCAATTACACTTCCTAGGGATTCAGGGATGGTTAGGGTTTGTTTTTCCTCTTTTCCAATGCATTTCTTTCAGTTGGGGATATGGAGCATTTTCGGGGAAAATTATTACTGAAGGCTATGGAATTATAACACTCTTTTTTCATTGTTCACTTTCATTTTTCCCATTTTTTTACTACACGCATTGATTAATATACTTATTCCATCAGACTTTTTGACTTTTTTGGTTTCCCTGTTGCTATCTAGAATATTCTGTAGCAATTTTTAGACACCTACTTTGGTGTGCATGAATTTGTGAAGGTACATTTGTCACAAAATGTCCTTTTTTTCTCCATCTATTTTGAAAGATGATTTTGTTGGCTGTATCATTCTGATTTGGAAGTTATTTTCCTTTAGGATTTAAACCACTTCACTCTTGGACTTCAGTTTCTGTAGTAAAAACTGCTGCAATTTTAATGGGATTTATTTAGAAGTGCTTATTTAATTTTCTCTGAAAGCATTTAAGATATTCTCCTGAAACTCAACTGGGATTTTATCTATGTTGTGACATGGAGAGATACTTCCTTCATAGTAATTATTTTATAGTCAGTAATCCTCAATTATCTGTCTGTTGTTTTGTTTCCCCATAATAGAAGTTCTATTATGATTTTTGTCAATAGATTTTTATTTCATATATGCTGCTATACAATGTCTAAACCCAATTAGCCTTATGTTATTTTCACACCATCATCTAACAATTGTTAAATAATTTTTCCTTACTTTCATTTCACTTTTAAGGTTTTTCTGAATAAATAATCATGTGCTTCATTTTTTGTCCTCAAGGTCTGACACCCTATACTCACATTGGTCATTTCTGCTATTCATGTACTCAATAAAATATTTTATCTCCAGTATTTCTGTTTGACACAATTACATGCTGTCTATTTTTGGAGTAAAGTTTATGTTCATGTTTGAATAATTTTGCCCAGCTCCACTAATTTTTGCATATTTTTTCTGTAATCAAATTGGTCAAGTTGATTGGTAGGTCAGCTATCTTTTGGATTATGTCATCTTTGCATTCAGTGAGTTTCTAAGCTTCCTCATTAATAATTTTGTGCAGCTCAGCTATTTGGTGCTTGATTTCCTTTCCAACAGTGTCTCATTGTTGTTTTATGCGAATTGGGAGTCTTGGAGGGCATTTTGTTGCCTTATGTTTTCATAATAATTTTTATTATGAATGGTGTGGGTTGAAGTCAAATGGAGTGAAAATAATTTGCTTTCATTTTCTAGTGATATGTGGCTTTATTTGCCAGAGATTTTTTTTTTCAGTACCAGTGATCGAACTCAGGACCTTGAGCTTGCGAGGCAAGCATGGTGTTACTGAGTTAAATTCCCAGACCTTCCAGATATTTTTTACCACTTCAACTTATACAATTTTATTGGATTGTACCCTGTCACAGTGTTGACAGCAGAATACTTTTACTACTTCTAGCAACATAAACAGATTCATCCATACATCAGCAATAAGCAGTAAATCCTCCTCTGGTAATTTTACCCTTGTGTCAATACCCAGTAGAAACTATATTATACTGCCATTTGTGGTTAATTTGGAATGTAGAATTTGTGAGGGTGTACAAAAGTAAATGGTTATGTCAGTGATGAGAGTGGGAGGTGGGAGAACTGGCAATAGGTGAAAAACACAAAGATCAGACATTTTTGTAATTGTTTTTATACCTGGAGTAAATGGTTAGTATTAAGTGATTTGAGAGAATGCGTAGGACAGAGGAGGTATGCAGGTGAGAGGGAGTATATTTAGATATTGGGTGAGTCTCTGAGATTGCTGCAACCTGTTAATATATTTGTAACTATTTTTGCTATGGTCTTCTAAGGTCAATTTTGTCAACAATGACACTAACAGGCCTTTGAATGGTATTGTTTATATTATAGCACTAAATTATTATTTCCTAATGCACATATATGTGCATATGTGTATCATACAGATAATATAATGCACACATACACACACACACACACACACATA